>NC_058084.1:334668510-334990221 GCF_014858855.1 Bufo gargarizans
GCCCAGCGCTTTCTCCGGTCGGTAGGAGAAAGGCAAGCCAGGAGCAGGTTTCTAACTTCCCTCTGCAGACCCTTGGCCGTGGGTTGCAGGGTAGGGAGGGACCCACTGGAGGACACATGATTCAGGGAGCTGGGATGTCCGGTGGATCGCCTGCCAGAGCTACAGGGACCCCACCGCCGGCAGCTGCTGCAGCACCTCAGCCTGGACCAGGTCTTCAATCGGGTGAGTGGACTGCTGCGCAGCTGGCCCCAGTCATTTCCTCTTTGTCCAAGGTTTTGTCTTCCCTGGGGGGTTAATCCCTCAAACTGCTCCCCTTCCCCCCCTTCAGCCTGCTGTTTCTGAGCCTGTGTTTTCTAATGTAGCTTCTGCTTGGCTCGCAGATGAAGGTGAGGGTGGGGGTGATGCTGACAGTGTTTTGGAACCTTCAACATTTCCCTAGTGTTTGCCGTTGTTGGACAAATCTAAAGGTGTTAATAAAAATTGCTTTAAGGAAGTTTTACCATGTAATATTTCCGCTTCGGGTTTTCATTTGTCAGCAGCGGTAAAAGAAAAAATTTGGAATGGTGAATATGTTTTGTCTCTACTCCCTGCGTATAAGGATTTTGTTTTGAAATTTAAACGCAAGGAGGAGAGATCTGAGGAGGATAGGCGCCGTCCGATTCCTCACTCGTTTAATAATTGGTTACAGGCTTTTTGTATTTTGGCTAGTGTTCTTGGTGAGAAACAACCTGAGAAATGTTCAGGGTTGTTTCAACATGTTGATATTGTTTTGGAGGCTTACAAGAGTTTTGGTGGTTTTGGATGGTTTCAGTATGATGAGAATTTCCATCAGAAATTGGCGGTGTATCCTCATTTACAGTGGGGCACCAAGGATATGGGCTTATGGCTCAATTTGCTTACAATGAGTCGCAGTGCAAATGGCCTGCCAGTTGTAAATATAAGCATGAGTGTGCTTTCTGTGGTTCAAGTCACCCTATGTCCAGATGCTTTAAGAAGGCTAGCTTACCATCGCAGCCGACGGCAAAGGATTTTCTTTCCAAAAGCGTGGATGCCGGTAAACTTATTGAAAATGCTGCCTTGGTTAAGCAGGTTCCCAAATCGTCAGATAGCTGATTTATTGGTGGCAGGATTTTCTGAATGTTTTATTTTGCCTGCATTCTCTGGTCATGGTTGTCCAATGGTTAGGAATTTCCCTCTGTTCAGCAGCTACCTCAAGTGGTGGTGGCTAAGTTGCAGAAAAAAATAGAGTTGGGCAGAGTGGCAGGTCCTTTTGAGGTGCCACCTTTTGAGGATTTTCGTTTATCTCCTCTTGGGGTGGTGCCAAAGAAAGAACTCAATTCTTTCAGGATTATTGTAGTTGTAGTTGTAGTTTTACAACAGCTGGAGGGCCGCAGTTTGAGGATGCCTGCTTTAGGATTTTATTTTCAAGGTTCATTTTATTTTGATAGGTGTCTGCCTATGGGTTGTTCTATCTCCTGTTTCTATTTTAAAGTGTTCTCTACCTTTCTTGATTGGGTGGTTTCAGTGCATACAATGAAGGGCGGCATTGTTCATTATTTAGACGATTTTCTGTTTGTTGGTCCTGTTGATTCTCCAGTCTGTTCTGAGTTGTTAGAATGTTTTTATTCAGTTTGTACAGAGTTCAGTGTTCCCCTTGCATTGGAAAAAACTTTTTACCTTTTAGTTGCATTGAATTTTTAGGAATAGTTATTGATGCTGGTGTTGGCGAATGTAGATTACCTATGGAGAAGGTTTTAAAGGCAGCTTTAGGGATTAAAGGTTTTTTGTCCCATCATAGTGTCACTGTCAAAGAGGTGCAATCTTTGTTAGGTTTATTAGCATTTTGTTGCAGAATAATGCCTATGGGACGTATTTTCTGCAGGCAGTTATCTTTGAGAGTTGCTGGTTTGTGCAATCCTTGTTTGCATGTGTCCATGAATAAGGATATCAGTGATGACTTGTTGGTTTAGTTGAGTTTTCTGCAGGAATTTAATGGTAAGTCTATGTGGCAAGAGGAATTTATTAATGCTGCTCAGTTAAATTTGTTTACGGATGCGGCAGGTAGTGTTGGTTTTGGTGCATACTGGGACGGGCATTGGTGTGCTGCTGCTTGGCATGAAACCTGGATTGCAAAGGCTGTATTGAGGAATCTGGTTTTGTTGGAGCTTTTCCTGGTAGTGGTAGCGTTGGCCTTGTGGGGCAGATTTTTTCAGAATAAACGCATTTGTTTGCATACAGACAATAAAGGGGTGCTATTTGCTGCAAATTGCTTGTCATCTAAAAGCCCATTAGTGGTGAAGCTCTTAAGGCATCTGGTGTTACTTTGTTTAAAATTAAATATTTGGATTAAGGCAGTCCATATTCCTGGTTGTAATAATGACATTGCTGACGCCTTGTCACGTTTTCAGATGGATCGTTTTCGCAGTTTTGCTCCATCGGCGGATGTCTGCGGGATTCCTTGTCCAGAGCACCTATGGGGTTTATTTGGTCTTAGCGCTAAATTTGCTTAGCCGTTCTGTTGCATCTGCAACATGGAAGAGTTATATGTCAGCCTGGTTACGTTGGGATCGTTTTGATGTGGTTTATCTGTATCGCCTTTGCTAAAAGACGAATCTTTAGCTTTGTCATTTTGTTTGAGATTACTTGAGGAAAAGCTGGCGCATAGCTCAGTGTCTAGGATTTTGGCTGGTGTTTCCTTTTTTCTGAAACTATTTGGTTCTAGGTCGTTTTCAGATTTCTTTTTGATTAAGCAGCTTCTGAAAGGTTATAAGTCTATTGGATATCTACCGGATAGTAGGTGTCCTATCTCTCCGGAATTTTTGATTCAATTGTGTAAAGTTACCAGCTCTATTTGTTTTTCTAGCTTTGAAGCTTTGTTATTTTGCACAGCATTTACTTTATTATTTTTTGGTGCCATGAGGATTGGTGAATTGTTGCCTCATTCTCGTTTTGACCAGTCTGGTTTAAGTTTGAGGCATGTCTTCGTTAGAGGTTCTATATTGTCTATTTTTATTGAGAGGTCTAAAACTGATCAGGCAGGGAGAGGTTATTATTTTAGAATTGGTTCTATTGTTGATAAAAGGATATGTCCTGTTAATGCGGTCTTGAATTATTTGGCTATCCGTCCCAGGGTTAGCAACGCAAAATTTCTCTTGCACCAGAATCTCTCCTTTGTCACAATTTCAGTTTAGGGCAGTTCTAGCTAAATGTCTGGATAGACTTGGTTTAAGTGCGAATTTCTTTTCTTCCCATTCTTTTAGGATTGGAGCAGCAACTTCTGCTGCTCTTGCAGGTTTAGATGAGTCGGTCATTAGACGGATTGGGAGATGGTCGTCTAATAGATATCAGCTGTATGTCAGACCCCATTTGTTAATTGATTAATTGATTGATGTTTTTAGTTTTTACAGGTCGTACGGTATGAATTCTGGGCCATTCTTATGTCCACTGGGCGAATAGGAGGGCCGCAGAGCGCTACTACGGACTAAATTTATCGTTACCTACAGATTCGGTCAAGATTTGCTGGGCTTGAGTTTGGGGTCTTCGGTGGTCAGGTTTGATCGATCTAATTTTACACCTGCATGATGTGTTTCCTAACCCGGACATTGTCATTATTCATCTAGGTGGTAATGATGTAGGTGGAGGGGACACCATGGATCTGATTTTTCAAATGAAGAAATCCATGGCAGATCTGCATCGCCTCTTCCCTGACACGAGGCTCGTTTTCTCCAAAATCAAATCTGGTGTTGGAGGGTTTATCCTGCCTTAAGGTTTAAAGACAAGGTCCGGAAGTGGATTAAACGCGCAATGTCAAAGTTCATGCCTTTATTATGGGTTTTTTCCTTCAGACATGTGGATTTGGAGAGTGGAGAGGCAGGCTTGTTTTTCAGTGATGGTATACACTTGTCAGATATCAGTTGTGATATTTTCAACCTCAACCTGCAGGCTATGGTAGAGATAGCAGTGGGTGGGGTGGGTCCCTTGCTGCCTTCTTGAAGGCGCTGTGGGCCAGGTGGGTGGTTGTTATAGTCATCCCGGGATGGGATGGACTCTGATGTATTGATGGTTTGAACGAGTCTGAGTTTATGACTAGGCTCATGGTTTTTATATGGTAATATTTTGGTTATATATTAAAGTTGTATTTAATTATAAATAAACAGGCCTTGGCTTATCTCCACTCTCTAGTCTGGTGTTTTATTTCATTACTGTTATAGTTAAATAATTTATTATGGGTTTTGGTAAGCATATGTCATGTATTGCCATGTCTGGTTGCGCCTGGTAACAACCTTGTCTGTCTAACTACGTCTATGCTGTCGTAGTGGCTGCTACTGACTCTGGGACTGCCCTGGAGTGGTACCTGGCAGCTATCCTAACCGCACAAGTCTATTCTCACTCCCAGAGGTTCTAGCCAAGACCAGGTAGCTGCTTAGTCACACCCCTCCAGAGTACAGCCAGTCTGTAGCACAGTGGGTCCACTTCCACTGATTTGTGACATATATATATATATATAGTAAAAATTGCGCCCCCCCCCCCCCAAACCTTTGCCATGACCCTTTTTACAGATAATGTAGTAAATATTAGTGTTGATCGCAAATACAGGGAGTGCAGAATTATTAGGCAAGTTGTATTTTTGAGGATTAATTTTATTATTGAACAACAACCATGTTCTCAATGAACCCAAAAAACTCATTAATATCAAAGCTGAATATTTTTGGAAGTAGTTTTTAGTTTGTTTTTAGTTTTAGCTATTTTAGGGGGATATCTGTGTGTGCAGGTGACTATTACTGTGCATAATTATTAGGCAACTTAACAAAAAACAAATATATACCCATTTCAATTATTTATTTTTACCAGTGAAACCAATATAACATCTCAACATTCACAAATATACATTTCTGACATTCAAAAACAAAACAAAAACAAATCAGTGACCAATATAGCCACCTTTCTTTGCAAGGACACTCAAAAGCCTGCCATCCATGGATTCTGTCAGTGTTTTGATCTGTTCACCATCAACATTGCGTGCAGCAGCAACCACAGCCTCCCAGACACTGTTCAGAGAGGTGTACTGTTTTCCCTCCTTGTAAATCTCACATTTGATGATGGACCACAGGTTCTCAATGGGGTTCAGATCAGGTGAACAAGGAGGCCATGTCATTAGATTTTCTTCTTTTATACCCTTTCTTGCCAGCCACGCTGTGGAGTACTTGGACGCGTGTGATGGAGCTTTGTCCTGCATGAAAATCATGTTTTTCTTGAAGGATGCAGACTTCTTCCTGTACCACTGCTTGAAGAAGGTGTCTTCCAGAAACTGGCAGTAGGACTGGGAGTTGAGCTTGACTCCATCCTCAACCCGAAAAGGCCCCACAAGCTCATCTTTGATGATACCAGCCCAAACCAGTACTCCACCTCCACCTTGCTGGCGTCTGAGTCGGACTGGAGCTCTCTGCCCTTTACCAATCCAGCCACGGACCCATCCATCTGGCCCATCAAGACTCACTCTCATTTCATCAGTCCATAAAACCTTAGAAAAATCAGTCTTGAGATATTTCTTGGCCCAGTCTTGACGTTTCAGCTTGTGTGTCTTGTTCAGTGGTGGTCGTCTTTCAGCCTTTCTTACCTTGGCCATGTCTCTGAGTATTGCACACCTTGTGCTTTTGGGCACTCCAGTGATGTTGCAGCTCTGAAATATGGCCAAACTGGTGGCAAGTGGCATCTTGGCAGCTGCACACTTGACTTTTCTCAGTTTATGGGCAGTTATTTTGCGCCTTGGTTTTTCCACACGCTTCTTGCGACCCTGTTGACTATTTTGAATGAAACGCTTGATTGTTCGATGATCACGCTTCAGAAGCTTTGCAATTTTAAGAGTGCTGCATCCCTCTGCAAGATATCTCACTATTTTTTACTTTTCTGAGCCTGTCAAGTCCTTCTTTTGACCCATTTTGCCAAAGGAAAGGAAGTTGCCTAATAATTATGCACACCTGATATAGGGTGTTGATGTCATTAGACCACACCCCTTCTCATTACAGAGATGCACATCACCTAATATGCTTAATTGGTAGTAGGCTTTCGAGCCTATACAGCTTGGAGTAAGACAACATGCATAAAGAGGATGATGTGGTCAAAATACTCATTTGCCTAATAATTCTGCACTCCCTGTATTCTAATCCCAATTTTTTTTTTTTATGAATATCGGCACTTCAAGAATTCATGCAGATGTAGAATATAGTGCTATATATTCTAGATTTTTTTTTCATCAGTTACCTCCATTCTTGCTTGTAGGCCAATGAGAAGGCTGCAATATCTTTGTCAGAGCTTAGCAACATCCTTAGCAACCAATAGGAAAGTCCTAAAGTAGCTTTACTATATAAGAAACTCCCCAGAGGGCATTTTCTGCTGTTTCTTTTGTAGTTCTGAGAGAGAGAGAGAGAGAGAGAGAGAGAGAGCAGTGACATTGCTGTGCTCTGTGCTTTCATCTGGATCCTATTCCTTATCCAATTACATTAGATAGTTAGCTCACATAGATAATACAGATAGTTAGTGGGAGATAGTCAGTGTAGGTTAGATAGTGATATAGTGTATAGCTGATAGGTGCCAGTGCAGGGTGTTAGGTAGTGTGATAGGAATTACTGTTCCTCTGCTGTCCATACATACATGCTACAGACATAGTGCTGTGATGTCACAACAATAATTGGTGCACCAATCAGTAATATCTACTCAGACCTGATAAAATGTGAAGTTGCATGTATTGCGCAAAACATATGCGCATCATTAGTGCCGATTTGCGCAATCACGAGAATAATGACTGGAGATCACGAATTATAGAATTTACACATTTATTGTGAATATTATGCGAAAAATTTGCGAAACATTGCAAAAATGAATATTTTTTATGCTGCTTATCACTAGTAGATATAATTTGCAGTCATACGTAACACCACAGATAACACAGTGATAACTCTCTGAGTACAAATAATGTAGTAGATGGGTGTGAGTAGAGTTGAGCGAACACCTGGATGTTCGGGTTCGAGAAGTTCAGCCGAACTTCCCGAAAATGTTCGGGTTCGGGATCCGAACCCGATCCGAACTTCGTCCCGAACCCGAACCCCATTGAAGTCAATGGGGACCCAAACTTTTCGGCACTAAAACGGCTGTAAAACAGCCCAGGAAAGGGCTAGAGGGCTGCAAAAGGCAGCAACATGTAGGTAAATCCCCTGCAAACAAATGTGGATAGGGAAATGAATTAAAATTAAAATTAAATAAATAAAAATTAACCAAAATCAATTGGAGAGAGGTCCCATAGCAGAGAATCTGGCTTCCCGTCACCCACCACTGGAACAGTCCATTCTCAGATATTTAGGCCCCGGCACCCAGGCAGAGGAGAGAGGTCCCGTAACAGACAATCTGGCTTCATCTCAGCAGAGAATCAGTCTTCATGTCAAAGCAGAGAATCAGGCTTCACGTCAGCCACCAATGCAACAGTCCATTGTCAGATATTTAGGCCCAGCACCCAGGCAGAGGAGAGAGGTCCCGTAACAGAGGATCTGGCTTCATGTCAGCAGAGAATCAGTCTTCATATCATAGCAGAGAATCAGGCTTCACGTCACCCACCACTGCAACAGTCCATTTTCATAAATTTAGGCCCAGCACCCAGGCAGAGGAGAGAGGTCCCGTAACAGACAATCTGGCTTCATGTCAGCAGAGAATTAGTCTGCATGTCATAGCAGAGAATCAGGCTTCACGTCAGCCACCAATGCAACAGTCCATTGTCAGATATTTAGGCCCAGCACCCAGGCAGAGGAGAGAGGTCCCGTAACAGAGGATCTGGCTTCATGTCAGCAGAGAATCAGTCTTCATATCATAGCAGAGAATCAGGCTTCACGTCACCCACCACTGCAACAGTCCATTTTCATAAATTTAGGCACAGCACCCAGGCAGAGGAGAGAGGTCCTGTAACAGACAATCTGGCTTCATGTCAGCAGAGAATTAGTCTGCATGTCATAGCAGAGAATCAGGCTTCACGTCAGCCACCAATGCAACAGTCCATTGTCAGATATTTAGGCCCAGCGCCCAGGCAGAGGAGAGAGGTCCCGTAACAGAGGATCTGGCTTCATGTCAGCAGAGAATCAGTCTTCATGTCATAGCAGAGAATCAGGCTTCACGTCACCCACCGCTGTAAGAGTCCATTTTCATAAATTTAGGCCCAGCACCCAGGCAGAGGAGAGAGGTCCCGTAACAGACAATCTGGCTTCATGTCAGCAGAGAATCAGTCTTCATGTCATAGCAGAGAATCAGGCTTCACGTCACCCACCACTGCAACAGTCCATTTTCATAAATTTAGGCCCAGCACCCAGGCAGAGGAGAGAGGTCCCGTAACAGAGGATCTGGCTTCATGTCAGCAGAGAATCAGTCTTCATCTCATAGCAGAGAATCAGGCTTCACGTCACCCACCACTGCAACAGTCCATTGTCATAAATTTAGGCCCAGCACCCAGACAGAGGAGAGAGGTCCCGTAACAGACAATCTGGCTTCATGTCAGCAGAGAATCAGTCTTCATGTCATAGCAGAGAATCAGGCTTCAGGTCACCCACCACTGTAAGAGTCCATTTTCATAAATTTAGGCCCAGCACCCAGGCAGAGGAGAGAGGTCCCGTTACAGACAATCTGGCTTCATGTCAGCAGAGAATCAGTCTTCATGTCATAGCAGAGAATCAGGCTTCACGTCACCCACCACTGCAAAAGTCCATTTTCATAAATTTAGGCCCAGCACCCAGGCAGAGGAGAGAGGTCCCGTAACAGACAATCTGGCTTCATGTCAGCAGAGAATTAGTCTGCATGTCATAGCAGAGAATCAGGCTTCACGTCAGCCACCACTGCAACAGTCCATTGGCATATATTTAGGCCCAGCACCCAGGCAGAGGAGAGAGGTCCCGTAACAGAGGATCTGGCTTCATGTCAGCAGAGAATCAGTCTGCATGTCATAGCAGAAAATCAGGCTTCACGTCAGCCACCACTGCAACAGTCCATTGTCAGATATTTAGGCCCAGCACCCAGGCAGAGGAGAGAGGTCCCGTAACAGAGGATCTGGCTTCATGTCAGCAGAGAATTAGTCTGCATGTCATAGCAGAGAAACAGGCTTCACGTCACCCAACATTGGAACAGTCCATTGGCATATATTTAGGCCCTGGCACCCAGACAGAGGAGAGGTTCATTCAACTTTGGGTAGCCTCGCAATATAATGGTAAAATGAAAATAAAAATAGGATTGAATGAGGAAGTGCCCTGGAGTCCAATAATATATGGTTAAGGGGAGGTAGTTAATGTCTAATCTGGACAAGGGACAGACAGGTCCTGTGGGATCCATGCCTGGTTCATTTTTATGAACGTCAGCTTGTCCACATTGGCTGTAGACAGGCGGCTGCGTTTGTCTGTAATGACGCCTCCTGCCGTGCTGAATACACGTTCAGACAAAACGCTGGCCGCCGGGCAGGCCAGCACCTCCAAGGCATAAAAGGCTAGCTCTGGCCACGTGGACAATTTAGAGACCCAGAAGTTGAATGGGGCCGAACCATCAGTCAGTACGTGGAGGGGTGTGCACATGTACTGTTCCACCATGTTAGTGAAATGTTGCCTCCTGCTAACACGTTGCGTATCAGGTGGTGGTGCAGTTAGCTGTGGCGTGTTGACAAAAGTTTTCCACATCTCTGCCATGCTAACCCTGCCCTCAGAGGAGCTGGCCGTGACACAGCTGCCTTGGCGACCTCTTGCTCCTCCTCTGCCTTGGCCTTGGGCTTCCACTTGTTCCCCTGTGACATTTGGGAATGCTCTCAGTAGCGCGTCTACCAACGTGCGCTTGTACTCGCGCATCTTCCTATCACGCTCCAGTGCAGAAAGTAAGGTGGGCACATTGTCTTTGTAGCGTGGATCCAGCAGGGTGGCAACCCAGTAGTCCGCACAGGTTAAAATGTGGGCAACTCTGCTGTCGTTGCGCAGGCACTGCAGCATGTAGTCGCTCGTGTGTGCCAGGCTGCCCAGGGGTAAGGACAAGCTGTCCTCTGTGGGAGGCGTATCGTCATCGTCCTGCCTTTCCCCCCAGCCACGCACCAGTGATGGACCCGAGCTGCATTGGGTGCCACCCCGCTGTGACCATGCTTCATCCTCATCCTCCTCCACCTCCTCCTCATCCTCGTCCTCCTCGTCCTCCAGTAGTGGGCCCTGGCTGGCCACATTTGTACCTGGCCTCTGCTGTTGCCAAAAACCTCCCTCTGAGTCACTTCGAAGAGACTGGCCTGAAAGTGCTAAAAATGACCCCTCTTCCTCCTCCTCCTGGGCCACCTCCTCTTCCATCATCGCCCTAAGTGTTTTCTCAAGGAGACATAGAAGTGGTATTGTAACGCTGATAACGGCGTCATCGCCACTGGCCATGTTGGTGGAGTACTCGAAACAGCGCAACAGGGCACACAGGTCTCGCACGGAGGCCCAGTCATTGGTGGTGAAGTGGTGCTGTTCTGTAGTGCGACTGACCCGTGCGTGCTGCAGCTGAAACTCCACTATGGCCTGCTGCTGCTCGCACAGTCTGTCCAGCATGTGCAAGGTGGAGTTCCACCTGGTGGGCACGTCGCATATGAGGCGGTGAGCGGGAAGGCCGAAGTTACGCTGTAGCGCAGACAGGCGAGCAGCAGCAGGATGTGAACGCTGGAAGCGCGAACAGACGGCCCGCACTTTATGCAGCAGCTCTGACATGTCGGGGTAGTTGTGAATGAACTTCTGCACCACCAAATTCAGCACATGCACCAAGCAAGGGATGTGCGTCAAATTGGCTAGTCCCAGAGCTGCAACGAGATTTCGCCCATTATCACACACCACCAGGCCGGGCTTGAGGCTCACCGGCAGCAACCACTCGTCGGTCTGTTGTTCTATACCCCGCCACAACTCCTGTGCGGTGTGGGGCCTGTCCCCCAAACATATGAGTTTCAGAATGGCCTGCTGACGTTTACCCCGGGCTGTGCTGAAGTTGGTGGTGAAGGTGTGTGGCTGACTGGATGAGCAGGTGGAAGAAGAGGAGGAGGAAGCCGAGAAGGAGGAGGTGGCAACAGGAGGCAAAGAATGTTGCCCTGCGATCCTTGGCGGCGGAAGGACGTGCGCCAAACAGCTCTCCGCCTGGGGGCCAGCTGCCACTACATTTACCCAGTGTGCAGTTAGGGAGATATAGCGTCCCTGGCCGTGCTTACTGGTCCACGTATCTGTGGTTAGGTGGACCTTGCTACAGATGGCGTTGCGCAGTGCACACTTGATTTTATCGGATACTTGGTTGTGCAGGGAAGGCACGGCTCTCTTGGAGAAGTAGTGGCGGCTGGGAACAACATACTGTGGGACAGCAAGCGACATGAGCTGTTTGAAGCTGTCTGTGTCCACCAGCCTAAATGACAGCATTTCATAGGCCAGTAGTTTAGAAATGCTGGCATTCAGGGCCAGGGATCGAGGGTGGCTAGGTGGGAATTTACGCTTTCTCTCAAATGTTTGTGAGATGGAGAGCTGAACGCTGCCGTGTGACATGGTTGAGACGCTTGGTGACGGAGGTGGTGGTGGTGTTGGTGGTATATCCCCTGTTTGCTGGGCGGCAGGTGCCAACGTTCCTCCAGAGGCGGAGGAAGAGGCCGAGGCGGCAGCAGCAGAAGAGGCCGAGGCGGCAGCAGCAGAAGAGGTAGCAGGGGGAGCCTGAGTGACTTCCTTGTTTTTAAGGTGTTTACTCCACTGCAGTTCATGCTTTGCATGCAGGTGCCTGGTCATGCAGGTTGTGCTCAGGTTCAGAATGTTAATGCCTCGCTTCAGGCTCTGATGGCACAGCGTGCAAACCACTCGGGTCTTGTCGTCAGCACATTGTTTGAAGAAGTGCCATGCCAGGGAACTCCTTGAAGCTGCCTTTGGGGTGCTCGGTCCCAGATGGCGGCGGTCAGTAGCAGGCGGAGTCTCTGGGCGGCGGGTGTTCTGCTTTTGCCCACTGCTCCCTCTTTTGCTACGCTGTTGGCTCGGTCTCACCACTGCCTCTTCCTCCGAACTGTGAAAGTCAGTGGCACGACCTTCATTCCATGTGGGGTCTAGGACCTCATCGTCCCCTGCATCGTCTTCCACCCAGTCTTGATCCCTGACCTCCTGTTCAGTCTGCACACTGCAGAAAGATGCAGCAGTTGGCACCTGTGTTTCGTCATCATCAGAGACATGCTGAGGTGGTATTCCCATGTCCTCATCATCAGGAAACATAAGTGGTTGTGCGTCAGTGCAGTCTATGTCTTCCACCGCTGGGGAAGGGCTAGGTGGATGCCCTTGGGAAACCCTGCCAGCAGAGTCTTCAAACAGCATAAGAGACTGCTGCATAACTTGAGGCTCAGACAGTTTCCCTGATATGCATGGGGGTGATGTGACAGACTGATGGGGTTGGTTTTCAGGCGCCATCTGTGCGCTTTCTGCAGAAGACTGGGTGGGAGATAATGTGAACGTGCTGGATCCACTGTCGGCCACCCAATTGACTAATGCCTGTACCTGCTCAGGCCTTACCATCCTTAGAACGGCATTGGGCCCCACCATATATCGCTGTAAATTCTGGCGGCTACTGGGACCTGAGGTAGTTGGTACACTAGGACGTGTGGATGTGGCAGAACGGCCACGTCCTCTCCCAGCACCAGAGGGTCCACTAACACCACCACGACCATGTCCACGTCCGCGTCCCTTACTAGATGTTTTCCTCATTGTTATGGTTCACCACAACAACAAAAATATTATTTGGCCCAATGTATTGTATTCAAATTCAGCGGGATATAAATTTGAGGCCTAGTATTTAGGCGCTGGGTGACCGGTATGGATTTAGTGACAGAATTAGACTTGGAAATGCACAGTAGCGTGTGTGTGAAGTTATTCTGAATGACCCTATGTGCACCTTGAATATTATATACCCTTTTAGGGATAGATTTCAAATAGCTCTGATATAGTAGAAACCACTAAATTATGAAATTGCTAAATTGGGAATTGTATTTCAACCCTGAACAAAAAATGTGCTTTAACGGACACTAAATAACTTGCCCAGCCACAACAGTACAGCGGTAACGACAGATTTAGCGGGATATAAATTTGAGGCCTAGTATTTAGGCGCTGGGTGACCGGTATGGATTTACTAACAGAATTAGACTTGGAAATGCACAGTAGCGTGTGTGTGAAGTTATTCTGAATGACCCTATGTGCACCTTGAATATTATATACCCTTTTAGGGATAGATTTCAAATAGCTCTGATATAGCAGAAACCACTAAATTATGAAATTGCTAAATTGGGAATTGTATTTCGACCCCGAATAAAAAATGTGCTTTAACGGACACTAAATAACTTGCCCAGCCACAACAGTACAGCGGTAACGACAGATTTAGCGGGATATAAATTTGAGGCCTAGTATTTAGGCGCTGGGTGACCGGTATGGATTTAGTGACAGAATTAGACTTGGAAATGCACAGTAGCGTGTGTGTGAAGTTATTCTGAATGACCCTATGTGCACCTTGAATATTATATACCCTTTTAGGGATAGATTTCAAATAGCTCTGATATAGCAGAAACCACTAAATTATGAAATTGCTAAATTGGGAATTGTATTTCAACCCTGAACAAAAATGTGCTTTAACGGACACTAAATAACTTGCCCAACCACAACAGTACAGCGGTAACGACAGATTTAGCGGGATATAAATTTGAGGCCTAGTATTTAGGCGCTGGGTGACCGGTATGGATTTACTAACAGAATTAGACTTGGAAATGCACAGTAGCGTGTGTGTGAAGTTATTCTGAATGACCCTATGTGCACCTTGAATATTATATACCCTTTTAGGGATAGATTTCAAATAGCTCTGATATAGCAGAAACCACTAAATTATGAAATTGCTAAATTGGGAATTGTATTTCAACCCTGAACAAAAAATGTGCTTTGACGGACACTAAATAACTTGCCCAGCCACAACAGTACAGCGGTAACGACAGATTTAGCGGGATATAAATTTGAGGCCTAGTATTTAGGCGCTGGGTGACCGGTATGGATTTAGTGACAGAATTAGATATGGCCAAAAAATAACCACACTATTGCTGGTTAAATGCACTTGGTGTGACAGCTTGACCAACCACACTACTGAGGGTTAAATGCACTTGGTGACGGGCGCAGCTTGCCCCTGATGTAGTATATGGCCAAAAAATGAACAGACTATTGCTGGTTAAATGCACTTGGTGTGACAGCTTCACCCTGATGTAGGCTTTAGCCAAAAAACAACCACACCATTGAGGGTTAAATGCACTTGGTGACGGGCGCAGCTTGCCCCTGATGTAGTATATGGCCAAAAAATGAACAGACTATTGCTGGTTAAATGCACTTGGTGTGACAGCTTGACCAACCACACTACTGAGGGTTAAATGCACTTGGTGACGGGCGCAGCTTGCCCCTGATGTAGTATATGGCCATAAAATGAACAGACTATTGCTGGTTAAATGCACTTGGTGTGACAGCTTGATCAACCACACTACTGAGGGTTAAATGCACTTGGTGACAGGTGCAGCTTGCCCCTGATTTAGTATATGGCCAAAAAATTTACAGACTATTGCTGGTTAAATGCACTTGGTGTGACAGCTTCACCCTGATGTAGGCTTTAGCCAAAAAACAACCACACCATTGAGGGTTAAATGCACTTTGTGACAGGCGCAGCTTGCCCCTGATGTAGTATATGGCCAAAAAATAAACAGACTATTGCTGGTTAAATGCACTTGGTGTGACAGCTTCACCCTGATGTAGGCTTTAGCCAAAAAACAACCACACCATTGAGGGTTAAATGCACTTGGTCGCAGCTTGGATGCACTTGGTCGCAGCACCGCACAAGACACAAAATGGCCGCCGATCACCCCAGAAAAAAGTGACTGACAAACGGTCTGGGCAGCCTAAAAACAGCGAGCAATTGAATTTCAGCAGCTCAATGATGCACAGCTGCAGATCGATCGATTAATCAAGTCCTTTGGAGGAGTTAATCTGCCTAATCTCGCCCTACTGTCGCAGCCGCAACCTCTCCCTACGCTAATCAGAGCAGAGTGACGGGCGGCGCTATGTGACTCCAGCTTAAATAGAGGCTGGGTCACATGGTGCTCTGGCCAATCACAGCCATGCCAATAGTAGGCATGGCTGTGACGGCCTCTTGGGGCAAGTAGTAAGACGCTTGTTGATTGGCTGCTTTGCAGCCTTTCAAAAAGCGCCAAGAAAGCGCCAAGAAAGCGACGAACACCGAACCCGAACCCGGACTTTTACGAATATGTCCGGGTTCGGGTCCGTGTCACGGACACCCCAAAATTCGGTAAGAACCCGAACTATACAGTTCGAGTTCGCTCATCCCTAGGTGTGAGCCCCCAGAATTCAGAACACGCACAGTGTGACCTGAAGTCTGGGGCCAGGATGCGACAGGGTGGGCCATATTCTATATCCACCCTCCCATCACTACAGAACATACAGGGTAATACAGCGCCCCATAACTCTTACATCCAGTGACGTTATCTTTGATGTAGATGTTCTCTTTCCTCATCTTCTTCTTTCAGACCAGACCACCAGTTTTCAACCATTTCTCGCTTCTGCAGTTTGACAAACAAAATCTTAGTTTACTACTTTTCCATCATCCTCCCATCTTCTGGACAAAACATTCTACAAACCCAAATACTGTGCCTCTGTGCTCCCCAATACTATACTGCAGAAACAGATAAACCCCCTGATAATACTAGTGCCACGCAGATAATGCCCCTTTCAATAATTGGCCCACTCTGTCCTAAAATAACTGTGCCCAGCAAATATTGCCCCTGAAACTAATAGTGTAAACATAATGTCCCCCAAAAATAATTGTGGTAAGCTGATACTGTGCCAAGGTGCCCCCACAGTAATAGTGCTCCCAAAAGTCCCACTAATAGTAATGATTCTCTGCTAAAGCACACATGTTAGTAATAGTGCTCCTAAAGTGCCCCCAACATGTCCCCACTGTGCCCCAGAAGTAATAATGCTCCCATAGTGTCCATACTAGTAATCATGTTCTCCATAGAGCCCAGTAGTAATAAAGCCCATCATAATGCCCCTCAGTAGTAATAATTCTTATACTGTGTGCCAGTGCAAAAAATACCCCCTTTTAATGCCCCCAGTTGCGCTAATGTCCCCATAGTGCCCCATAATGTGCCAATACAAAATACCCCTATATAGTGCCCCCAGTAAATGCCCTCATAGTGCTCCTATCCCCCTTCCTCCTAGTGCCCCCATAATGTACCAGTATAAAATGCCCCACATATAGTGCCCCAGTAGATGCCATCAGTGTCCCCCATAATTTGCAAGAATAAATTACCCCTTCTTAGTGCCCCCCATAGGTGAGCCCATAGTACTCCTCTCTCCCCTTCCCCATAGTGCCCACCATAATGTGCCCTATACAGAGCCCCCCATATAAAATACCCCTTCTTTGTGGCCTCAGTAGATGCCCCCATAGTGCCCCCAATAATGTGCCAGTAAAAAGTGCCACCAATAATGTGCCAGTAAGAAATGCCCCCACAGATGGCTCCACAGTGCCGCAAATATTGTGCCAGTAAGATGTGCCCCCATAGAGGCCCCCAAATAATGTGCCAGTAACAAGTTCCCCCATAGATGCCCCCCAATCATGAGCCAGTAACAAGTGCCCCCATAGATGCCACCAATCATGTGCCAGTAACAAGTGCCCCCACAGATGCCCCCAATAATGTGCCAATAACAAGTTCCCCCTAAGATGCCCCCAATCATGTGCCAGTAACAAGTGCCCCCATAGATGCCCCCAATCATGTGCCAGTAACAAGTGCCCCCATAGATGTCCCCAATCATGTGCCAGTAATAAGTGCCCCCATAGATACCCCCCAATTATGTGCCAGTAACAAGTGCCCACATAGATGCCGTCCAATCTTGTGCTAGTAAGTAGTATCATATAAAAAAATAAACACTTATACTTACCTACATCAGGCAGGCAGCGATGTGATGCAGGCCTCTTCGCGCCTGTGTCCTGCGCTGTACAGCTTAGGCGGTGCGATGAGGTCATCGCGCCGCCTGCACCGGCCTCTGATAGGCTGCAGGCATTATCCCTGCAACCTATCAGAGGAACAGGGAAGGGAGACGCCTCTCCCCTGCCCCGCCGCAGCACATCTATCTGTATCGCTGTCCTGAGGATGGCGATACAGATGACTATGGAGATGAGCACTTCCACAATGGAAGCGCTCATCTCCCTGTGCCATGCCGCCACCGCCCCCTACTTGTCACCAGGGCCGCGCCGCCTGGGGCGATCGCCTCACTTTGCCTATTTCGCGGTGCGACCCTGGTAGCGCCCACTGGGATTTAGCACCCCCTGGGATTTAGCACCCCAGGGCTATGCCCCCCGCCCCCCCCCCACGCTACGCCACTGCTGGCAGATCAGGGGCGGTCACAAACAGCAGAGGGCCCATGTACAAAGAATGTGGCTTGGCCCCCCCGCAAGCCAAATTCTCTACCTAACCTATTCCTTCCTAACATTACATGCAGTAATACAAAACATATAGGGTAAGGTTACTTTCACATCTGCAGAACTACGATCCGGCCAGTTAATCTGGCACAGAATGCAAGGAATTGGCCAGCCACAAACCACAGCATGCAGCGGTTTGTGTCTCGCTGATTCTTGGCATTTTTGCCAGATTGTTGCCGATTCTCTGCTGGACTTCATTATAGTTAATGAGGCAGGCGGGCATTTCATCTGCATCCAGCAATGCCGAATCCGCTGAATTCCGGCAGGCTGTTCTCTGCTGGAACAGCCTGCCAGAATCACTAACGCAGATGTGAAAGTAGCCTAATACAGTGCCACATACCTATTTCAGTGACGTCTCCTTTAATATAGATGTTGATTTGAAGGTTGAAGAAAAATAGGACCACATTCCGGTGCTGCAGGCATATGAATCGATCCGCATGATGGCTTGGATGTTTTTTCTTTTTATTTAATGATAATAAAGCTGGCGTACAGCCCTTTTCCTCAGGACAGTATGCTTTCACAGAGTGTTGATAAGTACACGCATTGTATTTAAAACAGTTTTGGCGCCCTGTAGGAGAAAAAAGGGGGCGTGGCTTCTTCTTTTTTTATTTTTTATTAAAGAGCTTTATCAACAACAGACACTCGCTCCAGTAAGGAGAAAGACACGCCTACGTTTTAGACTTGTACATAAAATATATAGATAAACAAGTAAATAAATATATGCATACATAACATGGGTTTAGAAATAGCAGTAAAATTGAGGACAAATAGGAGTAAAAAATTAACAATAAAAAATCCATATAGAGGTTCACACCTGCTTAGTTAGGCAGGCGGAAACCTTACAGACGTAGGGGAGGAGGAGGGGGGGTTATGGAAAGCGTATTTTTAGTATGTTAATCAGACCGATAAAATAGTAGAATTACATTAGTGGATGCCTACGTATTAAAAATAGAACAAGTATGTATACCATGTACACTAAACTAGCCGCACTTATAGTGTACAGTATGGGGGTGCTGCTACCAATCGCTGGCTTGAAGGCTTATTGGTTGTTACAGAAGGTGATTGGGTTTGGGTCAAAGCATCGTAATTAATTATTTGTTATGGGAGTGTATCTGGGAACAGTGTAATGGTAGATAACTTTTCATCAATTGCCGCTGTTGGACGGAATTATTAGGAATGGAAGATCGTCACTTTGGTGAACTGGTACTGTTGAAGTAGTTATGGAATGGTCTCGGTTATTTCATTAAGACCATGTGGAGTTAGCGTTTCTAGCTGGTATATCCAATAGACTTCTCTTTTCTGTAGGTTCTCAAAGCTATTACATGGATTTTTGGGTATGAAGTCGATCGGAGTGATTATGAGCTTGTGTTTCTTTTTTTCGGGGGGGACGTGTGCGCAATGCCTGGAGACACCGTGCTTTAAATATTGTTTCCGGATGTTGTATCTGTGTTGATTGACCTGGCAATTGAGAGCTTGTGTGGTGCGGCCTACATATTGTAGGCCGCATTCACATTCGATCAGATATATGATGTAGGATGAATGACATGTAAGATGGTATTTTATTGGGAATGTAGTACTGTTGTGGTTGGAAGTAAAAGTTGTTTTGTTGTGTGTGATGATGCTGCGACACAGACAGTTCTTTGCCCCACGTCTGTAGCTCCCCTTCTTGATGTAGTTGTTAGGTGTGTTTTTTATTTTAGGTTCCATGTGTTGTTTTGGTCTACTTGGAGCCAGTATGTTTTTAATGGTTGGTGCTCTCCTATAAGTAATTTTGGGGATGCCTGGGAGGTATTTGGTCAGGTATGGGTCCTGTCGGAGAATATGCCAATATTTTTCAAGGCTTTTCTGAATATATGGGTTGGATGTGTTATACTGAGTGATGAACCATACCTCTTCCGTTGTTTTCTGGATGTTTGTAATGGTGACCCAGCATTCCTCTTGCGGCTGTAGGCTGCTTCTTTTCATGGCATTTTTAATGAGTACTTTAGGATAGCCTTTCTCCTAGAATCTATTTTCCAGGATTTTAGTTTGTAGTTTGTAGTCTTCATCCTTGGTGCAATTGCGTCTTATTCTCCTACATTGACTGTAAGGTATGTTATTTAGCCACTTTCTATAGTGAAAGCTGGTATAGTGGATATAACTGTTTGAGTCCACTGCTTTGAAATATGTTCTTGTGGTAACTGCTTCTCTGCGACTGAAATGATGATGTCAAGGAACTCTATTTCAGTATTACTGAATTTTGGGGTGAGAAAGATACCCCAATCAGTCCCATTTAATAGTTCACAGAACTTATTTGCAGTTTCTTCACTCCCATCCTAGATCATAAACAGGTCAATGTATCTTCTGTAATATTTGATTTGTCCTTGGAAGATGGGGTGATTTATGATGATTTTTTCTTCAAATTGCCCCATAAATATATTAGCGAAGGCCGGTGCTACCCAAAGCCCCATAGCGGGCCCTCTATGCTGATGGTAAGTGGTGGTATTATATGTAAAGTAGTGTTTTTCTAGAACGAGATCGAGACCCTCAAGAAGGAATTTCGTTTGGGGTGGTTTTAAGCTGTTGTCCCTCTCTAGGATTGTTTCTACACACTTTATCCCTAAATTGTGTTGGATATTAGAATAGAGTGATGTGATAGCCATTGTTAGAAGGGTGTATGTCTCTTTCCAGTCAATTGTTTTTAATTCCCTAATTAGCTGGCTAGAGTCATGCAGATAGCTGGGGAGGCTTTTGACATAAGGTTGTAAAAATATGTTTAAAAATTGAGACAAGTTACTGGTAGCGCATTTTGTGTTGGATACTATAGGCCTACCGGGGGTATTTTTTGTATTTTTATGTATTTTGGGTAAATGATAAAAATATGGGGTACATGATATTCTGGGATGTAAGAAATTTCATTCTTTTTTGTTGCTTAGCTGTTTCTTGTACGCATTTTTTTACCAATTCATAAAGTTTTTTTGTAATTCCTGGAAATGGTCATCTGTGATGTGTTCATAGTTGGTCTTATCACTAAGAATATTCTGGGCTTCCCTTTCATAGTCCTCATAGTTTTGAATGACCACCCCATGCCCCTTGTCTGCAGGGCGGATGATAATCTCTTTATTTTTGAAAGTATTTAATGCTTTTCTATCCCATTTTGTAAGGTTCCCTTTTTGCGAGTGAATTTGGGGTTTCTCAGTGATCTTTTTCAGATCGGTGGATACAAGGTCAAAGAAGGTGGGGATATGGTGTCCTTGGCTCTGTGCGGTGAAGAAATTTGATTTCGGGCGAACGTCTATATGTTTGAATTCTTCATTGTTTGTTGTTTGAGCCTCTTCATTATTTTGTAAGGTGTGAGTGTCCTTTTCATGGGTTTTGATGGTTAGACTTTTTTGGTCACTACCTGTCTAGATAGTTTTTTTTTATTTATCTCGAAATGTCGCTTTATTGTTAAATTGCATCTGAATTTCTGGACATCTATGAATAGTTCAAGGGCATCAACTTTATTCTTAGGACAGAAGGATAACCCTTTTTGGAGGAGGCTGGTCTCTTGGGCTGACAATATGTGTGAAGACAGGTTAAATATTTTCACTGTAGACATGCCCTTGGTGTTGGTAGCAGCATCTTTTTACTTATGTCCTTCTTCCTTTTTTGGTGTTGTCCCCCTCTCTTTCCCTGTGTTCTAATTTTTGTTTAATTTTTGTTGCTGGGAAATAGTGGGTGATCGGTAGGTCCTTTTTCTGTGGTATTGTGGGGGTGGATATTCCCTCCTCTAAAAAAGGAACCGTAGTTGTCTCAGAAGGTCTTACCAGGTTTAAGAAAGGTACAGGGGCATTTGAGCCCAGATATGTATTGTCAATGATAGTGATCTGGGTACTGTCTTCTGTAATGTGTTGGGGGTGCCTGGTGGTGGGTGAGAGGTGTATAGTAAAATTGTTAATGGTAGATAGATCAATAAGATCTGTTTGATCTCCATTTTTATCATGTTTAGGTGTGGGACTGGTGAGATTGAGGATATTTTTTTATTGGGATTCTATGAGCTGAGAGTTCCTCTTTGATTTATGGTCCAAGTATTTTGATCTAATGGCTCTGAATCTTTCCAAGAACTCGTCAGTATCGGTATAATCGGTATTAAGTGGAGTGTTGGTGTTTTCTTGTTAAGTTGTAGGCTTATATATAGGCCTGTTTGTTTCATTGTTCCTATCTTGATCCTCTCTTGAAATTTGGATGATGCTGTCTTTTGTGTGCCTTTCTGCCCTCGGTATATGGTTCTGGTTGGTACCACCATCGCTATTGTGTATTGGGTATTGTTTTTCCCCTCCTTGTGTATAGTTGGTGAGAGTGTTTCGTGTCCCTCCTTAGTTAGCATTTTTGCTCTCGGGTGCTTTGGTGTGTTCATGTTGTGTAGTACTCTGTTTTGTATCCAAATTTGTGTGAGAATTATGTTTGCCTGTTTTTCTATATTGTTGGTTGGTGAAAAATCTTGTTGATATAGATGTTCTCTGTCCTCTTCTTCTCCGTTCAGACCAGACCGCCATGATGATTTTTTTCAGCCATCTCTTCTCTCTGCAGAGTTTGACAGACCCACATCTTAGGTTCCTACTTTTCCATTATTCTCCCACCTTCTGAACACCCCATCCTGCCACCCCCCAAACTGTACCCGCTGTTCTCCTCTATACTATACTGCAGAAACAGTCCCCCTGAAAATACTAGTACCAAACAGATAGTGTTCCCCTTCAATAATTGTTGGCACACCTTGCCCTAAAAATATCTGCACCCAGCAAATTGTGTAATATTCCCCAAAATTAATTGTGCTAAGCTAATACTCTGCCAGGGTGCCCCTACAGTAATAATGCCCCCCAAAGTCCCACCAATAGAAATAATTATCTGTGAGAGTGCACTTAGTAATAATGTCCCTACAGTAATAATGTCTCCACTGTGCCCCAGAAGTAATAATGCTCCCACAGTGCCCATACTAGTATTAATGTTCACCATAGTCCCCCAATTGTAATAAAGCTCACCATAATGCCACCGGTAGTAATAATTCTCTTTATGTGAGACAGTAGAAAAACGCCCCCTTATAATGTGCGTCAGTACAAAAAAATGTCCTGTTGTGTGGCTGTAAAAAAAAAATACTTCCTCTTAGTGCCCCCAGTAGAGCCAATGTCCCTATAGTGCCCTCATAATGTGTGCCAATTCCCACTACTTTGTGCCCAACAAAACACTTTCTTAGTGCCCCAGTTGAGCTAAGGTGCCCATAGTGACCCATAATTTGTGCCAGTATAAAATAGCGCCCCCAATAGATGCATATATAGTTCTCCTCCCCCGTCCCCATGGTGCCTTACATAATGTGCCAGTATAAAATTCCAATATAGAGTACCACAAGTAGATGCCCTGATAATGCTCACCTCCCCCTTCCCCATAGTGCCCCCATAATGTGTTCTAATAAAAAACGCCCCTATAGAGCTAATCCCTACCCCCATAGTGCACATATAGTTTGTGCCAGTATAAAATGCCCCTATATAATGCCCCCAAGTAGATGCTCCCATAGTACTCCACTCCCCCACTTCTCCATAGTGCCCCCCCATGTGTGACAGTGTATAATTCCAATATATAGGGTCCCCAGTAGATGCCCACATAGTGTTGCTCTCCCCCTTTATCCATATTGCCCCATGTGTGAGAGTAAATAATGTCCCCAAGTAGATGACCCATAGTGCTCCTCTCCCCTTCTCCATAGTGCCCCCATCTGTGCCAGTATATAATTCTAATATATACGGCCCTCAGTAGATTCCCCATAGTGCAACTCTCTCCCACTTCTCCATAGTGCCCCCCATGTGTGACAGTATATAATGCCCCCCAGTAGATGGTCCATAGTGCTCCTCTCTACCCCATCTCCATAGTGCTCCCCATGTGTGCCAGTGTATAATTCTAATAGATAGGGCCCCCAGTAGATGCCCCCATAGTGCTTCTCTCCTCACTTCTCCATAGTGCCCCCACGTGTGACAGTATATAATGGCCCCCAGTAGATGCCCCATTGTGCTCCTCCCCTCTTCTCCATAGTTCCCTCATGTGTTCCAGTATAAAATTCTAATATATAGGGGCCACCAGTAGATGTACCCATAGTGCTCCCCTCTCTCCATAGTGTCCCACATGTGTGCCAGTATATAATTCTAATATATAGGGCCCCTAGCAGATGACCCCATAGTGATCTTCTTCCCCCTTCCCCATACTGGGCAACAGCATAGTGTTAATAAAAAAAATTTACTCACATACTTACTTCCATGCCGTTTACATTGATGCGATGCAGACCTCTTCCGGCCTGTGTCCCGCGCTGCTCCACAGGCCTCTGATAGGCTACAGGCACAGAGATACAGATTAAGGTTGAACGAGCACTAAAGTGCTCGGGTGCTCTACTGAGCACCTGAGTATAATAGAAATCAATGGAAGAACCTGAGCATTAAACGAGGCACCCCCTGCTCTGAAGAGGAGAGAGTGTCTGGTTTACAGAAAAAGGCTAGAAATTTATGGAAACACCACCAAAATGGTTTGAAAACAGCATGGGCAGGACATTTGGATGCATCTTGGACTCCTATTACCTATGACATACAATAGACAACCACACAAAGGTTATACGCCAAAAGCCGGGTATGTGTAAGCCAACAATATATCCATGAGACAGATACAGTCAGCACACCTTACAATGGCAGCCTTGTACACTATGAGGCATTCAAAACCAGCCCTCATCTGACTGAGTGCCAGTAAGCCTCAAAGTTGCTTCATATCTGTTGGATGGCTTGGGTGGACCTGCACACCTAGATCATTATCATTAGGGTGACAAAAAAATTCTGATTGATAATATTTAATAACTTTTCTATACAGTTTTGTCATGTAAACTCATTTTCATAAACATGGGCATATGAAAAAGACATGCAAATGAGCAGAATCTGCCTTGTTTTTCAGCTGAAAAACTGTCACGCCCATGTTCATGGTCGTGACTCCTTGTGAGCTGCATGCAGTTGCCTGCGGTCTGGGTGTTTTGTCAACCGCAGCTGGGGGCTGTTAATAGTTAGCCTCTAGTGCGGTTGGCGCGGACAACAGGTGTTTGTTGGCAGTGTAGCAGCCTGAGCTGGTTGCTAGGCGTCTCACTGTTGATGCGTGCGGTTGCCTCTGCCTATGTGTGTGTGTATGTATGCACTTTCTTTGTCTGGTGTGCACGGGGTTTAAGTTATGTGTGCACTTCTCCTTTAAGCGGCTTTCTTCCCTTGCCTGGTTTAGGAAGGGTTAACTCCCTTCTTAGTGTGTGAACACTGGGTGTGTCTGTGTGTGGGTGTGGCCACTTTGGGCTATAAAGCTTCTGCTGATATTAGAAGTCTGAGGGGTACTCCAGCCTTCTTGTTAAGCTGGAGTCATCCTCCTGGTTCCTTTACCATCTGCCAGTGTGGGCCACCCTTGTGGTCATAAGTTTATGTTACATGATGTTATTTTATGTTTATGTGGTGTCTGTTATTATTGCAGCTATGTATCTGGCTTCCTGTGTGTTTATGTGTGTGTGCTGTGTCCTTTTATGTTGGGTGTGAACATCAGCAGTTGAGCACGGGATCCAGTCAGTGTGTCTGTGGCAGGTAGGGGTGGAAGTCTTTCACTCTCCTGCCATATCCATAGGCTGTTGATGTTTCTCTTCCCTTGCAGCTTGGCCAGTTTAGACTCCTGTCTGTCCGTATCCAGGAGGAATACAGCTCCTAGCTCAGGGGCCTGTCCAGGGCTAGTAGGGAAGCGAGGTTCCTGAGTATGAGCCCTCCTACCATCAGGGTCGGCTCATACAGCTAGGAGTCAGGGTCAGATTAGGGATGCGCTAGGAGGTGACCTGCTCCCTAATTCTGTTGTCCTGGTCAAGCAGCTTCCACTTAACTTAACATCACACGGATTAGAGTTACCCTCACTCTGATCCGTGACAAAAAACATTTGCTTGGAAAAATTGCAATAAAAATTCACGATTACAATATTCGCGATCTACACTACTCATAAACAGCGCCATCTATTGGATTCATAGACTTGTCATAAGACTATGAAACCAACAGATGGCGCTGTTCATGAGTCATTTACAGCGCCATCCATTGGATTAACAGTCTTATAATAAGACTATGAATCCAATAGATGGCGCTGTTCATGAGTCATGAATAGCGCCATCTATTGGATTCATAGTCTTGTCATAAGACTATGAAACCAATAGATGGCGCTGTTCATGAGTAGTGTAGATCGCGAATATAGTAATTGTGAATTTTTATGGCTGTGGGCCCCTTATCCCCACAGGCCTTATAGCAGCTGCATGGTCTGCCTCTATTGGAGGTACGCTAAAGTGTCAAGGTGATGCTGTAGGACAGGGGTCGGCAACCCCCAGCACACGTGCCACAGATGTCAAGTGTGCCATATTTTACTGGCATGCAGTCATACTGCACTGTGCAGCTCTATTCTGCACTGTGCAGTGCTATACTTTTAAGAAAAAATCTTTAGACTCGTCATGTGGGGTACGTCTGCTATGCCATCCCTAAAGGTATGTAATGTGCTGGGGGGCAGGTGGATGTAAGGATGATGTGAGCTTGGGGGTTGAGTGAAAACATTGTGACTATTTAAGGATGGGGTTAGGATGGTGAGCCTGCAGGTGACTGCTGGGGGGTGTGATAGGGGGATGATGGGGAGCAAACTTCTGACAATTTTAGGGGGTGGCGAGGATGGGATGTTAATCCTGCATGTGATTGCAAGGGGGAGGATGAGGGGACCATGTGGAGCAAGCTTCTGACAACTTTGGTGTATGCGGAGGTGGTGAGCTCTGATTATTACTGTGGAGGGTGACCAGTGTATGGGGCACCAGTATATGGGGGACCCCTCATTAACCATGCACTTACTGACAGTGGTGGGGGAGGGCAGTTAAAATTAATGAGGGCTGCACTCCCCCACCACTGTCAATAAGTACAATGGATCTAAAAAGTCTACACACACTTGTTAAAATGTCAGGTTTCTGTGCTGTAAAAAAAACGAGACAAAGAAATCATGCGTGCACACCCTCTTATAACTGGGTATGTAGCTGTGTTCAGAATTAAGCAATCTCATTTAAAATCATGTTAAATAGGAGTCAGCATACACCTGCCATCATTTAAAGTGCCTCTGATTAACCCCAAATAAAGTTCAGCTGCTCTGGTTGGTCTTTCCTGAAATTTTCTTAGTCAGATCCCATAGCAAAAGCCATGGTCCACAGAGAGCTTCCAAAGCATCAGAGGGATCTCATTGTTAAAAGGTATCAGTCAGGAGAAGGGTAAAAAAGAATTTCCAAGGCATTACATATGCCATGGAACACAGTGAAGACAGTCATCATTAAGTGGAGAAAATATGGCACAACAGTGACATTACCAAGAACTGGACGTCCCTCTAAAATTGATGAAAAGACTAGAAGAAAACTGGTCTGGCAGGCTAACAAGAGGCCTACAGCAACATTAAAGGAGCTGCAGGAATATCTGGCAAGTACTGGCTGTGTGGTACATGTGACAACAATCTCCCGTATTCTGGACTATGGGGTAGAGTGGCAAGACGAAAGCCTTTTCTTACGAAGAAAAGCATCCAAGCCAGGCTACATTTTGCAAAAACACATCCGAAGTGTCCCAAAAGCATGTGGAAAAAGGTGTTATGGTCTGATGAAACCAAGGTTGAACTTTTTAGCCATAATTCCAAAAGATATGTTTGGCGCAAAAACAACACTGCACATCACCAAAAGAACACCATCCCCACAGTGAAGCATGGTGGTGGCAGCATCATGCTTTGGGGCTGTTTTTCTTCAGCTGGAACTGGGGCCTTAGTTAAAGGGAACCTATCATGTGGATATTTGATTATAATTAGGGATGAGCGAACTCGAACTGTATAGTTCGGGTTCGTACCGAATTTTGGGGTGTCCGTGACACGGACCCGAACCCGGACATTTTCGTAAAAGTCCGGGTTCGGGTTCGGTGTTCGTCGCTTTCTTCGCGCTTTTGTGACGCTTTCTTGGCGCTTTTTGAAAGGCTGCAAAGCAGCCAATCAACAAGCGTCATACTACTTGCCCCAAGAGGCCATCACAGCCATGCCTACTATTGGCATGGCTGTGATTGGCCAGAGCACCATGTGACCCAGCCTCTATTTAAGCTGGAGTCACATAGCGCCGCCCGTCACTCTGCTCTGATTAGCGTAGGGAGAGGTTGCGGCTGCGACAGTAGGGCGAGATTAGGCAGATTAACTCCTCCAAAGGACTTGATTAACTGATCGATCTGCAGCTGTGGATCATTGAGCTGCTGATCCTCAATTGCTCACTGTTTTTAGGCTGCACAGACCGTTTGTCAGTCACATTTTTCTGGGGTGATCGGCGGCCATTTTGTGTCTTGTGGTGCGCCAGCACAAGCTGCGACCAAGTGCATTTAACCCTCAATGGTGTGGTTGTTTTTTGGCTAAAGCCTACATCAGGGTGAAGCTGTCACACCAAGTGCATTTAACCAGCAATAGTCTGTTCATTTTTTGGCCATATACAAAATCAGGGGCAAGCTGCGCCTGTCACCAAGTGCATTTAACCCTCAATGGTGTGGTTGTTTTTTGGCTAAAGCCTACATCAGGGTGAAGCTGTCACACCAAGTGCATTTAACCAGCAATAGTCTGTTCATTTTTTGGCCATATACTAAATCAGGGGCAAGCTGCGCCTGTCACCAAGTGCATTTAACCCTCAATGGTGTGGTTGTTTTTTGGCTAAAGCCTACATCAGGGTGAAGCTGTCACACCAAGTGCATTTAACCAGCAATAGTCTGTTTATTTTTTGGCCATATCCCAGTCTAATTCTGTCACTAAATCCATACCGGTCACCCAGCGCCTAAATACTAGGCCTCAAATTTATATCCAGCTAAATCTGTCCCTAGTGCTGTAGCTGGGCGAGTTATTTAGTGTCCGTTCAAGCACATTTCTTGTTCTGGGTTGAAATACAATTCCCAATTTAGCAATTTCATAATTTAGTGGTTTCTGCTATATCAGAGCTATTTGAAATCTATCCCTAAAAGGGTATATAATATTCAAGGTGCACATTGGGTCATTCAGAATAACTTCACACACACCCGCTACTGTGTATTTCCAAGTCTAATTCTGTCACTAAACCCATACCTGTCACGCAGCGCCTAAATACTAGGCCTCAAATTTATATCCAGCTAAATCTGTCCCTAGTGCTGTAGCTGGGCGAGTTATTTAGTGTCCGTTCAAGCACATTTCTTGTTCTGGGTTGAAATACAATTCCCAATTTAGCAATTTCATAATTTAGTGGTTTCTGCTATATCAGAGCTATTTGAAATCTATCCCTAAAAGGGTATATAATATTCAAGGTGCACATTGGGTCATTCAGAATAACTTCACACACACCCGCTACTGTGTATTTCCAAGTCTAATTCTGGCACTAAACCCATACCTGTCACCCAGCGCCTAAATACTAGGCCTCAAATTTATATCCCGCTAAATCTGTCCTTAGTGCTGTAGCTGGGCGAGTTATTTAGTGTCCGTTCAAGCACATTTCTTGTTCTGGGTTGAAATACAATTCCCAATTTAGCAATTTCATAATTTAGTGGTTTCTGCTATATCAGAGCTATTTGAAATCTATCCCTAAAAGGGTATATAATATTCAAGGTGCACATTGGGTCATTCAGAATAACTTCACACACACCCGCTACTGTGTATTTCCAAGTCTAATTCTGGCACTAAACCCATACCTGTCACCCAGCGCCTAAATACTAGGCCTCAAATTTATATCCCGCTAAATCTGTCCTTAGTGCTGTAGCTGGGCGAGTTATTTAGTGTCCGTTCAAGCACATTTCTTGTTCTGGGTTGAAATACAATTCCCAATTTAGCAATTTCATAATTTAGTGGTTTCTGCTATATCAGAGCTATTTGAAATCTATCCCTAAAAGGGTATATAATATTCAAGGTGCACATTGGGTCATTCAGAATAACTTCACACACACCCGCTACTGTGTATTTCCAAGTCTAATTCTGGCACTAAACCCATACCTGTCACCCAGCGCCTAAATACTAGGCCTCAAATTTATATCCCGCTAAATCTGTCCTTAGTGCTGTAGCTGGGCGAGTTATTTAGTGTCCGTTCAAGCACATTTCTTGTTCTGGGTTGAAATACAATTCCCAATTTAGCAATTTCATAATTTAGTGGTTTCTGCTATATCAGAGCTATTTGAAATCTATCCCTAAAAGGGTATATAATATTCAAGGTGCACATTGGGTCATTCAGAATAACTTCACACACACCCGCTACTGTGTATTTCCAAGTCTAATTCTGGCACTAAACCCATACCTGTCACCCAGCGCCTAAATACTAGGCCTCAAATTTATATCCCGCTAAATCTGTCCTTAGTGCTGTAGCTGGGCGAGTTATTTAGTGTCCGTTCAAGCACATTTCTTGTTCTGGGTTGAAATACAATTCCCAATTTAGCAATTTCATAATTTAGTGGTTTCTGCTATATCAGAGCTATTTGAAATCTATCCCTAAAAGGGTATATAATATTCAAGGTGCACATTGGGTCATTCAGAATAACTTCACACACACCCGCTACTGTGTATTTCCAAGTCTAATTCTGGCACTAAACCCATACCTGTCACCCAGCGCCTAAATACTAGGCCTCAAATTTATATCCCGCTAAATCTGTCCTTAGTGCTGTAGCTGGGCGAGTTATTTAGTGTCCGTTCAAGCACATTTCTTGTTCTGGGTTGAAATACAATTCCCAATTTAGCAATTTCATAATTTAGTGGTTTCTGCTATATCAGAGCTATTTGAAATCTATCCCTAAAAGGGTATATAATATTCAAGGTGCACATAGGGTCATTCAGAATAACTTCACACACCCGCTACTGTGCATTTCCAAATCTAATTCTGTCACTAAACCCATACCTGTCACCCAGCGCCTAAATACTAGGCCTCAAATTTATATCCCGCTAAATCTCTCGTTACCGCTGTCCTGTTGTGGCTGGGAAAGTTATTTAGTGTCCGTCAAAGCACATTTTTTGTTCTGGGTTGAAATACAATTCCCAATTTAGCAATTTCATAATTTAGTCGTTTCTGCTATATCAGAGCTATTTGAAATCTATCCCTAAAAGGGTAGATCATATTGAAGGTGCACATAGGGTCATTCAGAATAACTTCACACACACGCTTCTGTGCATTTCCAAGTCTAATTCTGTCACTAAATCCATACCGGTCACCCAGCGCCTAAATACTAGGCCTCAAATTTATATCCCGCTGAATTTGAATACAATACATTGGGCCAAATAATATTTTTGTTGTTGTGGTGAACCATAACAATGAGAAAAACATCTAGTAAGGGACGCGGACGTGGACATGGTCGTGGTGGTGTTAGTGGACCCTCTGGTGCTGGGAGAGGACGTGGCCGTTCTGCCACATCCACACGTCCTAGTGTACCAACTACCTCAGGTCCCAGTAGCCGCCAGAATTTACAGCGATATATGGTGGGGCCCAATGCCGTTCTAAGGATGGTAAGGCCTGAGCAGGTACAGGCATTAGTCAATTGGGTGGCCGACAGTGGATCCAGCACGTTCACATTATCTCCCACCCAGTCTTCTGCAGAAAGCGCACAGATGGCGCCTGAAAACCAACCCCATCAGTCTGTCACATCACCCCCATGCATACCAGGGAAACTGTCTCAGCCTCAAGTTATGCAGCAGTCTCTTATGCTGTTTGAAGACTCCGCTGGCAGGGTTTCCCAAGGGCATCCACCTAGCCCTTCCCCAGCGGTGAAAGACATAGAATGCACTGACGCACAACCACTTATGTTTCCTGATGATGAGGACATGGGAATACCACCTCAGCATGTCTCTGATGATGACGAAACACAGGTGCCAACTGCTGCGTCTTTCTGCAGTGTGCAGACTGAACAGGAGGTCAGGGATCAAGACTGGGTGGAAGACGATGCAGGGGACGATGAGGTCCTAGACCCCACATGGAATGAAGGTCGTGCCACTGACTTTCACAGTTCGGAGGAAGAGGCAGTGGTGAGACCGAGCCAACAGCGTAGCAAAAGAGGGAGCAGTGGGCAAAAGCAGAACACCCGCCGCCAAGAGACTCCGCCTGCTACTGACCGCCGCCATCTGGGACCGAGCACCCCAAAGGCAGCTTCAAGGAGTTCCCTGGCATGGCACTTCTTCAAACAATGTGCTGACGACAAGACCCGAGTGGTTTGCACGCTGTGCCATCAGAGCCTGAAGCGAGGCATTAACGTTCTGAACCTGAGCACAACCTGCATGACCAGGCACCTGCATGCAAAGCATGAACTGCAGTGGAGTAAACACCTTAAAACCAAGGAAGTCACTCAGGCTCCCCCTGCTACCTCTTCTGCTGCTGCCGCCTCGGCCTATTCTGCTGCTGCCGCCTCGGCCTCTTCCTCCGCCTCTGGAGGAACGTTGGCACCTGCCGCCCAGCAAACAGGGGATGTACCACCAACACCACCACCACCACCTCCGTCACCAAGCGTCTCAACCATGTCACACGCCAGCGTTCAGCTCTCCATCTCACAAACATTTGATAGAAAGCGTAAATTCCCACCTAGCCACCCTCGATCCCTGGCCCTGAATGCCAGCATTTCTAAACTACTGGCCTATGAAATGCTGTCATTTAGGCTGGTGGACACAGACAGCTTCAAACAGCTCATGTCGCTTGCTGTCCCACAGTATGTTGTTCCCAGCCGGCACTACTTCTCCAAGAGAGCCGTGCCTTCCCTGCACAACCAAGTATCCGATAAAATCAAGTGTGCACTGCGCAACGCCATCTGTGGCAAGGTCCACCTAACCACAGATACGTGGACCAGTAAGCACGGCCAGGGACGCTATATCTCCCTAACTGCACACTGGGTAAATGTAGTGGCAGCTGGGCCCCAGGCGGAGAGCTGTTTGGCGCACGTCCTTCCGCCGCCAAGGATCGCAGGGCAACATTCTTTGCCTCCTGTTGCCACCTCCTCCTTCTCGGCTTCCTCCTCCTCTTCTTCCACCTGCTCATCCAGTCAGCCACACACCTTCACCACCAACTTCAGCACAGCCCGGGGTAAACGTCAGCAGGCCATTCTGAAACTCATATGTTTGGGGGACAGGCCCCACACCGCACAGGAGTTGTGGCGGGGTATAGAACAACAGACCGACGAGTGGTTGCTGCCGGTGAGCCTCAAGCCCGGCCTGGTGGTGTGTGATAATGGGCGAAATCTCGTTGCAGCTCTGGGACTAGCCAATTTGACGCACATCCCTTGCTTGGCGCATGTGCTGAATTTGGTGGTGCAGAAGTTCATTCACAACTACCCCGACATGTCAGAGCTGCTGCATAAAGTGCGGGCCGTCTGTTCGCGCTTCCGGCGTTCACATCCTGCTGCTGCTCGCCTGTCTGCGCTACAGCGTAACTTCGGCCTTCCCGCTCACCGCCTCATATGCGACGTGCCCACCAGGTGGAACTCCACCTTGCACATGCTGGACAGACTGTGCGAGCAGCAGCAGGCCATAGTGGAGTTTCAGCTGCAGCACGCACGGGTCAGTCGCACTACAGAACAGCACCACTTCACCACCAATGACTGGGCCTCCATGCGAGACCTGTGTGCCCTGTTGCGCTGTTTCGAGTACTCCACCAACATGGCCAGTGGCGATGACACCGTTATCAGCGTTACAATACCACTTCTATGTCTCCTTGAGAAAACACTTAGGGCGATGATGGAAGAGGAGGTGGCCCAGGAGGAGGAGGAGGAGGAAGAGGGGTCATTTTTAGCACTTTCAGGCCAGTCTCTTCGAAGTGACTCAGAGGGAGGTTTTTGGCAACAGCAGAGGCCAGGTACAAATGTGGCCAGCCAGGGCCCACTACTGGAGGACGAGGAGGACGAGGATGAGGAGGAGGTGGAGGAGGATGAGGATGAAGCATGGTCACAGCGGGGTGGCACCCAACGCAGCTCGGGTCCATCACTGGTGCGTGGCTGGGGGGAAAGGCAGGACGATGACGATACGCCTCCCACAGAGGACAGCTTGTCCTTATCCCTGGGCAGCCTGGCACACATGAGCGACTACATGCTGCAGTGCCTGCGCAACGACAGCAGAGTTGCCCACATTTTAACCTGTGCGGACTACTGGGTTGCCACCCTGCTGGATCCACGCTACAAAGACAATGTGCCCACCTTACTTCCTGCACTGGAGCGTGATAGGAAGATGCGCGAGTACAAGCGCACGTTGGTAGACGCGCTACTGAGAGCATTCCCAAATGTCACAGGGGAACAAGTGGAAGCCCAAGGCCAAGGCAGAGGAGGAGCAAGAGGTCGCCAAGGCAGCTGTGTCACGGCCAGCTCCTCTGAGGGCAGGGTTAGCATGGCAGAGATGTGGAAAACTTTTGTCAACACGCCACAGCTAACTGCACCACCACCTGATACGCAACGTGTTAGCAGGAGGCAACATTTCACTAACATGGTGGAACAGTACGTGTGCACACCCCTCCACGTACTGACTGATGGTTCGGCCCCATTCAACTTCTGGGTCTCTAAATTGTCCACGTGGCCAGAGCTAGCCTTTTATGCCTTGGAGGTGCTGGCCTGCCCGGCAGCCAGCGTTTTGTCTGAACGTGTATTCAGCACGGCAGGGGGCGTCATTACAGACAAACGCAGCCGCCTGTCTACAGCCAATGTGGACAAGCTGACGTTCATAAAAATGAACCAGGCATGGATCCCACAGGACCTGTCCGTCCCTTGTCCAGATTAGACATTAACTACCTCCCCATAACCATATATTATTGGACTCCAGGGCACTTCCTCATTCAATCCTATTTTTATTTTCATTTTACCATTATATTGCGATGCTACCCAAAGTTGAATGAACCTCTCCTCTGCCTGTGTGCTAGGCCTAAATATATGCCAATGGACTGTTGCAGTGGTGGCTGACATGAAGCCTGATTCTCTGCTATGACATGCAGACTAATTCTCTGCTGACATGAAGCCAGATTGTCTGTTACGGGACCTCCCTCCTCTGCCTGGGTGCTGGGCCTAAATTTATGACAATGGACTGTTGCAGTGGTGGCTGACGTGAAGCCTCATTCTCTGCTATGACATGCAGACTGATTCTCTGCTGACATGAAGCCAGATTGTCTGTTACGGGACCTCTCTCCTCTGCCTGTGTGCTAGGCCTAAATATATGCCAATGGACTGTTGCAGTGGTGGCTGACGTGAAGCCTGATTCTCTGCTATGACATGCAGACTGATTCTCTGCTGACATGAAGCCAGATCCTCTGTTACGGGACCTCTCTCCTCTGCCTGTGTGTGTGCTGGGCCTAAATATATGCCAATGGACTGTTGCAGTGGTGGCTGACGTGAAGCCTCATTCTCTGCTATGACATGCAGACTAATTCTCTGCTGACATGAAGACAGATTCTCTGTTACGGGACCTCCCTCCTCTGCCTGGGTGCTGGGCCTAAATATATGCCAATGGACTGTTGCAGTGGTGGGTGACGTGAAGCCTGATTCTCTGCTATGACATGCAGACTAATTCTCTGCTGACATGAAGCCAGATTGTCTGTTACGGGACCTCTCTCCTCTGCCTGTGTGTGTGCTGGGCCTAAATATATGCCAATGGACTGTTGCAGTGGTGGCTGACGTGAAGCCTCATTCTCTGCTATGACATGCAGACTAATTCTCTGCTGACATGAAGACAGATTCTCTGTTACGGGACCTCTCTCCTCTGCCTGTGTGTGTGCTGGGCCTAAATATATGCCAATGGACTGTTGCAGTGGTGGCTGACGTGAAGCCTCATTCTCTGCTATGACATGCAGACTAATTCTCTGCTGACATGAAGACAGATTCTCTGTTACGGGACCTCCCACCTCTGCCTGGGTGCTGGGCCTAAATATATGCCAATGGACTGTTGCAGTGGTGGGTGACGTGAAGCCTGATTCTCTGCTATGACATGCAGACTAATTCTCTGCTGACATGAAGACAGATTCTCTGTTACGGGACCTCTCTCCTCTGCCTGTGTGTGTGCTGGGCCTAAATATATGCCAATGGACTGTTGCAGTGGTGGCTGACGTGAAGCCTCATTCTCTGCTATGACATGCAGACTAATTCTCTGCTGACATGAAGACAGATTCTCTGTTACGGGACCTCCCTCCTCTGCCTGGGTGCTGGGCCTAAATATATGCCAATGGACTGTTGCAGTGGTGGCTGACGTGAAGCCTCATTCTCTGCTATGACATGCAGACTGATTCTCTGCTGACATGAAGCCAGATCGTCTGTTACGGGACCTCTCTGCTCTGCCTGTGTGCTAGGCCTAAATATATGCCAATGGACTGTTGCAGTGGTGGGTGACGTGAAGCCTCATTCTCTGCTATGACATGCAGACTGATTCTCTGCTGTCATGAAGCCAGATTGTCTGTTACGGGACCTCTCTGCTCTGCCTGTGTGCTAGGCCTAAATATATGCCAATGGACTGTTGCAGTGGTGGGTGACGTGAAGCCTCATTCTCTGCTATGACATGCAGACTAATTCTCTGCTGACATGAAGACAGATTCTCTGTTACGGGACCTCCCTCCTCTGCCTGGGTGCTGGGCCTAAATATATGCCAATGGACTGTTGCAGTGGTGGGTGACGTGAAGCCTCATTCTCTGCTATGACATGCAGACTAATTCTCTGCTGACATGAAGCCAGATTGTCTGTTACGGGACCTCTCTCCTCTGCCTGTGTGTGTGCTGGGCCTAAATATATGCCAATGGACTGTTGCAGTGGTGGCTGACGTGAAGCCTCATTCTCTGCTATGACATGCAGACTAATTCTCTGCTGACATGAAGACAGATTCTCTGTTACGGGACCTCCCTCCTCTGCCTGGGTGCTGGGCCTAAATATATGCCAATGGACTGTTGCAGTGGTGGGTGACGTGAAGCCTGATTCTCTGCTATGACATGCAGACTAATTCTCTGCTGACATGAAGACATATTCTCTGTTACGGGACCTCTCTCCTCTGCCTGTGTGTGTGCTGGGCCTAAATATATGCCAATGGACTGTTGCAGTGGTGGCTGACGTGAAGCCTCATTCTCTGCTATGACATGCAGACTAATTCTCTGCTGACATGAAGACAGATTCTCTGTTACGGGACCTCCCTCCTCTGCCTGGGTGCTGGGCCTAAATATATGCCAATGGACTGTTGCAGTGGTGGCTGACGTGAAGCCTCATTCTCTGCTATGACATGCAGACTGATTCTCTGCTGACATGAAGCCAGATCGTCTGTTACGGGACCTCTCTGCTCTGCCTGTGTGCTAGGCCTAAATATATGCCAATGGACTGTTGCAGTGGTGGGTGACGTGAAGCCTCATTCTCTGCTATGACATGCAGACTGATTCTCTGCTGTCATGAAGCCAGATTGTCTGTTACGGGACCTCTCTGCTCTGCCTGTGTGCTAGGCCTAAATATATGCCAATGGACTGTTGCAGTGGTGGGTGACGTGAAGCCTCATTCTCTGCTATGACATGCAGACTGATTCTCTGCTGTCATGAAGCCAGATTGTCTGTTACGGGACCTCTCTGCTCTGCCTGTGTGCTAGGCCTAAATATATGCCAATGGACTGTTGCAGTGGTGGGTGACGTGAAGCCTCATTCTCTGCTATGACATGCAGACTGATTCTCTGCTGACATGAAGCCAGATCCTCTGTTACGGGACCTCTCTCCTCTGCCTGTGTGTGTGCTGGGCCTAAATATATGCCAATGGACTGTTGCAGTGGTGGCTGACGTGAAGCCTGATTCTCTGCTATGACATGCAGACTGATTCTCTGCTGACATGAAGCCAGATCCTCTGTTACGGGACCTCTCTCCTCTGCCTGTGTGTGTGCTGGGCCTAAATATATGCCAATGGACTGTTGCAGTGGTGGCTGACGTGAAGCCTCATTCTCTGCTATGACATGCAGACTGATTCTCTGCTGACATGAAGCCAGATTCTCTGTTACGGGACCTCTCTCCTCTGCCTGTGTGTGTGCTGGGCCTAAATATATGCCAATGGACTGTTGCAGTGGTGGCTGACGTGAAGCCTCATTCTCTGCTATGACATGCAGACTAATTCTCTGCTGACATGAAGACAGATTCTCTGTTACGGGACCTCCCTCCTCTGCCTGGGTGCTGGGCCTAAATATATGCCAATGGACTGTTGCAGTGGTGGCTGACGTGAAGCCTCATTCTCTGCTATGACATGCAGACTAATTCTCTGCTGACATGAAGACAGATTCTCTGTTACGGGACCTCTCTCCTCTGCCTGGGTGCCGGGGCCTAAATATCTGAGAATGGACTGTTCCAGTGGTGGGTGACGGGAAGCCAGATTCTCTGCTATGGAACCTCTCTCCAATTGATTTTGGTTAATTTTTATTTATTTAATTTTTAATTTAATTCATTTCCCTATCCACATTTGTTTGCAGGGGATTTACCTACATGTTGCTGCCTTTTGCAGCCCTCTAGCTCTTTCCTGGGCTGTTTTACAGCCTTTTTAGTGCCGAAAAGTTCGGGTCCCCATTGACTTCAATGGGGTTCGGGTTCGGGACGAAGTTCGGATCGGGTTCGGATCCCGAACCCGAACATTTCCGGGATGTTCGGCCGAACTTCTCGAACCCGAACATCCAGGTGTTCGCTCAACTCTAATTATAATCTAACTAATTATATACAATCATTAACTGCTAAAAAGTACCTTAGATGTATTCACTTACTGGTCTGACAAATGGTTACCTCATAATATACACACAAAGATGCCGCATGCTAATGAGCTGATTCGAGTCCGACGTGATGTCATTGAGTCCAGCGTATATTTAATTCAGAGCTATAGCCACTCCCCTGCCCACCTGCTGCTGATTCCTATGGAAACAAACTGTCATTCAGCAGCAGGTGGGCGGGGAGAGTCAGGAGCTCATAAATATTCATGACTCATCATTATCAGCTGGAGCTTTTCAATACAAGATGTTGGCAGATTGACTGAGTAACATAGTAACATAGTACATAAGGCCGAAAAAAGACATTTGTCCATCCAGTTCGGCCTGTCATCCTGCAAGTTGATCCAGATGAAGGAAAAAAAAAACTGTTAGGTAGAAGCCAATTTTCCTCACTTTAGGGGAATAAAAAATTCCTTCCCGACTCCAATTAGGCAATCAGAATAACTCCCTGGATCAACGACCCCTCTCTAGTAGCTATAGCCTGTAATATTATTACACTCCAGAAATACATCCAGGCCCCTCTTGAATTCCTTTATTGTACTCACCATCACCACCTCCTCAGGCAGAGAGTTTCATAGTCTCACTGCTCTTACCGTAAAGAATCCTCTTCTATGTTTGTGTACAAACCTTCTTTCCTCCAGACGCAGAGGATGTCCCCTCGTCACAGTCACAGTCCTGGGGATAAATAGATGACGGGAGAGATCTCTGTACTGACCCCTGATATATTTATACATATTAATTAGATCTCCCCTCAGTCGTCTTTTTTCTAAAGTGAATAACCCTAATTTTGATAATCTTTCAGGGTACTGTAGTTGCCCCATTCCAGTTATTACTTTAGTTGCTCTCCTCTGGACCCTCTCCAGCTCTGCTATGTCTGCTTTGTTCACTGGAGCCCAGAACTGTACACAGTACTCCATGTGTGGTCTGACTAATGATTTGTAAAGTGATAGGACTATGTTCTCATCACGGGCATCTATTCCCCTTTTGATGCAACCCATTATCTTATTGGTCTTGGCAGCAGCTGCCTGACACTGGTTTTTACAGCTTAGTTTGCTGTTTATTAAAATTCCTAGATCCTTTTCCATGTCAGTGTTACCGAGTGTTTTACCATTTAATAAGTACGGGTGACTTGCATTTTTCCTTCCCATGTGCATAACTTTACATTTGTCAGTGTTAAACCTCATCTGCCACTTATCTGCCCAAGCCTCCAATCTATCCAGATCGCTCTGTAGTAGTATACTGTCCTCATCAGTGTTAATTACTTTACACAGTTTAGTGTCATCTGCCAAAATTGATATTTTACTATGCAAGCCTTCTACAAGATCATTAATAAATATATTAAAGAAAGTGACCCAGCATTTTGCTAAGCGAGTCAGTCACTTATTTATGTTGCCCTTAGTTAGGACACCATAAAACTGGTGACAGGTTTCCTTTAAGCTAGAGGGAATTATGAACAGTTCCAAATACCAGTCAATATTGACACAAAAGCTTCAGTCTTCTGCTAGAAAGCTGAACATGAAGAGGAACTTGACCTGAATCCGATTAAGAATCTGTGGGGTGATCTGAAGAGGGCTATGCACAGGAGATGCCCTCGCAATCTGACAGATTTGGAGTGTTTTTGCAAGGAAGAGTGGGCAAATCTTGCCAAGTCAAAATGTGCCATGTTGATAGACTCATACCTAAAAGGAGTGCTGTAATAAAATCAAAAGGTGCTTCAACAAAGTATTAGTTTAAGGTTGTGCACACTTATGCAACCATATTATTTTATTTTTATTTTTATTGTTCCCTCTACCTTCAATTGAGTTGTACAGTTTATAGTTCACATTAAAGGTGGAAAAAGTTCTGAAATGATTTAACTTTGTCTCATTTTTTTTTACATCACAGAAACCTGACATTTTAACAGGGGTGTGTAGACTTTTGATATCCACTGTATCTGGTTGATGGTGGGGGGTCCACATATATTGGTTCTGTAAGTGTAGGGTTGAGCGAACCCGAACTGTAAAGTTCAAGTTCATACCGAACTTTACGGTGTTCGGCACCCCGAACCCGAACATTTCAGTTGGAGTTTTCTCCAATCCGATGGTATATTTTAACTTCAAGCGTCCCCATCACCATGGGAACGCCTCTATGTGAGAATATACCATCAGATTTGAGTTAGTTCGTGAAAACTCAGATGCGACAGTAAATTCTAACAGGGGGCTGTGATCTGCACAATTAACCCCTCAGGTGCCGCACTCATGACAACAGAAGCTCAACGAAAAAGAAAAATCAACATATTAAATTGTTTTCAGATTTTTTCTTGTATACTTTATAAGATTAGATTTATTTCACTTGATATATCTATTTTACATGTTGTGCATTACACAGTTAAATTACATAAATATTTTTCGAAAAATACCACAGCACACTGTTATATGGAAATACCGTTTGTCATTATTCAAAGGTGTTCTAAAATTTACAAGGTAATGGCCAACATTGGTGTTTCAGTCTCAATACATGGACCTTGCTTACAGCTTGTAATATATACAAATATACAGATGTAAAAATCAAAAGAATAGAATCCAAAGAAAGGCTCAAAAAACATAGAGTCCCATGCAATGAAAGTACGTTGTGTTGAAACATAAATACAGATACATATGGTTGAGAGACAATGGATGATACAGCAGATTACTATGAGAAATAACAAGAGAATATGATGACATATACAGGTCCTTCTCAAAAAATTTGCATATTGTGATAAAGTTCATTATTTTCTGTAATGTACTGATAAACATTAGACTTTCATATATTTTAGATTCATTACACACCAACTGAAGTAGTTCAAGCCTTTTATTGTTTTAATATTGATGATTTTGGCATACAGCTCATGAAAACCCAAATTTCCTATCTAAAAAAATTAGCATATTTCATCTGACCAATAAAAGAAAAGTGTTTTTAATACAAAAAAAGTCAACCTTCAAATAATTATGTTCAGTTATGCACTCAATACTTGGTCGGGAATCCTTTTGCAGAAATGACTGCTTCAATGCGGCGTGGCATGGAGGCAATCAGCCTGTGGCACTGCTGAGGTGTTATGGAGGCCCAGGATGCTTAGCGGCCTTAAGCTCATCCAGAGTGTTGGGTCTTGCGTCTCTCAACTTTCTCTTCCCCATATTCCACAGATTCTCTATGGGGTTCAGGTCAGGAGAGTTGGCAGGCCAATTGAGCACAGTAATACCATGGTCAGTAAACCATTTACCAGTGGTTTTGGCACTGTGAGCAGGTGCCAGGTCGTGCTGAAAATTGAAATCTTCATCTCCATAAAGCTTTTCAGCAGATGTAAGCATGAAGTGCTCCAAAATTTCCTGATAGCTAGCTGCATTGACCCTGCCCTTGATAAAACACAGTGGACCAACACCAGCAGCTGATATCACTGACTGTGGGTACTTGACACTGGACTTCAGGCATTTTGGCATTTCCCTCTCCCCAGTCTTCCCCCAGACTCTGGCACCTTGATTTCCGAATGGCATGCAAAATTTGCTTTCATCCTAAAAAAGTACTTTGGACCACTGAGCAACAGTCCAGTGCTGCTTCTCTGTAGCCCAGGTCAGGCGCTTCTTCCGCTGTTTCTGGTTCAAAAGTGGCTTGACCTGGGGAATGCGGCACCTGTAGCCCATTTCCTGCACACGCCTGTACACGGTGGCTCTGGATGTTTCTACTCCAGACTCAGTCCACTGCTTCCGCAGGTCCCCCAAGGTCTGGAATCGGTCCTTCTCCACAATCTTCCTCAGGGTCCGGTCACCTCTTCTCGTTGTGTAGCGTTTTCTGCCACACTTTTTCCTTCCCACAGACTTCCCACTTGATACAGCACTCTGGGAACAGCCTATTCGTTCAGAAATTTCTTTCTGTGTCTTACCCTCTTGCTTGAGGGTGTCAATGATGGCCTTCTGGACAGCAGTCAGGTCGGCAGTCTTACTCATGATTGCGGTTTTGAGTAATGAACCAGGCTGGGAGTTTTTAAAAGCCTGAGGAATCTTTTGCAGGTGTTTAGAGTTAATTAGTTGATTCAGATGATTAGGTTAATAGCTTGTTTAGAGAACCTTTTCATGATATGCTAATTTTTTTAGATAGGAATTTTGGGTTTTCATGAGCTGTATGCCAAAATCATCAATATTAAAACAAAATAAGGCTTGAACTACTTCAGTTGGTGTGTAATGAATCTAAAATATATGAAAGTCTAATGTTTATCAGTACATTACAGAAAATAATGAACTTTATCACAATATGCTAATTTTTTTAGAAGGACCTGTATACTAGTAGCATGACCTCAATAGATATATATGTAAATAAAGGATACAATCAGAATGTATGGGTGTACTGGATCGGCAAAGATGCATTCATACCCAAATCAGTTGAGAGTGCCTTCTACATGGATGAGTGGCGCAGAGAATGCCACAAAAACATTCCCCAGACCATAACCCTGCCACCACCAGCTTGTGTTCTTCCATCAGTGGTTGCAGGGGATTTGTTCTATGATATTTCTTGCCTAACACATCAACGTCCATCAGTGTGATGAATGGAGTAGGGAAGCCTTTGCCAGTCAATAGAGGTCTAATTCCGATACTGCTGCGAAAATTGAAGCCTTTTCTGCCAATGCAAGTCTGTTGCCTCTGGCAGTCAGCTGCTCCACTGTAGCATGTCAGTCCACCTTTGCACACATTTGTAGCCAGGGTTTACTTCTCACATCATGCGTACGTGGTGCTCTGCAGTTTCGCAATGGTGCCATTTGTCCACTCACGATACACTTTCACCACATCGGCACTCAAACGGTTCACAAACTGCACAGTTTCACAAATACTGATAATCTTGGCCTGATAGTCAATAATCTTCCTTTCTTGCAACTCTGATAAATTGCCCCTTTTACTCATGTCAGCAACAAGGAATATATATGCAGACAGCCTATTGCGCATCTTATACAATATAACCACCAAGCCAGCTGACAACACGTGACAGCCATCATGAGCTACGTGCTGCAGACATCAAAAGTAGAAAGTGGTCATAATAATGTGACTTGACTGCATATTAAATGCTTAACCCCATTTTTGATTTTTCCTCCTCACGTTACAATAGCCATACATTTTTTTATTTTTCAGTTCACATATCCATATGGGGGCTTATTTTTTGGGAAACAAGATGCATGTTTTTATGCCGCAATTTAATTTACCTTGTCTTATATTGGAGAACAGGAAAAAAATTCTTTGTGGGATATAAAAAAAACACAATTCCATCAAGGTTTTGGGGATTTTGACAAAAGGGCATTCACTGTGCACTAAAAATGACATAATGCCCTTTTTAACCTCTTGGAAAACCTACCTGTACACCCTGATATGCCGGTACTTAAGGACACAGGGCGTACAGGTATGTCCTGTGTATTTCCGATCACCGCCGTGATCATTCAGCAGGCCCTCTGTGACAATGCCGAGGAGGGTCCTGTGACCCCACCGTATCCGCGATCGCCGCAAACCGCAGGTCAATTCAGACCTGCGGCTTGCATTGCTTTTGGAAGTTTCTGATCCCCACGGGTTATGTTTAAAAAAAAAATTTACACATGTTTGATATCACCGTGTCCGTAATAACCTGATCTATAAAACGGTCATGTTACTTTCCCCACACGGTAAACGCCATTAAAAAAAAACTATGATGAAATTGAAATTTTCCCCAACTTACTTCCCAAAAAAGGTAATAAAAGTGATCAAAAAAGTCGTATGTACGCCAAAATAGTACCAATCAAACCGTCACCTCATCCTGCAAAAAATGAGCCCCTACATGAGACAATGGCCCAAAAAATAAATAAAATAAAAATAGTAGACATATTAGGTATCACCGCATCCGTAAGAACCGGCTCTATAAAAATACCACATGACCAAAACCCTGAGGTTAACACCGTATTTTTTTTTTTTATAAAAATTGTGTCAAAAAAGCTTTTATGGTCGCCTTACATCACAAAAAGTGTAATAGCAAGCGATCAAAAAGTCGTATGCCCCCCAAAATATTGCCAATCTAACCGTCACCTCATCCCGCAAAAATTATACCCAACCTGAGACAATTGCCTAAAAACTGAAAAAACTATGGATCTCAGACTATGGAGACACTAAAACATGATTTTCTTTTTGTTTCAAAAATGATATTATTGTGTAAAACCTAAATAAATAAAAAAAGGTATACATATTAGGTATCTCCGCGTTTGTAAGAACCTGCTCTCTAAAAATATCACATGACCTAACCCTTCAGGTGAACACCGTAAAAATAAAAACGTTGTCAAAAAAGCTATTTTTTTGTCACCTTACATCACAAAAAGTGTAATAGCAAGCGATAAAAAAGGTATACGCACCCCAAAATCATACCAATCAAACTGTAATGTCATCCTGCAAAAAATAAAATCCTAACTAATATAATTATTAATTTATTAATTATTAATATTATTAATATTCGCGCCCCAAAAAAAAAAAAGAACTGTGGCTCTCAGACTCTGGAAACACTAAAATGATTTTTTGGTTTCAAAAATTATATTATTGTGTAAAACTTAAATAAATAAATTTTAGGTATCCCTGCATCCGTAACAACCTTCTCTATAAAAATAGCACATGATTTAACCTGTCAGATGAACATTGTAAATTAAAAACGGTGGCAAAACAGCTATTTTTTGGCAAATTTTCCATTCTAATCCATTTTTTCCCGTAACAAAGCAAGGGTTAACAGCCAAACGAAACTTAATATTTATTGCACTGATTCTGTAGTTTACAGAAATGCCGCATATGTGGTCGTAAACTGCTGTATGGCCACATGGCAGGGCACAGAAGGAAAGGAGCGCCATATGGTTTTTGGAAGGCAGTTTTTGCTGGACTGGTTTCTTGACACCATGTCCCATTTGAAGCCCCCCTGATGCACCCCTATAGTAGAAACTCCAAAAAGTGACCCTATTTAAGAAACTACACCCCTCAAGGTTCCACAAGAGTTAATGGCAAATAGAGATGAGATTTCAATTTTTTGTTACTTTGCCTCACAAAAAGTGCATTATAGAGCATATCATCATAAGTACCCTAAAATAGTACCAACAAAACTGCCACCTTATCCCATAGTTTCCAAAATGGGGTAACTTTTTTGGAGTTTCTACTCTAGGGGTGCATCAGAGGGCTTCAAATGGGACATGGTGTCTAAAAACCAATCCAGCAAAATCTGCTTTCCAAAAACCAAATGGTGTTACTTTCCTTCTGCGCCCTGCTGTGTGCCTGTACAGCAGTTTACAACATCATATGGGGTGTTTCTGTAAACTGAAGAATCAGAGTAATACATTTTGAGTTTTGTTTGGCTGTTAACCCTTGCTTTGTTACTGGGAAAAAAAAAAATTAAAATTGAAACTCTTCCAAAAAAGTAAAATTCAGAAATTTTATCTCCATATTCCATTAAATCTTATGGAACGCCTAAAGGATTAATAAAGCTTGTAAAATCAGTTTTGAATACCTTGAGGGGTGTAGTTTCTTAGATGTGGTCACTTTAATGGAATTTCTAATCTAGGGGTGCATCAGGGGTTCTTGAAATGGGACATGGTGTAAAAAAAATGGCCATCAAAATCTGCCTTCCAGAAACCATAAGGCGTTCCTTTCCTTGTGCGCCCTGCCGTTTGGTCAAACAGCAGTTTACGAACACATATGGGGTGTTTCTATCAACTACAAAATCAGAGCAATAAATATTGAGTTTTGTTTGGCTGTTAACCCTTGCTTTGTTACTGGAAAAATTTGATTCAAATGGAAAATTTGCACAAAAATGTAAATTCTGAAATTTCATCTCCATTAGCCAATAACTCTTGTGGAAAACCTAAAGGGTTAACAAAGTTTGTAAAAACAGTTTTAAATACCTTGAGGGGTGTAGTTACCAAAATGGGGTCAATTTTGGGTGTTTTTTTATCATGTAAGTCTCACAAAGTGACTTCAGACCTTAACTGGCCCTTAAAAAGTGGGTTTTGGAAAATTTCTGAAAAATTTCAAGATTTGCTTCTAAACTCTTGTAACGTCCCTAAAAAATAAAATGGCATTCCCAATATGATCCAAACATGAAGTAGACATATGGGGAATGTAAAGTAATAACTATTTTTGGAGGTATTACTGTGTATTATAGAAGTAGAGAAATTGAAACTTGGAAATTTGCAAATTTTTACAAATTTTTACAAATTTTGTATTTTTTTAATAGATAAAAATTAATTTTACCAGTGTCGTGAAGTACAATATGTGACGAAAAAACTATATCAGAATGGCCTGGATAAGTAAAAGCGTTTGGTCAGATTTGCAAAAAATGGCCTGGTCCTTGAGGTCAAAATGAGCCTGGTCCATAAGGGGTTAACAATAATAAAAAAAAACTTTGAAAAAAAAAACTTTGCATCGCCATATTCTGACAATCATAACTTTTTTACATTCCAGTTCGCAGGGCTTGTTTTTTGTGTAACGAACCGTAATTTTGTACCATTTTTGTGGTATGTACGACTTTTTGATTATTGTTATTCAATTTGGGGAAGGGGGAGGGGGCAAGATGACAAAAAAAGTCAAATAGTGGGTTTTTAATTTTGTCCCTCACAGCGTTCACCGCACAGGATTTTTTAAAAATATTTTAATAGTTCAGACATTTTTGGATGCAGTGATACCTAATGTTTTTTTTTTATTGTTTAGATATTTTTATATGTAAAATTGGGAAAGAGGGGTCATTTAAACATATTTTGGTGTTTTTTATACAATTTTTTTTTTACTTTTATTTATTAACTATTAGCCCCTTAAGGCTAGAACCCGAGATCTTTTGATCCCTTACCCTATTCACTCTAAAAGTTATTTTTACACTGTCCATGCTGAGCTATGCCTCGGGCACAGGGGAGGCCGCACACTGCCACCAATGTATTAAAAGAATAGAGGGAGGAAGGGGGGTGGCGCACACTGCCACCAATGTATTAAAACAATAGAGGGAGGAGGGGGGGGCGCACACTGCTACCAATGTTAATGCAATAGAGGGAGGGAGGGGGGACCGCACACTGTGCCACCAATGCTATTATTACAATAGAGGGAGGGAGGGGGGGCGCACTGGCCACCAATGAAATTTTAACTGGGGAGGGAGGGGGGTCTGCCCCCTGCTGCCTGGCAGCCCCGGATCTCTTACAGGGGGCTATGATAGCACAATTAACCCCTTCAGGTGCAGCACCTGAGGGGTTAATTGTACGGATCACGGCCCCCTGTAAGAGATCGGGTGCTGCCAGGCAGCAGGGGGCAGTCATGTACACAGTTCGTTGTATATTCTAACTAGAAGCGTCCCCATCACCATGGGAACGCCTCTGTGTTAGAATATACTGTCGGATCTGAGTTTTCACGAAGTGAAAACTCAGCTATGAAAAAGCTTTTATGCAGACGGATCTTCGGATCCATCTGTATGAAAGTAACCTACGGCCACGGATCACGGACATGGATGCCAATCTTGTGTGCATCCGTGTTCTTTCACGGACCCATTGACTTGAATGGGTCCGTGAACCGTTGTCCGTCAAAAAAATAGGACAGGTCCTATTTTTTTGACGGACAGGATACACGGATCACGGTCTCGGCTGCAAAACGGTGCATTTTCCGATTTTTCCACGGACCCATTGAAAGTCAATGGGTCCGCAAAAAAAAAAAAAGAAAACGGCACAACGGCCACGGATGCACACAACGGTCGTGTGCATGAGGCCTAACTCCACAGATGCAGCAATCAGTGTTGATCGTGGCATCTGAAGTGTTAAATGACAGGGTATGGCAGGATCACCATTTCCTGCCATTGCGGCCAGGTGCCTGCTGTATAATACAGCTGGCACCCACCGCACATGGAGCAGGCTCACTGCAGCAGCCTGCTCCATGCAATGTGGGCACATAATGCCCTCAGCGGGCAATTAAACACTGCTAATATAAGATCCAATGGACTGTGATGGGACAGGGCTGGACAGGGTAAGATAGGCTTATAGAATAATGGAAGCCTCAAATAAGTTTAAATTTCCAGGCTTTGAAGTCAAGGAGGCGGTCCTATCAGTGATTGACAGCCTTCCTTCTATGTCTGTGTATACAGAGATAGCTGTCAATCCTTGATAAGCCCAGAGTGAACAGGAATTTAGATGAATTACCGGTTTTACTGATTATTTTTCTATAAAACTATATATCAATCTGTTCAGCTTCTACTGCTCTATAACATTCTGCCTGTAGCTTACATTGCATTTTCATATTTCATATATCCTTTAAGGGGAAACCTGGACAATTACAACTAACTGTAACCATACTTTGCAATTTTTTTTTTGCACTTATGCTAAATGTGAGTGTTGTAAGAAGTGCAGTACTTCCTAATATACTCATGTCATCCACATTAGCTCTCATGGGGCTGATATATCTGGCAGCCATTCAAGCACAGAGCCTACAAGTTAGTGTCTATATGTGCTTACACCAGCCTTCTCATCTTCTTCCTTCTTTCAGCTCTTAACTTGGAGACAATCCTCTCTTGCTCCTCTCAGTGTACAGAGAAACACGTTTTGTTGCGTGTTCAAGTGATTCCACTTTAGAGAAACAGTTGCAGACCAAATTATGATAACACACAACATTTCCTTTTTATTTTCTTCACAGTACAGAGACACAATACATTTAATGGTTGCAACATTAACATAGGACACTAAAGCTTGATGGTTGCAGGTCGCTCTCAGTGGTAGTACTACTTGAATATTCAAGAACACATTTGAACCGTTTTTTTCTCTCCAGAAATTAGTTTATAGAACTGCCCTCCTCCGGCCACAGTTAACTTTAAGGGTACATGCACACGTTCAGGATTCATGTGCGGAGAATCCGCACTGAAATCCGCAGGTCTTTGCAGGCAAATCTGAGCATTAATTGGTGCGGATTTGCGTGCGGATTCGGTGCGGATTTTCCGCATGCAGATTTTACTCAGTGAATGAACAAAATCCGGTCAGGAAAAATAAAATAAATTGACATGCTGCGGATTTTAAAATCCGCACTGCAGGTCAAAATCCGCGCGGAAAAAATCCACATCATGTGGCACCAGGAGAGGAAAAATACAGATTGAGCTCAGCATGCAAAACCTATATTACCTGAATTTAATGGAGGCCATTGTGGCTCCAAAAGAGGTAAAATATAGTGTGGGGTCAGCATGTATGTGGATTCTGCATTCCCTGAATTTAATGGAGGCCATTGTGGCACCAAAAGAGGTATAGTATAGTGTGGGCTCAGTATGCATGTGGAACCTGCATTCCCTGAACTTAATGGAGACCAGTATGGCACCAAAAGTCTGGAAACAGCTACAGAAGGCGCATGCCGTGCCAGCGCTGCCTCCTCTTCACTGCTTACCTTCTCGCTGTTGCATCTGCAGCGGTGAGCAGGTGTAATTACACCTAACCGTCCCATTCATTTCAATGGGACGGATCGCTCCTATACAAGTGTATAGAAGCGATCCATCCCATTGAAATGAATGGGACGGCTTGGGTGTAATTACACCTGCTCATTGCTGCAGATGCAACGGCTAGAAGGTAAGCAGTGAAGAGGAGGCAGCGCTGGCACGGCATGCGCCTTCTCTTAAAACAGCTGATCGGCGGGGGTGCCAGGTGTCGGACCCCAGCCGATCTGATATTGATGACCTATCCTAGCTGAGATGATCCCTGCTCCTAGGTCTGCCTTGAGCGCCGAGCTGATCACTCGATGCTCGACTTGTCTGTCTGTCGGTCATGTGACGCTGGCCACGTCACATGACCCTCAGACCCTACTATAAATACAGGCAGCCTGCTGGCCACAGGTTGCCTGTTAATTCTAGGTTCCTGGATATTTGTTGGACTACTGAATACTACCTAAACCTGTTCCCTGACGATCCTTTGCCTGCTCCTCCTGTACTGCGCATCTCTCCTGGTATCCTGACCCCGGCTTCCACCTGACGATTCTTTGCGGACTCCTGTTGTACTTCGTTTCTCTCCTGGTATTTGACCTCGGCTTTTCCTGTCTATTCTCTGCTCATTTCTTAGTACTGCATAGCTCTCTAGGTATTGACCCGGTCCGTTCACGTTCCGTTATTTGTCTTGTCTGTCTTCCCAGCACATATTCTAAGTTAGGGACTGCCGTCTAGTTGTCCCCTGTCATTAGGACTTGCGAGGCAAGTAGGCAGGGCCAGGGGTGAGGGTAGAGCGCAGTGGTCACTATCCTTCCCTCTGTGACCGTCACACTTATGCTAATAATTCCTATTGGGCAAAATCCATAGCAAACAGTCTCATAGCATGATAAGTAGAGTACTCACTATTTGATGCGCAACTCTGTGGCGGTGTTGATTCAATCAAATGCAAATGGCAGAGTGTAATTGCTTACTGACGTCATAAAATCGGAACTCCGTAAGATCACTTCAATTATCGCGAGATGAGCTGTTACCTTTTCTTTTGTATACTATAGACTCTTTAATCGCGGCTTAAAAATCGCAGTGAAGCTTCGATCTTTTGATCATAGATTGCTATCAGTAGCCAGCCGTTAATAAAGTCGACCACTAGTTGGTTTTCTTTTGTTCTTTTCAGAAAGTAATTTCCTTGGTATCTTTCAATGTTGCATTGCCATGCTTAAAATTTCGGACTCTTTATGAATATCCCATCGATCCCAGATGCGTTTCGAAGCAGATCCCTATTTCTTCCTCAGTGGGTTTGTTCATATTCAAGAGTCCAAGACCTTATATACCTCTTTGTTAATTGCTGTGGCGGGTCCCAGCAAATCAAAGTAAAAATGCAACACATGGGTCAGGGGTGGGCCAGTAGGTATTCTCAACCTTTTTTTTCCCAAAAAATCAGCATTGCAGTAATGATGCGTCTTTAATGCGATTTATTCAGCATACATGCGTTTTTGGGTTAATAGTTGCAGAATATAATAGTAATGACAGCCAATGTTTCTAAATTGCATTCCCACTTTTAGATTTAAAAATACAATCATATACAATATATTGCACATAATATTAGGTAATATGACTAAAATCGATAAATGCACATATGCTATACGGGTTTACAAATCCTTCTATGTAGAATAAAATATCATAAAATTTAAAATGAGTTCTAAGATGGAGTGTATGGGGGTGCCCATCACCAAGGCGACATCCCAGTGCTGATGAACAGCCCCAGACATGGGATATTCCATCGGCAAGGGGCATCCCCATAGATACTTTTGTCTGTTTCTCAACGTTTTTCACAGAAAACTAAAAGTTCCAGTTCGGCATTTAATCCTGCAGATGATATACTGACAAAATCAAAAATTCGCCTAGACTCCCTCCGTGACATTTTTGCAATATAATTGCCTCCCCTCCAGTGTCTATGCACTTTCTCCAGTGCTGCAAATGTCAAGCCACTCGGATCCTGGTGATGGAACTCTTTAAAGTGTTTAGATAAGGGATGGGTTAACATTCCTTTTTTTAATGTTGTTTATATGTTTGGCCAAGTGTACCCTCAAGAGTTGCTTTGTGAGGCATTCTTTAATGTCGAGGGCAAAATCATTCTGAGTGGACGCAAAATTTAATGATTTTCTTGCTGGATGTAGTACTTCTACAGCCGACACACCTACCACATCTGTAAAAACCCTTTATTTGTACCCAATTTTGCAATGAAATAGTTTTTTTCAGATGTTTTTTTACAGTAGGTGCTAACTTAACCCCTTCACGCAACATCAGGTACATGTACGTGGGGGAATGTGGTGCCTCACCACATCCCCACGTGCATGTACGTGATCAGCTTTCTCTGTCAGCGCAGGGAGCAAAGCGCTGAAGGTTCAGTGAAGCTGGCGTGCTGCGGTTGCTAGGCAACAAGAGAAGGCGGCGGGAACTGCATCGGAGCTCTGACCCGCCCGCGATCGCTGTGATTGGTCCAATACTGCAGAGGGACCAATCGCAGCACATCGGGGCAGGTAAGGGGGGGTTAGGGAGGGACTGTGTGCTTCTCCTTCTCTGATTGTCCCAATTCATGTCAGGGAAGCGATCAGAGAAGGAGAGAGTGAAAATCTGCTGTACCTTCCCGACCTATGACGAGTATACTCGTCATGGAGCACTGCTACCTAGCGCTCCATGACGAGTATACACGTCATGGCATTCAACTGTCACCATGTCTGCAGATATGGTAACAGTGCTGAGATCCCGGCTGTTACACACAGCCAGGCACCTTGGGTCAATGCCGAGGGGGGTCCTGTGACCCCCCCCCCCTATCGGCGATCGCTACAAACCACAGGTCAATTCAGACCTGCGGTTTGCAGCGCTTTCTGCAGTTTCTGATCCCCGCGGTCCCTGACCGCGGCGATCAGAAACGTTTAAATTACCAAAATAAAGATTTTTCACCCCCCCCTGCACCCCTGAATGATTTTATGGCGGCGGGTGGTGCAGGGTGGGTGTTGCGGGCTGTGCGGGAGGCGGGCGGTGCGGCAGGCGGGATCGCGATCCCCCGCCCGCCTCCTCTTGAATAATCATTGGTGGCCAGTGGGTATACCAGGGTGTCAGCACATTTGCGATGTCAGCCATTTAACCCTTTCCATACCGCGGTCCGTACGGACCGCTGTATGGAAAAGGTTAACAATCAGGGAGCTCCCTCTCCCATTGGAGGGCTGCTGTACCTTTGCAGCCCCCCGATGGGAAAGGGAGGGAGCCCCCAGACAGCCCCCCTCCTTACCCTTCCCCGCCTGCGAAGTTGTGGCCACAACTGAGCAGACGGGGAAGGTTCCCATGGCAAGAGGACGCCTTCTCAGGCATCCTGCTGTCCATGGTGCTGAACATATCTGTGCTAAAGGCATAGGTCTGTTCAGACAAAGTGTAAGTAAAATACAGTGCAGTACACTATATAGTGTACTGTACTGTATTATACAGACATCAGACCCACTGGATCTTCAAGAACCAAGTGGGTCTGGGTCAAATTTTTTTTAAAAAAAAGTGAAAAAAGTAAAGATAAAAAACCACATTTATCACTGAATAAAAAAATAAAAATAAAATACACTACACATATTAGGTATTGCCGCGTCCGTAACGACCTGATCTATAAAACAGTCATGTTACTTTCCCTGCATGGTGAACGCCATAAAAAAAAATTAAAAAAAATATGAGGAAATTTTGCCCACCTTACTTCCCAAAAAAGGTAATAAAAGTGATAAAAAAAGTCGCATGTACGCCAAAATAGTACCAATCAAACCATCACCTTATCCCGCAAAAAATGAGCCCCTACATGAGACAATCGCCTAAAAACTGAAAAAACTATGGCTCTCAGACTATGGAGACACTAAAACATGATTTTTTTTTTTCAAAAATGATATTATTGTGTAAAACCTAGATAAATAAAAAAAAAGTAGACATATTAGGTATTGCCATGTCCGTAAGAACCTGCTCTATAAAAATACCACATGACCTAACCCCTCAGGTGAACACTGTAAAAAAAATTAAATTAAAACGTTGTCAAAAAAGCTATTTTTTTGTTACCTTACATCACAAAAAGTGTAATAGCAAGTGATCAAAAAGTCATATGCACCCCAAAATAGTACCAATCTAACCGTCATCTCATCCCACAAACATGATACCCATCCTGAGACAATAGCCTAAAAACTGAAAAAACTATGTCTCTCAGACTATGGAGACATTAAAACATGATTTTTTTTTTGTTTCAAAATTATTATTGTGTAAAACCTAAATAAATAAAAAAGTATACATATTAGGTATTGCCGTGTCCGTAAGAACCTGTTCTATAAAAATAGCACATGATCTAATCTGTCAGATGAATGAATAAAAACAGTGCCAAAACATCTATTTTTTGGCAAATTTTCCATTTTAATCCATTTTTTCCCGTAACAAAGCAAGGGTTAACAGCCAAACAAAACTCAATATTTATTGCCCTGATTCTGTAGTTTATATAAATGCCCCATATGTGGTCGTAAACTGCTGTATGGCCACACGACAGGGCGCAGTAGGAAAGGAGTGCCATATGGTTTTTGGAAAAATTGACTAAAATTGAAAATTTGCAAATAAATTGAAATTCTGAAATTTAATCTCCATTTGCCAATAACTTTTGTGGAACACCTAAAGGGTTAAAAAGGTTTGTAAAGTCAGTTTTGAATACCTTGAGGGGTGTAGTTTCCAAAATGGGGTCATTTTTGGGTGGTTTCAATTATGTAAGCCTCACAAAGTGACTTCAGACCTGAACTGATCCTTAAAAAATGGGTTTTGGAAATTTTCGGAAAAATGCTTTTAAACTTCTAAGCCTTGTAACGTCCCTAAAAAATAAAATGTCATTCCCAAAATGATCCAAACATGAAGTAGACATATGGGGAATGTAAAGTAATAACTATTTTTGGAGGTATTACTATGTATTATAGAAGTAGAGAAATTGAAACGTGGAAATTTTCTAATTTTTCTAAATTTTTGGTAAATTTGGTTTTTGTTTATAAATATAAATTATTATTTTTTTACTCCATTTTACCAGTGTCATGAAGTACAATATATGAATAAAAAACTATCTCAGAACGGCCTGGATAAGTAAAAGCGTTTTAAAGTTATTCACACATAAACTGACACTGGTTAGATTTGCCAAAAATTGCCTGGTCCTTAAGGTGAAAAATGGCTTGGTCCTGAAAGGGTTAAGCCCTAAATTGGGTGCCTTTGTGAATGTTATGAGGGGGGATGTGTTTAGTAGGGGGCCTATAACCTTATCCTTTAACCCAAAGTGCCAATGTCGGTTGATAATGTCATATTTGTTTTGACTGTGCACTATACGGTAAAATCATTCTCAATTCTGCCTCTATTGGTTTATTTTCACTCAATGCAGGTATTGGTGTGAAGAAAGATTGCCTCTCCATCTTTCTCACTTTCTCCAGTGCACTAAAATATTCTCAGGGTAGCTCTTACATTTAAATTGATCTTTCATCTTTATAGCTTCTTCCTCAAAGGTGGTATTGTCGGTACAGTTACGTTTGATACGACAAAACTGGCCGACCGGAATATTTAACAACCACCTTGGGAGGTGACAGCTTGTGAAAAGGATGAAACTGTTTTTTGCTGTTGACTTCTGGTGTTACACACAATTATTTTTCCCTCTACTTTAATTTTTATATCCAGGAATTCGGTATGATCCTTATTTATGTTTGATGTGAAAATTAATCCATCTGGATTGACATTAATGTTCTCCAAAAAGGTTTTCAGGTGGGACTCCCCACTGTTCCAAATGAACAGTACGTCGTCTGTATATCGTCGCCATAGGACCAGGTCCGTCCCCAGTTTGGGATTGATGTTAGAATATTCCCATTAGGCCAAATAAAGATTATCATAACTGGGGCGAACCTGGTCCCCATGGTGGTCCCATGCTGTTGTACATAATGATCACCCTCAAAATAAAAATAGTTATGATCCAGAATGTAGCTGGCTCTCTTTACCAAGAAATCGATTTGTTTGCCACAAAGTTCGCCGTTCATCTCAAGTTGTCTTTTCATTGCAGAGGTACCACGCTCATGCTTAATTACAGTATAGAGGGACTGAATGTCCAGATCTCCAGTGCCTGAATAATGTACGTGGTATCTCTGATATAGGATTTTATGTTTTTTTACCACTGGTTGTAAGCGGGTGTCTATGTAATGGGATAAATTAGAACTCAAGGAACCTATTCCCGAAAAAATGGGGTGTCCAGGGGAATAGATCTTGGGCAGGCAGTAGAATGCTGGTGGTAATCTACACGCTGTCCCCAAGATAAACATATATTCTTGTTTAGACAGGACCCCTTGTTTTAGACCCCTATCACAGAGACTAGTCAGTTCACTGCTAAATTCATCCAGCGGGCCGTATTGTAATATTGCCCTGTTGTTGTATCTGTTTTATCTCTTGAATTTCCCTACATGACAGATTTCCTCTATATATCCTTTTATCATTAATTTTTCGTAGATCATTTTCTACACATCTTTGAAACATCGCCATTTCGTGGCTAATCTTGTTTCTTGTGAATTTCCTAGATTTATTTTTCAATTCAGTATGTTTAAGCATTACATCTCCAGGTTCTAATGGGTCATTAGGTTTTGGACTTTTTAGAAAATGTTTCTTTAGGCACATTTTCCTGATACATTTTTGGACACCTATATATGTGTCAAATTTGTTAATGTTCACTGTTGGCCCAAATTTTAGGTCTTTATTGAGTAGTGTAACTTGAGCTTCAGTCAACACTACAGAACATAGGTTGACTATAGAGCTTGAGTCTTGATCTAGTGATATTTTTTGTGATCTACTCTTTTTTCTCTGTCCTCTCTTTGTCTTTTTAGATCGTAATTGTGATTTGAGTGATTTTGGTGATATCTTCTTGAGTCTGACCGAGTGAGGTTCGGTATTAGGTATGGTGGTAGTTGGTGAAGTGTTGGATATGGTGATATCTCTCTCTCTTGATCTCGATATATGTTCTTTTGTCTTAAATTGTATGGGTGTGTCGGTGACGACCGGGCATAGTGATCTTATTGTGGTGTTGATCTGTTTCTTATACGTGTCTTGTGGTGTGGGGGGGTCCGGTCTAAAAAATTTTGCTCGGATAAAGTCTCATATTTATTACTCACCCGTACATTATATTTATTTTGAACATGTGATTTATCTCGATTATCACTTGTTTGTTCTATCACGTTAAGGTCTCCAGACCGTTTATCAGTTTTTTTCTGTGGTGGATTATGATGTTTTTTTGTTGATTATGTCTAGTTCTGTCTTGTCCAAACCTCTACATATTCTCTCCTGCCAGGAATCATATTCACTATTTTTAGGTAACTTATCTATCAGATGTTTCATTTGATCTATTTCAGTATTCAAATCTTCTAATATTTGTGATATCCTGCTAATAATCAGATTGATCAAAATAACTGATTGTGTAAACAGTAATGCTTCCCATTCTTTATTAAAAGCCTCATTGCAGAGCTCTTGTGCGGGATTTTTTGACAGCATGAGTCCCTTAGGGATTTTTCTGTGTTCAATATATTGTTTTAAAGAACGTATCTCCCAAAACTGCCTCAGCTGTCTTTGTAATAATCCTTCTAATTTTCTAAAGGATTCTGACATAGACATTTCCCTTTCAATCAGGTCAGCATCAATATGAACCCCATCGAAAAGGAATGTCTCTGCTATCTTGCGTTTGGTCTCAGCGTGAATCCAGATGTTCATGTTATATAGATGAGGAGCTCAGTCCACAGCTGGGTGAATAAGCGAGACAAGTAAATGAATGGTAATGGGACGGCTCACTCTCTATATACACGGATAGGTGCCAGTGTCCAAAATGAATCACCCCTTCAAAAACAGTGAAATTGAATAGAATTGGACTGGCACTCAAACATAAGGGTTCACGCAAAGAACCAATAAAGTAAAATAGTGCAGTTTATTAAAGCATAAAAACATAAAAACAAACATACACGTATTAATGGGATGGATGAGATAATGGATGGACTATCTCATGTACCAAGTCTGTAAGGTGCAGGTATATCTGTTAGGTTGGAACAAGCCTAGCTAGATGGAAAAAGTGGATAAAGTCCCATTGTTATGCTAATAATTCCTATTGGGCAAAATCCATAGCAAACAGTCTCACAGCATGATAAGTAGAGTACTCACTATTTGATGCGCAACTCTGTGGTGTCCCACATGTAAGAGCGCTTGCCTCGGTGTCGATTCAATCAAATGCAAACGGCAGAGTGTAATTGCTTACTGACGTCATAAAATTGGAACTCCGTAAGATTGCTTCAATTATCGCAAGATGAGCTGTTACCTTTTCTTTCGTATACTACAGACTGTTTAATAGCGGCTTAAAAATCGCAGTGAAGCTTCGATCTTTTAATCATAGATTGCTATCAGTAGCCAGCCGTTAATAAAGTTGACCACCAGTCGGTTTTCTTTTGTTCTTTTCAGAAAGTAATTTCCTTGGTATCTTTCAATGTTGCATTGCCATGCTTAAAATTTCGGACTCTTTATGAATACCCCATCGATCCCAGACGCATTTCAAAATAGATCCCTATTTCTTCCTCAGTGGGTTTGTTCATATTCAAGAGTCCAAGACCTTATATACCTGTTTGTTAATTGTAGGGGCTGGTCCCAGCAAATCAATGAAAAAATGCAACACATGGGTCAGGGGTGGGTCAGTAGGTATTCTCCACCTTTTTTCTTCCAAAATTCAGCATTGCGGTAATGATGCATCTTTAATGCGATTTATTCAGCATACATGCGTTTGTTGGTTAATAGTTGCAGAATATAATAGCAATGACAGCCAATGTTTCTCAATCGCATTCCCACTTTTAGATTTAAAAATACAAACATATACAATATATTGCACATAATATTAGGTAATATGACTAAAATCGATAAATGCACATATTCTATACTAGTTTACGAATCCTTCTATGTAGAATAAGATATCATAAAATGTTATCAAATTTCATAAAATTGGAAATTTTAGGGAATTTTGTGATATCTTATTCTACATAGAAGGATAGCATATGTGCATTTATCGATTTTAGTCATATTACCTAATATTATGTGCAATATATTGCATAGAATTGTATTGCAACTATTAACCAAAAAACGCATGTATGCTGAATAAATCGCATTAAAGACGCATCATTACCGCAATACTGTTTTTTGGAAGAAAAAAGGTGGAGAATACCTACTGGCCCACCCCCCTGACCCATGTATTGTGTTTTTTCTTTGATTTGCTGGGACCCGCCACAGCAATAAACAAAGAGGTATATAAGGTCTTAGACTCTTGAATATGAACAAACCCACTGAGGAAGAAGTAGGGATCTATTTTGAAAACGCATCTGGGATCGATGGGATATTCATAAAGAGTCCGAAATTTTAAGCATGGCCATGCAACATTGAAAGATACCAAGGAAATTACTTTCTGAAAAGAACGAAAGAAAACCAACGTGGTCGACTTTATTAACGGCTGGCTACTGATAGCAATCTATGATCAAAAGATCGAAGCTTCACTGCGATTTTTAAGCCGCGATTAAAGAGTCTGTAGTATACGAAAGAAAAGGTAACAGCTCATCTTGTGATAATTGAAGCGATCTTACGGAGTTCCGATTTTATGACGTCAGTAAGCAATTACACTCTGCCGTTTGCATTTGATCAAATCGACACTGAGGTAAGCGCTCTTACATGTGGGATGCCACAGAGTTGCGCATTAAATAGTGAGTACGCTACTTATCATGCTATTAGACTGTTTGCTATGGATTTTGCCCAATAGGAATTATTAGCATAAGAACGGGACTTTATCCACTTTTTCCATCTAGCTAGGCTTGTTCCAACCTAACAGATATACCTGCACCTTACAGACTTGGTACATGAGATAGTCCATCCATTATCTCATCCATCCCACTAATAAGTGTATGTTTGATTTTATGTTTTTGTTTTAACAAATTGCACTATTTTACTTTATTGGTTCTTTGCGTAAACCCTTATGCTTGAGTGCCGGTCTAATTCTATTCAATTTCACTGTTTTTGAAGGGGTGATTCATTTTGGACACTGGCACCTATCCGTGTATATAGAGAGTGAGCCGTCCCATTACCATTCATTAATATACCATGTCAGCTGACCCCCCAGAAAATTGTAGGTGAGGGCCTGCAGGTTAGCTGACCCTCTCTGAAGAGGGACATGAGGATATCTTATGCACTGATCCCCAAACTCTTTAGCCTCCAAAGTCAGAAGAAGATGACAGGGGGGAATGGCAATTAGTGTTTCACTTGGTGGATGATGGGGAGGGATGAGACACAGTTGTCAATAAGTAGGGTCTTGTTAGGTCAACACAAGTCAGGAGGATGACCAGAGTGAGGAAGTGGATTTGGAGATGGGGGACGATGACATCACAGACCCAACCTGGGAAGGTGGAAAGCCAAGCAAGGACGGTAGGACAGAGGGGGCCCGCAACTGTTCCTCCTTGTGCAAATCTCCCTTGACAAGGGGTAGGTGTTCCGCAGTCTGGGGCTTTATTGAGGAAGGTGGGGACGATAAAAGAATTGGAATTTGCTAACTCTAACTGTGCTATACCTAAATAAGAACTAAACATTTCATAAATAACAATAACCATAACATATTTTACATCCTATTAATAAACAAACTAAAAACATAACAATAAACACTCAAACACGGGAACATAATGGGGAAAGACTGTACACTGGAGGCTAAATGAGTAGGGGTGGGAACAGTAGCAACCTCACCAGCATGATCCGCTACATGGCATCACAGCACCCTAATAGGTGGGCTGAACCCCTGGGTCCACAATCAGTGTCTGTGGGTCACATCACTGCCTCCTCTTCCTCCCCTGTGTTGCGTGCTGGCCAATCCTATGTTCTAGACGCAGGCCTGGATGACTCCCGCCCTGAAGCTGGGCCTTCGCAAGCACGATCTGCTAGCACACCCCTTTCTGTGTCCAAGCACAGTGTACAGATGTCCCCAGGTGTTTGATTGTAAGCGCCAATACCCCGTCACCCACCCACAGGCTATAGCACTAAATGCGCACCTTTCAAAATTTGTAGGCATGGAAATGTTACCATCTAGGCCTATGGACACTGAGGCTTTTCTCAGCCTCATGGCGGCGGCCGTCCTTCGTTACTCAGTCCCCAGCCGCTTTTCACGGTGTGCCGTTCCCGCATTACACCAGCAATTGTGTGTGTGTCCCGTAACATCACCCGTGCCCTGACCAACGCAGTTATTGGGAAGGTCCACTTAAGAACGGACACATGGGCAAGTGCTTTTGGCCAGGGATGCTACATTTCCGTTACGGCACACTCGGTAAATCTTGTGTAGGCATTAGCGAGTCGGACCCTGGGTTGGCACAGGTGCCACAGACGCCAAGGATTGAAAGGGCACTGCTGCCATCAGGATTTCTGCCACCACCTACATTAGTGGCAGCAACCCCCCCTTCTTCTCCTCCGCCTCCACCTCCTCCAGTGCAAACGCTGATTTCTCATGGGGAAGCGGCAACAGGCCTGCTAAAATTAATTTGCTTGGGTGACAAAAAGCACACCACCGCAGAGCTGGGCCAGGGTGTAAGGGACCAGGTTGGCTGTGTCTGATAATGGCCATAAGTTGTTGGCAGCTTTGTAGCTCGGCAAGCTCACACACATTGCAATCATACAGGATATATGTACCATGCACAACAAACATCCCAAACTTATACACTAATATAACTATTCGCCATCGCCTTCACTGTTTTAGAGGGTTAGCGCACCTGGAGGCCCTCATCTACATTATTTTACTCTGTTTCATTGAGCCCAGGGCCACAGCCTCTGCGTGAACCATCAGCATCAAGGCCACTTCCACGTGCCATACTGGCCGCCTTCTTAATATGAAATGTTATATATGCTTAAAAGTATCTAACACCTAAAGTATTGAAGGATATGTACAGTACGTGCCAATTAAAACAGGTATTTTGGATGCGCACACTTTACACAGGGGATGTAGCTCTGATAATGACTACCATACACCGTCTGCGGATGAAGTACAGTATATGTTAGTAATATGTATGAAATGCACACATGGTAGATGTGGCACAAATATTTTACTTCTCACAAAAATACACTATTTTCATATGTGGTACTGTATTTGAAACAGAGAGCCACGCGCTATGGACACTTGATCTTGAACAGAGTGTTTATTTTGTCGCTAACAAATTTTTAATTTGACTCAGTATATGCCCCAGTAATGAAGAGAATATGGACACTAAATTATGCACAGATTATTTAGATTGGCGCAACAGACACTCTTTTCTAATGTGATAGAGTATTTGTCACATGAATCCACAGTACATGGACAGTATATTTGTCACAAAACGCAGACACAGATCTGCCCAAAAGTATTGAAATTTGTCCCAAATAGAAATAATTCTCTGCTGAACTACTGTATGTATGGTTGCTGCCTAAACACAGACACACATTTGACCAAAACCAGTGAAATTTGTCCCAAACAGAAATAAATCTATGCTGAATTACTGCATATAACGGTTGTGGCCTAAAGTCACACAAAGATTAAACCCACACTAGGGATTTTTGTCCCAAATATAATTTTTTTTTTTGCTGAATTACTGTTGCAGTCTAAATTCACGCACAGTTGTGACCCAAACTAGCTCATAGCCTGGGAGAAAAAACCTCCCAGGCTGTGAGCTCTGCCCTGCGATTGGCCAGCGCTACAGCCTAAGAGAAGGAGACGCCCAGCAGAACAAGGGCAGACTCCGCCTACCATAACCAAGTCCCCTAAGTCTCCGCCTACTATAACCAAGTCCCCGAACATACCGGAGGACATAACGGGAGAATGGAGCGGCGCCCAGGGATAATAGTAAGTGCAGTGAGATCCGTGGGCACCGCTGTATATGTCAGGATACTTAGTTCACAATGTTTGGACCGATGAAAGGTCCTCTTTAAAAGGTGAAACTAACATAAGAGAGAGACTCATTACATGCAAAGTGAGATATTTCAAGCCTTTATTTGTTCTAATTTCGATGATTATGGCTTATAGCTTATGAAACCCCAAAGTCACAATTTTGAGTTACTATCTGCTCAGGGGGTTTGGATTAATTAGCTGACTAGAGAGTGACACTTTGAGCCTAGAATATTGAACCTTTTCCCAAAAATCTAATTTTAAGCTGCATTAATGCAATTCCTTTTAATTTGCATTACTCAAGAAAAATGAACTTTTGCACAATATTCTCATTTTTCGAGTTTCACCTGTATGTCTCTGCCTACTGTCGGCTCTCCCTGACACTGAATGATCTGAGTGCGGGACGTCGGCTCCTATATAAACTAGTACCACGTGTTCCGGCCAGCCAACCAGTGTAAGGCTTATACCTAACATGGCTATGGCATTACACAGGAGGGAAATACCTGAATGCTGATTGGATGCTTCAGGAGGCGCCAAACGTGCAGGGCAGAGACTCGAGCAATGCGACGAGCACACGTGGTATTCGGCCGAGTACCGCCACGAGCCGAGCATAGCGATGCTCGAGCAAAACCAATACTCTGCCGAGCATGCTTGCTCATCACTAATAATTACATATGTCTTACGCATTTAGATTGGTGTTCTGCAATTTATTACCATCCTTGGCTTTGAAATGACAAATACCAGTACATATTGATGGTTGCAGTTAAATATACATTGTGCATAAATAATGCATGTGAGCTTAGGAGCACAGCTTGGCATAGTGAAGCCTTTGCTCCGCCTGCGGTAATGATTTAAGCTCTAACCCTGTATCTAAATATACTGGCTAAGACACAGTAGCCTATTGTCAACCCTCTTTGCAACCAGTCCCCTTCTAGCTACACCTTAGCCTTGATGTAACAGAATTTTCAGGTAAGGCGCAGTATGTGCATATCCATGCCAACTTGAAATAGAGGTACAGTATTACAAAAGATGAAAAAATAAATAAAAAATATATAATAATAATAATAATAATAATAATAATAATTTGAGATTATTTCAACAAAATAATGTCAGGAAAAAACGTATTCCTATTTTCACTTCGATGAGGGTTAGAGAACTGTAAATGCACTATTTGGAAGTGAAACTTTACTGCTGCATACCATTAAAAATCAGAAGCAATAATATTTGTCGCCCATGCTATGGCTAAGCCAGTCATTTGGAATATGTTTTTCAGTCAATAAATCTTTTGACAGCCTTTGAATTAATTATGCACCTAATGGATTTATTTCATATTCATCAAGTGATAAGTACTATATTTATCATGTCTCATGCACATTTTTATGTACATAAGCAAGCCTTTACTGAATTTATTTTCTGCCTTCATGAACACAACAATCACCATCAGCACTAATGTGTCATTATCATTCAATGTTTTTATTATCTCTTTGAGGGTTCCAATGTTGGCATCACTGTGTCCATTAAATGATATGCATTACCTTTCCTTGAGAAGAATATTTTTCTGTGTTAAATGTTGCATGCAGTACTTTTCACCACACATTTTACTCCTGGGAAAGTACCACCCATTCGCTCAACTGCCACAGCTGCCCCAATGTCATAAGAGGGACAACTTACCTACATACTTACAGTATTTTCCGCTTTATAAGACACACTTGATTATAAGATGCACCTAAGTTTTAGAGGAAGAAAATCAGAAAAAAATATTTTTCACCAGACTTCAGATCAGACACTCAATCTTCATCAAGCTCCCAAATTAGACCCCCAATCTTCATCAGAGCTCAGATCAGATTCCCATATCAGACCTCAGATCAGACAGGATCAGACCCCCATTTCAGACTTCAGATCAGACCACCGTATACGACCTCAGATCAGACCCCCAGATCAGAACCCCAGATCAGACCCCTAGATCAGACTCCAGATCAGACCACAGATCAGACCCTCATATAAGACCACAGATCAGACCCTCATATAAGACCCCCATATCCTACCTCAGATCAGACCCTAATATCAGACCTCCAAAAACAAGACCAAAAAAACCAAGACCAAAAACAACTCAATAAACTTACCTCTTCGGACAGCGCTGCCACTTTGCACATCCAGCTGCTCTTCCTGCACTCTCCAGACCCCTGCTGCACTGTGACCTGCCATCGCACATCGTCAGGTATAGTGCGTGCACCATGTCCTGATGCTGTACGCAGTCAAGACAGTGCATCACGGCATCCGAAGAAAGACCAGGGAGTGGTGAGTACAGTCAGTGCTAGCAGCGCTACATTCACCACTCCCACGGCTACTGCATACTAGTGAGCACTTCCATAATGAAAGCGCTCAATAATATTTGCTTTGTAAGATGCACTGACATTCTTCCCCCTTATAAAGAGGAAAATACAGTACATAGAAAGGGCTAATGTACCCAGCAATTACTTGCACGGTATTTTCCTTAAAAGCACTGTTTCCATGGAAAAATTCGGACACTGATTCAGCAACAGAAAAAGGACATTTTCCGCTTTGCCATCCACATTCAAAATGTCATTAACAGCTTCCCATTGACTTCAATATAAAACATTCAACCATGTGCACCTCATGTGTTTGACATGTTTTTTTCAGCAGTTGATTTCAGAAAATCTTGAGAAGGGACATGTTATGTATTTGAAGCAGATTTGATAGTGGTTATCCATATAAGTCAAACAGGAGGCAGAAAAACTCAAGGCCTCTTCTAAAATCCTAATTAAAAACTACCCTAAAAACGCCACAATTACAAAACTACAACCAAAAACAACATGTTTTCAGCTCGATTCTGCTATTGATCCTTGTGAACCTAACTTAAGTGGGAATAGTTTCACAATGCGGCATGAGTTGCAGAATGTCTAAATGCCATTGCTTGTGAATACATAAGAAAAAAAATCTTAGTGAGAGTGCTGGGAGAATGAAGCCGCCACTGGTAAAGATAGAACAAGCCAGACTGTGTGGTAGTTAGCTAGCAGGTGGGTGTATTGATTGGCGGACCATCCTAGGGACTTAGGTAGAGATCATAAATGTAATGCTTGCAGCATAGGGGAACATTGAGCACGCATGGCTGATTATAGCACTTCCTAGTCCTTACATCTGTAAGCATTTACGGGACCTATAACAAACTAGGTTGAGAGGACCAATTAGCTTGTCTCAGTAAGAAATCCTTGTGTAGGGAGTGGCATACTTGACTATACTAAGGAAAGACATTCGGAGTGTGCAGAGAGCTGTGGCTGAGAGCGTGCTACACATGAGGACTATGAGCATTATGTGCACTATTCAGAGGATCTGCAGCATAGGTGGACTGGCCATAGACCCTATAGGGAGTAGTGTTGATCGAGCACCAAATTGCCTGAGTGCTTGAGTAGAACACTTTGGGATGCTCGGGTGCTCTACAGAGTACCCGAGCACAATGGAAGTCAATGGGAGAACCCGAGCATTAAGTCAGGCACCCCCTGCTCTAAAGAGGGGAGGGTGTCTGGTTCATAGGAAAAGGTCAGAAATTGATGGAAACACAACTGAAATGGTTCAGGAAGAGCAAAGGGAGGATGTCTGGATGCATCTTGGACTCCCAGGTCGCTACTGGGAATGATGTTGTCCGAGTAGTACGCCACTTTTACAGACTGACAATAATACGCACCAAACCGAAGATAAAATCGATTTTAGAGGAAAATTGTTATTCTTTCCTGTATATTTACTTGTATATAAAGTGCAAGTGCTGCCAAAAATTTGAAGGAAGAGGCACTCCGATATAACCTGTATATCACATAAAAGAGCCTCATTCACATTGTGGTGCAATTGTTCAGGTAGTGGAACTCCTACACTCATAAAGCCTATGCACTAAGTGAAAGGGCTGCCAAAAATTACAGGGAATCGGCACTCCAATACACCTCTTATTACACATAAAGGAGGCCATCATACACACCCTTGAAAAATTATGTTTGATGGCCTGCTGGTGACCTTCTAAAACATTAGGGGCGAGGGCCTGCTGCTGATCTGACCATCTAAAAAAATTAGGGGTGAGGGCCTGCTGCTGAGCTGACCCTCTAAAACATTTGGGGCAGGGACCTGCTGCTGATCTGAGAATCTAAAACAATATGGGCGAGGGCGTGCTGGTGACCCTCTAAAACATTAGGAGTGAGGGCAGCCTAATAAGCATGTTGATATGATACACCACAAAAGCCACATTTAAAGTGCCTTTATGTTCAGCTGCTTTCCTCTGGTGGAGTAGAGAAGTCAGGGACAATCCAGGCCTTGTTCATTTTGATAAGAGTCAATCTGTAAGCATTTTCAGTTGACAGACGGATGCGCTTATCAGTTATTATGCCCCCAGCAGCACTAAATACCCACTCTGACAAAACGCTGGCAGCAGGGCAAGTCAGCACCTCCAAGGCGTAGAGCCCCAGTTCGTGCCATGTGTCCAGCTTGTACACCTAATAGTTGAAGGGCACAGAGGGATCACTGAGGACGCTGACACGTACTTCTTCATCATCTTCCAAAACGTTTCCCTCCTTGTGACACTAGGCTTCGCATCAGGGTGAGGGTGCTGGCGGGGTGTCATGAAACTGTCCCAGGCCTTGGAGAGCGTTGCCCGTCATCTGTTGGAACTGCTGTGTGTTCCTCTCGTCTCCCCTCCTTGGTTGCCGAAGGAACTACGTACTCTGCTGCCAGCGTTGGCAGCTGGAAATTTTTGGAGCAATTTTTCCACAAGGACCTTATGATATTGCACCATTTTGCTAGTCATCACCACCACAGGAATGAGGGATGAGAAGTTCTCTTTGTAGCGGGGGTCGGGAAGGGTGAACAACCAGTAATCGGTGTTTAAAGCGAGGGTCACGGGAAAGACAGTACAACATAAAGTCGGCCATGTGTGACAGAGTCCCAACAGACAAGACTTTGAGAGTCATCCTCCTGACGAGGACAGCAATCTCTTCATCCTCTTTCTCCTTCTTTGGCCCATCCATGCTGAACAGATGAAATAAACCTGTTATGGGTACTACCCTCTGTAGCGGAGGCAACCATCTCTAGCAACTCCTCCTCCTCCTCATCATCAAATTCGCGCTGAGAAGACGAACTGAGGGTGTTCTGACTATCACCCTGTCTACTGTCTTCCCCCATTTAAACCTCTTCCACATGCAAAGCGTCCGCCTAAATTGTGAGAAGCACACAGAAGTGGGATGGTTACGCTGATAATAGCGGCATCGCCACTCACCATCTGTGTTGATTCCTCAAAGTTGCGTAAAACCTCACAGAGCTCAGATATCCATGCCCACTCGTCGCTTGTGAAGAGCGGAAGCTGACTGAAAAGGCGATGACCATGTTGCAGCTGGTATTCCACTACTGCCCTCTGCTGCTCACAAAGCCTGCCCAACATGTGGAACATGGAGTTCCAGTCGCACAACAGGATGTGAGCTGGCAATTGCAAGCACTGCTGCAGCGTTACCAGACCAGCGGCAGCTGTAGGTGACTTTTGGAAATGGGAACACGCACAATGCACCTTCACCAGTAGCTCAGCACAAGATGGTGGCAGGTCATAGTAGGAACAGATGGCAGAAAAGACACCAGGCTTGTGGCATCAAAGTGGCATCAGCATGTTGCCAGAAGTAATAGGCCATTTGTCACAATGTTCCGGTGTTGCAGCACGCTACATCTTTATAAAGGTTAGTCTCTCAACATTTTGTGTTAAAAGGCGAGTACTCTTGCCACCCGCTCTGATGCCACACTACTGGCCAGGCAGGAAAGCTTTCCCAGAGCAAACTAAGCCAATTGAAGCAACAATTCAAGTTTGGCTGCCCAGTAGTCCAGGGAATCTTGGACCTGGGGTGACAGAGTGCGGTCCAAGTATGCCACCACCTGCTGGTTCAAGTTATGCTCCATGTCATGCTGCTGGGTGGTTTCTTCAGTAGTGGGTGAAGAAAACTGCTCATCAGAGATTCAAAACCTAAGTTGCTGCTGATTGAGCTGATGCTGCTTCTGCCCCCCACCCCCTCCAGCAGTCATGGCAGTGCAATGAAGAGTGAGCTCAGAGAGTCCCCCGGTTAGACCTTTGTAAAAAAAAGGCCCCTATTTTGGACCAGTAGCGAGGGTCTAATATTGTGGAGAACCAGTGGTCATCCCTCTGCCCATCTGTCACTAGGCAAGCAACCCAGCATCTGGCCATTTGTGCAAGGGATTGGGAGGGACTCCCTGCCTCCATCTCCACTGCATACTGCCACGGTCTGTCGGGTTCATCCGCGTCCTCTTTATCGTCGCCCCCTAGAGCTCCTCATTCTCCTCCTGCTTTTCTCCTGTCGCTTAGGGGGATAAACCACCTAGTTCAGTATAGAGTTCTGGACATTTATGATCTCCTCCTTGTCTTCATCTTTGTCTTGTGCCAGTTCAGCCTCCACAGAGCTCAGGTAGCCATGAGATGTAGGCGCCACATCTTCTGTCCTCTCGACAGTCATATTTATCAGCATCCCTTCCAGGACATGAAAGAGTGGAATGAAACCATTCATCCCATAGTCCTGGCGACTGACATATAAAGTCACCTCCTTAAGGGGCCTGAGTAAATGGCAGATGTCACGCATGAGCTGCCACTGGCTAATGTCAAAATTCCACTGGGGAGTAGTGCTGTCTGTCTGTATCATCAAGAAATCAGTCACAGGTTTCCTCTGCTCATACTGTCGGACCAACGTGTGGAGAGTGGAGTTCCAAAGTATGGAAACGTTGCTTGTGTGATGATGTAGGGGAGCACATTTCTGCTTTTGCAGATCAAGGAGGCTGTGTTTTGCATTGTAAGAGTGGTTGAAGTCCATGCACAGACAACCAGATTAAAGACGTGCACCATGCAGGACACATGGGTCAGCTCTGCGCAGACAGAATGTTCTTCCCTTTATCAGTGACAGTGGTTCCTATCTCCAGTTAGCGAGGAGACAACCAGTATTCTATTTATTGGTTGATGTGGAGCAGTTCCTCCTCAGTGTGATTCTGTTCGCAGTGTGCAGGGCTGGTATAGCTTTTTATAGAGAACAAATTACGTTTCAGGACTTTCCACCTTGGGTAGGCGCAAGCCATCAGTTCTCTGAAATTTTCATAGTTCATGATATGGAAAGGGAGGGACTGTAGTTCCAGTTATTTGGTCAGCTGCACGTTCAGCTTCTGCGCCGTTGGATGAGTGCACACATACTGTTGTCTCTTTGCAAACGCCCCGGTGTTCAATGGCGAAACACATGACGAGGAGTAAGAGTAGGAGCATCACGAACAATAGACAAAGGGAAGCAATGACAGCTTTCTTTTGCTGAGGTTGAACAGACTGCTGGAGAAGGCATGTGGGCTGCTGGGAGACTGCATCAGGCTGTACCACTACATTAGTGCCACGGCTTTCCCAGGCCACTTTATGGGGGTGTATATATATTTCAGATGCACCAAAGGCAACTCTTATCTTGATTCTATAGAGTCCTGATGATGTTTAGTTTACTGGCACTTCTGTATGTATGATGGAACTTGTAGTGCCACTATACTCCCCCTTTTATACAGGATACCTATAATTGTCTCAATGTCAGATGCCCAGTAAATGACTCCTTATTAAATGTAAATACCCAAACTATTGCTGGTACAATCTAAGTATATCCTGCATTAAAGCAAGATTACAATTGCACAAGTCCCAGAATAAGCGTGGAAGCGCTATTTAACTGGACATCACCCAGACTTTATATACGATCTTTAAGTCTAATTAGTGAAATACCAGTACAACAAAGCCGTACCTTTTTATTATATACATGAGTTTTTAGGCATGAGCTCCACATGTAGAAATATTCAAAGGGACCGAGAGTAGGGTTAATTGAACCCAAACTGTAAAGTTCGGGTTTGTACCGAACTTTAGGATTTTTGGAGCCGGGACCCAAGCCTGAACTTTTCAGTAAAAGTTTGGGTTCGGTGTTCGGCGAGTTAATGGTGCTTTTTGAAAGGCTGCAGAGCAGCCAATCAACAAGCATTTAACTTTGTGCCCTTAGAAGCCATCACAGCCATGCCTACTAATGGCATGGCTGTGTTTGGCCAGTGCAGCATGTGAGCGAGCCTCTATATAAGCTGGAGTCATGTAGCGCTGCACGTCACTCTGCTGTTACTAGTGTAGGGAGAGGATGCTGCTGCTGTGAGTGAGAGAATAGGACTGAATCTTTAATCAGAAGTGCTTGTTAACTCAGCGATCTACATAGATTTAGTTTTATGGGGGCAGTGCACAATCTTTTTACCCTGCCCTGAGCCCAGTGACACAGAAAAAGAACTTTTATCCGTCTGTTAGTTAGGTGGGCGGCAGCGGCCATTTTATGCAAGCTCAGTGCACCAGCACAGCATATGTGCTTTTGTGATATTCAAATCCAAGCTTAAAATACTGCAATAATAATCTGGGGTTAAAAAAAAACACCCATTTTAGGCAATATCCTACACCTGGTGCCTTTGCAGCATTTGTCAATGTGAATTAGAAGCTTGCAATACTTCAATAATTTTCTGGGTTTAAAAAATCACCCATTTTTTGCAAGACCCTACCTCTGGGGCCTTTGCAGCATTTGTCAGTGTGAAATCTGATCTTGAAATACTGCAATAATTTTCGGGGTTTAAAAAAAACACCCATTCTTTGCAATCCCCTACAGCTGGGGCCTATGCTGCATTTGTTAGTGTGACATACAAGCTTGAAATACTGCAATCATTTTCTAGATTTAATAAAACACAATTTTTTGGCAATACCCTACATCAGGGGCCTATGCTTCATCTGTCAGTGTAAGATACAAGCATTAGATACTGGAGAATTATTCTGTTATCAAAAAAACACCCATTTTGGGCAAAAAACTAAATTTGCGGCCTCTGCTGCATCTGTCAGTGTGAGATACACGCGTTAGATACTGATGTTCTATTCTGTTATTAAAAAAACACCCATTTTGGGCAAAATACTTAATTTTGCAGCCTATGCTGCATTTTTTTAGTGTGGCATAGAAGCTAGAAATAATGCAATAATAATCTGGGTTTAAAAAAACTCAAATTTTGGGCAATATCCTACATCTGGTGCCTTTGCAGCATTTGTCAATGTGAAAGACAAGCTTGAAACACTTAATACATTTTCTTGGTTTAAAAAAACACCAAATTTGGACAAAAAACTAAATTTGCAGCCTTTGCTGCATCTGTCAGTGTGAGATACACGCGTTAGATACTGGTGAATTATTCTGTTATTAAAAAAACATCAATTTGGGGCAAAATACTTAATTTTGCAAGCTCAGTGCACCAGCACAGCATATGTGCTTTTGTGACATTAAAATCCAAGCTTGAAATACTGCAATAATATTCTGGGTTTAAAAAAACACCCAGTTCAGGCAATACACTACATCTGGTGCCTTTGCAGCATTTGTCAGTGTGAAAGACAAGCTTGAAATACTTCAAAAAATTTCTTGGCTTAAAAAAACACAAATTTTGGACAAAAGACTAATTTTGCAGCCTTTTCTGCATCTGTCAGTGTGAGATACATGCAATAGATACTGGTATTCTATTCTGTTATTAAAATAAAATACCCATTTTGGGCAAAAAACTAAATTTGCAGCCTTTGCTGCATCTGTCAGTGTGAGATACAAGCTTAAAATACTGCAATAATAGTCTGGGTTCAAAATAATACCCATTTTTGGAAATCCCCTACATCTGGGGCGTATGCTGCATTTGTTAGTATGACATACAAGCTTGAAATACTGCAATAATATTCTGGGTTTAATAAAACACCCATTTTTGTCAATACCCTACATAAGGGGCCTATGCTTCATCTGTCAGTGTGAGATACATGCGTTAGAAACTGGTGTTCTATTCTGTTATTTTAAAAACACCCATTTTAGGCAAAATAATAAATCTGCGGCCTTTGCTGCATCTGTCAGTGTGAGATTCAAGCTAGAAATACTGCAATAATATTCTGGGTTTAAAAAAACACCCATTTTGGTCAAAAAAACGAAATTAGTGGCCTTTGCTGCATCTGTCAGAGTGAGATACACATGTTAGATACTACTGTTATATTCTGTTATAAAAAAAACACAAATTTTGAGTAATATGAAGAGAGCGTCAAATAAGGGACAGGGCCCCGGTCGTGGTGCTGCTGTTGGAGCTCCTGTTGCAGGGAGAGGACGTGGTCGATCTGTGCCAGCTACACGCACAAGTGAAACACCTTCCTCAGGTGCGAGTAGGCGATTGAACCTTCAGCCGTTATTTGGTTGGGCCTAATGCGGCTCTACGAATGGTGAGGCCAGAACAAGTACAGGCGATAGTAGATTGGGTTGCTCACAGTACTTTCAGTTCCTTTACATTGTCTCCCACCCAGTCTTCTGCTGAAAGATCAGAGATGGCACCTGCAGCCGATGTCCATCAGTCTTTCACCTCACCCCCTTGCAAACCAGGTAAACAGTCTGAGCCCCAAGTCATGCAGCAGTCTCTTCTGCTTTTTGATGACTCTGCTAGCAGAGTTTCCCAGGGCTATCCACCTAGCCCTGCCCCAGAAGTGGAAGAGATTGAGTGCAATGCCCAACCACTTATATTTCAAGATGAGTACATGGGAGGACCACCGCAGCACGTCGCGGATGATGACGAAACACAGGTGCCAACTGCTGTGGCTTTCGAAAAGTGTGCAGACTGACAAGGAGGGCAGTGGTGAAGACTGGGTGAAAGATGATGTGGAGGACGATGAGGTCCTCGACCCCACATGGAATCGAGGTCATGCGAGTGACCTGTGTAGTTCAGAGGAGGAGGTGCTGGTCGCACAGAGCCACCAGCACAGCAGAAGAGGGAGCAGGATGCAAAAGCGGAGCGGATGTCCCCTAGACAGTACACCTGCTACTGCCCACCTCAGCAAGGGACTGAGCACACCAAAGCCAGCTCCAAGGAGTTCCCTGGCGTAGCAGTTCTTCAGACAATGTGCTGATGACAAGACACGAGTGGTTTGCATGCTGTGCAATCAGAGCCTGGAGCGAGGCATAAAAGTTCTCAACCTGAGCACAAAATGCATGACCAGGCATCTAAGTGCCAAGAAAGGTCTCTGGCTCAACCTGCTTCCTCTTCTGCTGCAGTCTCGGCCTCTTCATCCACCTCTGGAGTGACAGTGCCACCTGCCACCCCGCAAACAGAGGATCTGCAAGCAACACCACCACCTGGGTCACCAAGCATCTCCACAATGTCCCATGGAAGCGAACACTGGAGTGGAAAAGAAAGTACCCCCCTCCCAACTTGCGATTCCAGGCCCTGAATGCCAGCATTTCAAAATTTCTGGCCTTTGAAATGTTGTCATTCCATCTGGTGGAGACAGAGAGTTTTAAAAGCCTTATGGTGGTGGCTGTCCCACAGTACGTCGTGCCCAGCCACCACTACTTTTCCAAGTGTGCCATCCCTTCCCTGCACAACCAAGTGGGGGACAAAGTCAGATGTGCACTGCGCAACGCCATCTGTGGCAAGGTCCACCTAACAGGTACGTGGACCAGTAAGCACAGTCAGGGACGTTAGATCTCCCTAACAGCACACTGGGTAAATGCAGTGGCGGCTGGGCCTGAGGCAGATAGCAGTTTGACGCATGTCCTTCCACCACCGAGGATTGCAGGGTGCTTCAGTTTGCCTCCTGTTGCTTCCTCCTCCTAATCCGCTTCCTCATCCTCTACCGACTCCTCATCCAGTCAGCGCAACACCTTCACCACCAACTTCAGCACAGCCAGGGGTAAACGACAGCAGAAAGTTTTAAAACTTATCTGTTTGGGGGACAAACCCCACACCGCTCAGGAGCTATGGACGGGCCTTGAACAACAGACCAATGAGTGGTTGGTGCCAGTGAGCCTTAAGCCCGGCCTAGTGGTGTGCGATAATGGGCGAAATCTCATAGCAGCTCTAGGACTAGCCTGTTTGACACACATCCCTTGCCTGGCGCATGTGCTGAATTTGGTGGTGCAAATTACCCCGATATGTCAGAGCTGCTGCATAAAGTGCGGGCCATATGTGCGCGCTTTCGGCATTCTCACCCTGCTGCTGCTCACCTATGAGTGCTGCAGCGTAACTTCGGCCTTCCCGCTCACCGCCTCATATGCGACGTGCCCACAAGTTGGAACTCCACCTTGCACATGCAGACCAGACTGGGCGAGCAGCAGCAGGCGATAGTGGAGTTTCAGCTGCAGCACGCACGGGTGAGTCGCTCTGCAGAACAGCACCACTTCACCACCAATGACTGGGCCTTCATGCGAGACCTGTGTTCCTTGTTGTGCTGTTTTGAGTACTCCACCAACATGGCCAGTGCCGATAACGCCGTTCTCAGCGTTACTATCCCACTTCTATGCCTCCTTAAAAAAACCGCTTCTGGCGATGATGGAAGAGGATGTGGCACAGGAGGAGGAGGAGGAGGAAGAGGGATAATTTCATAGGGTTTCCAGCCAGTCATTCACAAGTGGCTCCTGCACACACAAATGCCAGGTACACAATTGTCCAGCCAGGGCACAGTTCTGGAGGATGATGAGATGGAGAATGAGGAGGAGGTGGAACCGTGTTCACAGCAGGGTGGCACCCAAACCAGCTCATGGCCATCACTGGTGCGTGGCTGGGGGGATACAGAGGACACAGACAACACATTTTCTACAGAGGACAGCTTTTCGCTGCCTCTGGGCAGCCTGGCACACATGAGCGATTACACGCTGCAGTGTCTCCGCAACAACCGCCGAGCTGCCCACATTCTAACTTGTGCTGATTACTGGGTGGCCACGCTGCTGGATCCCTGTTACAAGGACAACGTACCGTCCTTAATTCCGTCACTGGAGAGTGATCGTAAGATGCGCGAGTACAAGCGCATGCTGGTAGACGTGCTGCTGGAGGGATTCCCACCTGACGGCGGGGCACAGTGGAAGCACAAGGTGAAGGCAGAGGAGGAGGAAGAGATCGCCAACGCAGCTGGGGAACCACCAGCACCTCAGAAGGCAGGGTTAGCATGGCCGAAATGTGGAAAAGCTTTGTCAGCATGCCACAACAACAAGCACCACCAGCTGATATGGAACGTCTTAGCAGGAGGCAGCATTTCACCAACATGGTGGAGCAGTATGTGTGCACTTGCCTACACGTACTGAATGACGGGTCTGCCGCCTTCAACTTCTGGGTCTCTAAATTGGGCACATGGCCTGACCTTGCATTTTATGCCTTGGAGGTGCTGGCCTGCCCTGCAGCCAGTGTATTATCTGAACGCGTGTTTAGCACGGAAGGGGGCGTTATCACAGACAAGTGCAGCCGCCTGTCTACAGCCAATGTGGACAAGCTCACGTTCACGTCGACTTGTCCATACCCTGTGCAGAATAGACATGTATACTGGCCTTACCCAGCCATTGTTATACTACAACGCAATTTCTCATTGTTGTATTTTGGATATTTCCCACTCTTTTGGATTGTACCCAAATAAAAAATAAAAAAACAGTGTTGGCTACCTCGTTCTCCTCCATCGCCTCTTCCACCTACAACACTACGTCCACCGCCTCCTCAAACTCCTACTCCATATGGACCTCCACCTCATAAATCAAGATTATTTTTTTTTAATTTGTACGTATTTTATTTTATGTCATTTCACAAATTTTTCTGTTATATTTTCGGGTGAAATTCACAAATTTTGGGGTGTGAAATACCCCTGCTGTACCTAGTAGACAGGTAAAAACATTTCACTAATTTGTCTGTTACATTTTCTGGCGAAATTAACAAATTTTTTGGTGTGATATACTACTGCTGTACCTTGTAGACAGGTAAAAAAAAAACACTAATTTGTCTGTTACATATTCTGGAGAAATTCAACAATTTTTGGGCGTGATATACCCCTACTCTACCTAGTAGACAGGTAAAAACAATTCACTAATTTGTCTGTTACATATTCGGGTGAAATTCACCAATTTTTAGGTGTGATATACACCTGCTGTACCTAGTAGACAGGTAAACAAATTTCACTAATTTGTCTGTTACATTTTCAGGTGCAATTCAAATTTTTGGGTGTGATTTACCACTGCTATAACTAGTAGACAGGTGGAAAAAAATCACTAATTTGTCTGTTACATATTCTGGCGAAATTCAACAATTTTTGGCTGTGATATACCCCTGCTATACCTTGTAGACTGGTAAACAAATTTCACTAGTTACATTCTTGGGAGACATTTGACCATTTTTGCCATGATTAAACCCCTGCTCTGCAAAGGTGACAGGGACATAAATTTCAAAAAATCGTCTGTTACATTGTCAGGTGACATTTTGCCAATTTGCGGTATACAAACCCCTGCTCTGCATAGGTGACAGAGAATTCAATTTCAAAAATTCTTCTTTAATTGACGCGCGCCACCTCCTTTCATTCATGCTTAAACTTTAACAACTTGTCCCACATTTGCGCTTCAATAATTTGTCCCACTTTTCCGCTCGATCATATTTAATTTCAAACAATTAACCTCCCTTGGATGTGATATCCCTTTCTCATGCTCCCTCTACAGCGTGGAACCCTGATTTGCCGCTAACCATGATCAATATGGTAGGCACAGGAAAGAACATCGAAAGTTGATAGAGCAGATATCCAATTGGATCGTGGACATCACGGGGATGTGCGACATGGTGGAGCAGTATGTGTGCACATGCCTACATGTACTGACTAATGGGTCTGCCCCCTTCGACTTCTGGGTCTCCAAATTGGGCATATGGCCTGAGCTTGCCCTTTACGCCTTGGAGGTGCTGGCCTGCCCTGCAGCCAGTGTATTGTCTGAATGTTTGTTAAGCACGTCTGGAGGAGGTTATCACAGGTTATATTTCCCAACGTTTTAAAACCAAAAACCAGTGTAGGCTACCTCCTCCTACACTGCTGCTTCCACCTATACCGCCACAAGCTCCTACTCCATATGGACCTCGTTCTCCTAGATCAAGATTTTTTATTTATTTTTTATGTATTTTATGTTATTTGAAGTCATTTCCCTATACACATTTGTTTGAAGAGCACTTGCCTTACTCTTAACCAAATTATGTTGGCATTTGCATCCCTCTAGCCCTTTCCATGACATTTTTAGAGCCATTATAGTGCTAAAAAGTTCGGGTCCCCATTGACTTCAATGGGGTTCGGGTTCCGGGGTCAAGTTCGGGTCCCGACTCCCGAACTCGAACTTCTTTGTGAAGTTGGGCCGAACCCGTCGAATCTGAACATCCATGTGTCCGCTCAACTCTAACCGAGAGTATATATTTTTATATATATTATATATTCATTAGATTTTATTGTTTTAATTGAAACATTGTTTTGTAATACAGACAATTTATTTAGTAAAAATACCATATACAAATTAACTGTGAGGTAACCAAATTTGTATACATATTTTTGCATCTTGTGCCATAATCACTAATTGTTAGTTGGTGGGCCGAGCTCCAGTATATACTGGTTGAACATCTCTAATATAGAGTCTGCTTGTTTCTTTACACTTTATGGTGATGCTCCATGTGTTGATGCAGGGCCACCTTGACAATGCTTTAACTTCTGCCCACATATCCTGCATACCGCCACCCTAACGTCCTCCAGCGACTTGATAAAAAAATTCCCAAACTACTGAGTATTGCATTTTACCCCCACCACTCTGCGCTGACTGCCTGCCCTTATGAACCTGCGCACCGCTAGTAATTTCCTGACAGGTAGGCTGCTGAGTACTAGACGGTCTGCGCCGGGCATGTTTGGCTCCAGATCTCCAACTGCTTCCATCCTGCTGGTTCATTGGCACGCTTCCACCCTGCTGCTGTCTCATGGGCTTTCTGCCACCATTACCCCCTGAGAATGATGATGCCCCCTCTTCCCCTGGCTCCCATGTTTGATCCGCTACTTCATAATCCACTACTGTCTGTTCATCACTTATGTCACTCTTACCAGTCTCATGGGTATGTCCCTGACCGCTCACAACATGTGCTTCCACGCAACTGTCATCATTGCTAGTAATGGCGCAGCAAGTGTACTAGATAAACGCGCCTATATATTAGACCGCCTTTTTGACAATGAGTCTGATGCACAGTAAGTCTATGTATAACAGAACAAATTATACATGAATGTCACAGCAAGTGTATTAGATAAATGCGCCTATATATTAGACCACCTGTTTACAATGAGTCTGATGCACTGTAAGTCTATGTATAGCAGAAAAAGATTAGAAATGAATGGCACAACAAGTGAACAAGATGCACAGGGTCATTACACTGAGCATGCAGTGTCCCTGCAGTCTCCCTATGCTCTCCCTAGTGTGTCTAAAAACTCTCCCTACGATATCCCTACACTGTCCCTGCACTGTCCTTATCCAATATTCTACAATTAAAAGCTTTCTAACACTGTCCCTAGCACTTGCTACGTATCTCCCTATGCTTAGTTCACAGTGAAATGGCAGCAACCGCATGGGATGGGGCTTTAATAGGGCTGTGACATCACAGGGGATGTCAATTCCTTTTAGGATTCACATCCCCACCTATCCCTTGGTTGAACTTGATGGACACATGTCTTTTTTCAACCGTATTAACTATGTAACTATGTAACTATATATGTGCCGATTGGCTGGCTGCACTGCATTATGGGTCATATCGTGTTGGAGACCCGATTAATCTGCTGCCAATAGGTTATGTGCCTTGAAGCACAGAGAAGCACACAGCATACAGAAGGACTACAGTGAACAATTGAAAGCAAAGATGGCTGCCAGCAGAAGGTCAGTGAAATTCACAATGCCAGTCCTGACTAATCAGAGCTATCAATCCTGGAAAATCAAACCGAAGATGCTTCTAATAACAGAAGGTATGTGGAAATACACACAATAATGTAAACCAGATCCACTACCAGATGATTGGCTGGAGAAGGATCAGAGAGCACAGAACACCATCTCCCTCAGTATAGATAATAATCAGATTGTGCACATATGTAAATGTAAAAAAGAGATGTGGGAGGGGCTAAAGAAAGTGCATGAAAGAGTGAATCTCAGCAACAAGCTCTATTAAATGAGAAAACTCTATCACTCTAAGCTAAGCAAGGGCAAAAATATGCAAGACTATATAAAAAAATACCTTAGAAATTGTAGCGCGCCTGTGAGGTATTGGAGACGAAATAAAAGATTTACGCATGGCCGCACTGTTACTCAGTGGTTTTCCAGAAAGTCATGAGTCATGACACACTTGTGACCTGACAACGTCCAGATAATGAGTTCACGCTGGAGTATGCTAAAGGAAAGCTTGCAGATGAATTCAGGAGAAAATTAGAAAAGAAAAATAACAGTCACAGAGCAGAACCTGCATTAACCCCTTAGTGACCAAGCCTGTTTGGGCCTTAATGACCAAGCCAGATTTTGGAAATCTGACATGTGTCACTTTAGCAGAGAATAACTTCGTAAAGTGAGGCCGGACGAAGCGGTACGCGTCAGGGGAGGGCGGCATGAGGGGTTTTGTTAGCGAGGGTAGAGTAGGGCAAGGGTTAACTGGAAGCGTGCAGGGAAAGGGGGAGGAGCCAGGAAGGGGCGGGAAGCGGCAGGCTTAAGTGGTGGTGAGGCAGGTTAGCGCCCGCCATTTTAGGAGCAGAGAGCCGGCATCTGAGCTGCAGCATCGCATACTGCAATGGCAGGAGCAGTGGGGGAGATGCTGCGGCGATTGAGACAAGCGACGGACACCAGGGGCACCGACTGGCTGGAGCAGCAGGTGACCGCTTTGCTGGGGGGGGCGGAGGTGGGTACGTCTAGCCCTAATCCAGCAGCTACACGGCCGCGGCGGGTACGGCCGCCGGCGCGCCTTAGCCCGATTTACCCCCCTGGGCCCGGCGCCGTGTCAGGAGCCCCACAAGGGACCCTCCACGCCGGGGGCCTTCCAATGCTCCTGCGGCCTCCCGGCGTGGGAGGAATCCACATGTCCGGCGGGACCCTGTAGCGGCTGTGGGGCCTTCCCCTCAGCCCAGCGCGGCAGCATCAGGGGAGTCAGGACCGGGTTCTGCAGGATCTCCTCCTGTCCCCAGGGGGCGGAGGCCTGCTCAGCGTGGGAGCAGTGGAGGCAGCAGAGGCGGCAGCGGGGCCAGGGCGGCCCGGCGCAGGCCCTTACAGGATGAGCCCCTTTCACTGGCACACGAGGCTGCGCCTGGAGGTGCCTGGGACGGGCGCAGGCCTTGCCAGGATTTACTTCTTTCAGAGGCAGAGGACGAGGCTGCTCTGGATGCCCCCCCTTCCCAGAGCAGGCCTCTTGGGCATGAAGACCGGCGAGACGATGCGTATGTGGAGGACAGGGATTTGCGCAGGCCTTTTCCTGAGAGCGGACAGTTTGCTACTGGTCCTGACACCGGAGAGGACAGATGTCTTCCCAGAGCAATCCCTAACGCGCCCAGCAGTGAGCCGGCTGGGGTGCTGCCGGTGAACAGTGCCTGTTCCCATCAAAGGACCGTCGCGGATCCAGGAGTCGTCCGTCAGGAACCAGGACCTTCGGCTGCCGGGTTCACAGCACCCGGGCAGCTAGGTGAGACATCACTGGGAGCATTATTATCTTTATTTAATGGGGCGCCTGATGTGGGGGGGAACAATAGTGCTATTATTGGTGGTTTGGGGCGCTTGCTGTGTGGTTTAGCTGGGGTTAGTCAGGATAGGGGGGGTATTGGGAACACCCCTTTAGCAGCGTGGGGGTTGGGGACAGGAAATAGCAATATACAGGCGACCGCTAGCAATAGCAATATACCAGTGACCGCTAGCACAGGTGTAGCGGATTCAGTGTCAGTGCAGACGCAGGCGGGAGGTGATGAGGATAGGCCCAGGTTAGATGACGCCGCTAAAGGGGAAGTGTATGTTTGTTTTGAGGGTCCCCTGGGAGCGCATTTGAAGACGGAGGTGCGGGAAAAAATTTGGAAGGGAGAGTATGTAGAAATTTTCTCGCTGCTTCCATTGGAACGCTTTAATCTTGATGTGGTCAAGAAGGATGGAGTAAGGAAGGAAGATGATGATAAGCGTCGTTTTCGCCTCATCCCTAGGTCATTTAGTAATTGGTTGCAGGCCTTTGCTATTTTGGCAAGTGTGATAGGAGAGAAGAGTCCGGAATGTTGTTCCCCTTTGTTCTGCTATCTGGATGCTATTGGGGAAGCCTATAGGGTGTATGGGGGATCAGGGTGGTTACGGTATGACGAACAGTTTCGTCAGAGGAAAGCGGTCCGTCCTAATATGAGATGGGACCATAAAGACATTGCGTTATGGATGAGGGTGACAGCGCCAGGTAGGAGTGGTCAGTCCTTTCGGAGTGAGTCAGGGGTGGGGGTACAGCAAGGTACAGGGACGCCCCCAGTTGGAAGAGGATACTGCTTCCTTTTCAATGAAGGAAATTGCAAATTCGGCCAAAAATGTAAATTTAGGCATGAATGTTCCGTGTGTGGCGGGGGCCATGGGGCTAGCAGATGTTTTAGAGGGGGCAGACAAAGGGGTGGGGATAGTTTTGCAAAAGGGGCTGACCCCAGTACGAGTGGAAAGGATGGTGGGTCATCTAAATAGATATCCGAACCGGGAGTTAGCGGAATTTTTGTGTTTGGGGTTTCAGTTTGGCTTTCATATCCCTTCACACCCGTTACCAGTTACGGAGAAGCGGAAGAATTTGCGCTCGGCATTGCAGTTCCCGGACATAGTGGCAGAGAAGTTAGCTAAAGAGGTTGCCCTAGGGAGGATGGCTGGTCCGTTTGTTACATCACCCATCAGTAATTTGCGGGTCTCCCCTTTAGGTTTGATCCCTAAGAAGGAGCCTAATAAATTCAGGCTTATCCACCATTTATCATTCCCTAAGGGTGCGTCGGTCAATGAGGGCATTGACCCGGACCTTTGTTCCGTGGTTTATGCTTCCTTTGACGCGGCTGTAGAATGGGTGAGGAAGCTGGGTCCGGGTACCCTGTTGGCAAAATGTGACATTGAAGCGGCATTTCGATTGTTACCAGTTCACCCAGATAGTTTGTATTTACTGGGTTGTTTTTGGAATGGCGCTTATTTTGTGGATAGGTGTTTGCCAATGGGTTGTTCAATATCGTGTGCATATTTTGAGCGTTTCAGTTCTTTTCTGGAGTGGGTGGTTGTTCAGGAATCGGGATGTCACTCTATCATTCACTATTTGGATGATTTCCTGTGTTTGGGGCCGGGAGGATCTAGGGTTTGTTCGTTGCTGTTATCCACGTTGCAATCTGTTTTTGAGTGTTTCGGAGTCCCTTTGGCGGTAGATAAGACGGTCGGGCCAGCTACTGAACTAAGCTTTTTGGGTATTGTCATAGATACGCAGCGGATGGAGTGTAGGCTACCGGCAGACAAAGTGTCAGATTTGAGAACAGGGGTGGCGGCGGCATTGAGGGCAAAAAAGATCCGCCTGCGGGACCTGCAGTCATTGTTGGGCAAATTAAATTTTGCATGCAGGATCCTCCCGATGGGCCGCATTTTTACTAGGAGGTTGGCTTCTGCGACAGGTGGTGTGGTGTCTCCCCACCATTTTATTAGGCTAGGTAGCGAGTTGAAAGGGGATTTGAAGGTTTGGGATTATTTTTTACAGCAGTTTAACGGCAGGGCATTAGTTATGGGAGGGGTTGTTGATGCTTTTGATTTCAAATTATTCACGGATGCTGCGGGTGGAGTGGGTTTTGGGGCGTATTGTGAAGGGCAGTGGTGTGCGGGTAGGTGGCCGGAGTCTTGGGTACTGAAGGGGTGGGTTAAGAACGTGGCATTGTTGGAACTCTTCCCCATTGTGTTGGCAGTCACGCTTTGGGGGGAGAAGTTTCGGCACAAGAAGGTTCGGTTCCATTGTGACAACCTGGGCGTTGTGCAAGCCATCAATAGTGTAACGGCTTCTTCCCCCCCCCCGGTTATTTGCTTGTTACAGCAGTTGGTCCTTCGGTGTTTGTCCCTTAATGCTTGGGTGTTTGCGGTGCATGTGCATGGTTCTTCTAATTGTATAGCTGACGCACTTTCTCGTTTGCAGTGGGAGCGGTTTCGCCAGTTGGCCCCGGAGGCGAGTCAGGTCGGGTTGGTGTGTCCGGAGTCGTTGTGGGAGATCCTGGAGGTACCGTAGCGGTTCTGTTGCAGGCCTCATTGAGTGAAAGCACTTGGAGGATGTATGACAAGGCTTGGAGTATGTGGAAGCGGTGGTGTAGTGACCTGGGGGTCGAGGTGATGGGCTGGGAAATTCCGTTGTTGCTTTTCATTGGCCATGTGAAGGAACAAGGTTGGTCGGTGGCAAAGATCAACGGTTGCATGGCAGGCCTGGCCTTTGGGTTCAAGTTGCGGAATTCCCCGGACATTACTAAGTCCTTTTTGGTCCGGCAGGTATTGAAGGGATATAGAAGGTTTCAGCGCGTCAAAGATTCCCGCCTACCGGTGTCTTTTTCATTGTTATTGCAGTTAGGGGAGCAGGTATCTGGAGTGTGTCATTCGGCTTGGGAGGTTAGATTGTTTAGATTAGCCTTTGCACTGGCGTTTTTCGGGGCCTTTCGTTTAGGGGAGTTAGTGTGTGCGAGTGTGCGGCGGGAAGGGGGTCTAAGGAGTGAGGATGTAACTTTATATGACGACAGGGTGGTGATTTCTCTGAGATTTTCGAAGACTGATCAGGAGGGGAGGGGTCATTTAGTGTCATTGTTTGAAGTGTCGGGATGTTTGTTGTGCCCAGTACGGTGTTTGCGGGTTTTCCAAGGGAAGGTCAGGGGTCGCGGCTGGCCCGCTTCTCAGGCACGAGGATGGCTCCTTTTTATCGCGATTTCAATTTATAGCGGTATTCAAGAAATGTTTGCGCAATCTGGGAATGGACTCTGGCAAGTTTACGGGTCATTCCTTCAGGATAGGTGCTGCCACGGAGGCCGCTCGCTTGGGGGTGCGGGATGAAGTGATTAAACGTATTGGGAGGTGGGAGTCGGAGCGTTTTCGGCTGTATGTGCGTTTGGGGGCGGTTTAAGGCTGTGTCTAACCAATTTTGTCTCGTTCTTTTTTCAGGTGATGCCCCGGTGTTAGTATGGATCCTGGGCCATTCATTCGTGTTCTGGGGGGTATTGCGGGCGGATGTAAGGCTGAATGGGCGTCAGTTGGGGTTTGCTCGGGGGACGGCCATAGTGAGATGGATCGGACGTAGAGATATGTTGTGGGGTAGTGTTTTGCAGGAGGTGCATCGGCATGCCAGGTTGGATAGAGTCCCAGATATCTTGGTGTTACATGTTGGGGGAAATGACCTCGGGGTACGTCCTTGCAGAGAATTGATTAGGGATATTCGTTTCGATTTTTTGCGTTTATGGTCCCTCTTCCCGTAAGTTGTCACAGTTTGGTCAGACATTGTCCCCAGGAAGGTCTGGAGGGGGGCGAGATCTGTGGACAAGCTGAATAAGGCTAGGATTAAGCTGTATAGGGTGGTTGGGCGGTTTTGTGCCAGGCATGGGGCTGTGGTGGTGCGGCACCCAGAGTTGGAAGCAGGAACTGGAGGCTTTTGGAGACAGGATGGGGTCCACCTCAATGCGGTGGGCATTGATTTGTGGTCACTGGATTTACAGGGAGGTATTGAAAGAGCCCTCCTGGTGTGGCGGAACGCGCAAGCTTAAGGTCTGTCAAGCTGCGCGTTGTTGGGGGGGGAGGTCATAGAAGCTGGGGCTACTGGATGGTAACGGTGAATGAGAGGGCCTCAATGGTGGGGCTGGACTCTCAGAGTTGGGGCACCTGGTTGGCTTGGTATGGCGTCCGTCAGTTGGTGTCCCCGAGCTTGTGGTACGCGGCTGGGGGCAAGATGGAATTGCCGTGGTGGTTTGTGGTCGTTCAAGGTGCAGTTAGGCGGCTTCTAGGACCTCCCTCGTCAGTTAGATATATATATATTTATATATATGTCATTGTTATATCAATTGTTTATGTTTATTCATGTTATTTATTTTATTTAATAAAAAAACGGCTGCTGTGGCCGATTTAATCCAAACAGTGGCTGTGTGTGGTTATTGGGAGTGGAAGTGGGGTTGGTTAGTTAGCTGAATGATGGGGTAGTGGACCCGAGCATAGGCAATAACCCTACTCAAGTGAGGCCGGACGAAGCGGTACGCGTCAGGGGAGGCCGGCATGAGGGGTTTTGATTAGCGAGGGTAGAGTAGGGCAAGGGTTAACTGGAAGCGTGCAGGGAAAGGGGGAGGAGCCAGGAAGGGGCGGGGAGCGGCAGGCTTAAGTGTGGTGAGGCAGGTTAGCGCCCGCCATTTTAGGAGCAGAGAGCCGGCATCTCCCTCCCTCCCACCCCTAGTGTTTACGTTGGACGTTTCATGGCTGCAACGTTATATTTTAGTGTGTATGTATATTTATATATAAAGAAAAAAAAAAATATATATATATATATATATAAATAGAAGAATGTAGGTATTTCTTTAGGTGTTGCCTTCGTCGCAGCAGTCGTGGCGGGGGGAGGTCATAGAAGCTGGGGCTACTGGATGGTAACGGTGAATGAGAGGGCCTCAATGGTGGGGCTGGACTCTCAGAGTTGGGGCACCTGGTTGGCTTGGTATGGCGTCCGTCAGTTGGTGTCCCCGAGCTTGTGGTAAGCGGCTGGGGGCAAGATGGAATTGCCGTGGTGGTTTGTGGTCGTTCAAGGTGCAGTTAGGCGGCTTCTAGGACCTCCCTCGTCAGTTAGATATATATATTTATATATATGTCATTGTTATATCAATTGTTTATGTTTATTCATGTTATTTATTTTATTTAATAAAAAACGGCTGCTGTGGCCGATTTAATCCAAACAGTGGCTGTGTGTGGTTATTGGGAGTGGAAGTGGGGTTGGTTAGTTAGCTGAATGATGGGGTAGTGGACCCGAGCATAGGCAATAACCCTACTCAAGGTTTTGCACATCAAATTAATTAAGAAATTGTTTTCTCGTCACATATTGTACTTTACTTAGGTGGTAAAATTTTACCAATAAAATATGCGTATCTTTATAAAAAAACGTTAAAATCTATGAAAATTTTTAAAAATTGGCATATTTTCCTACTTTCAACTGCAATATTTCACATACATAAATACTATTCAATGTTTTTTATCAGAAATATATTCCCACATCTTTATTTTATTTTGGCTGCACTTGCAAAAAACATTTATTTATTTATTTATTTGAATTTAGGAGATTTACCATTTTGACATAAATGTAAAAATTTTTGAAGTACATATTTTTTCCTGCAACAAGTCAAGTTTGCAGAGGCTTCTAAGTGTCAGACTAATAGAACCCCACAAAAGTGACCCCATTTTGAAAACTAGACGTATTCATCAATGGGTGTAGTGAGTTTTATGACCCCCTAGTATTTTAAAGAAATGAATGCTAAGAAGTTGAAAGGAAATGACATTTTCATTTTCAAGTGTGTCAATTTAAAGACCGTTTTTTTTTTTTACAAAACACATGGAAATGAAGAAATACACCCCAAAATGTATCACCCAATTTCTCCTGTCTTCAGAAATACCCCCATTGTGGCCCTAATCTTATGTCTTGACACACGGCAGGGCCCAAACTTAAAGGAGCACCCAGTGGCTTTCAGAACTCAAAATTTGCTTGAAAATATTTTAGGCACCATTGCACACTTAGGACGAATGCACACGGCCATTCCGTGGTAACATGGGCTGGATTCCGGCTGAGAGCAGGAGCGTACGGCGTCATTGGTTGCTATGGCGCAGTACGCTTCCTGCTGCCGCCGCAGTACAGTAATGCACTGGTATAGATCATACCAGTGTATTACTGCACTGCGGCGGCAGCAGGAACCCTGTGCGCTCCTGCTCTGAACAGGAATCCTCTCCTTAAGTATGGTTTCCATTAATTTCCCCACTATTGATGTCAGGCTTACTGGCCTATAGTTGCCCAATTCCTCCCTACTACCTTTCTTGTGAATGGGCACAACATTTGGCAATTTCCAATCTTCTGGGACGATTCCTGTTGCCAGTGATTGGTTAAATAAATCTGTTAATGGTTTTGCTAGTTTGCTGCTGAGCTCTTTTAATAGCTTTGGGTGTATCCCATCAGGCCCCTGTGACTTATTTGTATTAATTTTAGACAGCTGACTTAGAACCTCTTCCTCTGTAAAGACACATGCATCAAAAGATTCATTAGTCTTCTTTCCTAACTGAGGTCCTTTTCCTTCATTTTCCTTTGCAAAAACTGAATAGAAGTATTCATTGAGGCAGTCAGCTAGTTCTTTATCTTCTTCCATATACCTTCCTTCTTTTGTTTTTAATTTGGTAATTCCTTGCTTTAGTATCTGAAGAATGTCTTATCGCCTTTGTTCACTGACTGAGCTAATTTCTCTTCTGCGTGTGCTTTAGAAGCTCTTATAACTTGTTTGGCCTCTCTCTGCCTAATCTTATAAATTTGCCTGTCATCCTCGTTTTTTTATTTTTATAATTACTAAATGCTATCTTTTTATTTTTAATGATTTTGGCCACTTCTGCTGAGTACCACAGTGGTCTCTTCCTTTTTTTGCTTTTACTGACAAGCCTAATGCAATTTTCTGCTGCCTTCAATAGTGCCACTTTTAAGTAGTCCCATTTCTCCTGGACTCCATTGAAACTGTTCCAATCTGATAGGGACTCGTATACCACTAATCTAATTTTAGAAAAGTCAGTTTTTCTAAAAACTAAAACTTTTGTTTTTGTGTGGTGTGACTCAGTCACTGTACTTATAGTAAACCACACTGACTGGTGATCACTAGATCCCAAGCCTTCCCCTACAGTAATATCAGATACCAAATTCCCATTTGTGAATACTAAATCTAAAATGACCTCCTTCCAGGTTGTCTCCTTAACTACTTGCTGTAGAGATAATCCCAGTAGGGAATTTAGAATATCTGTACTCCTGGCAGAACTAGCTATTTTGGTGTTCCAGTTTACATCAGGAAGATTAAAGTCTACCATAATGATAACTTCCCCCTTCAATGTCATTTTAGCTATTTCCTCAACTAGTAGATCTAATTCTTTGACTTGGCTAGGTGGTCTATATATCACACCTACACGAGTTACCTTATGATTATAAAGCTGCAAGGTAACCCAAACTGACTCTAAATTGGTCTCACTAACTTGTATCAAATTAGATTTCATGCTATCTTTCACATACAGGACCACCCCTCCCCCTTTTGCCTTCTCTGTCTTTCCTGTATAGAGAGAACCCTGGTATTGTTATATCCCAGTCATTACTCCCATTGAACCATGTCACAGTAACAGCCACTTAATCTATATTCTCAGATGCCATTATAGTCTCAAGTTCATTGATCTTATTCCCTAAACTGTGAGCATTTGTAGACAAGAATCTGAGCTTGTCATTTCTTAACCTTTGTGCTACTGGCATCTTATGGCATTGTTCCAGGGGGCATTTGGACTGCTGGATTATCACTCTTTTGCCCCCCTTTCCTAGTTTAAATGCTCCTTAGCAAATACATGGAACTGTTCACTGAGGACATTCGTTCCCTTGAGAGAAAGATGCAAACCATCTTTCTTGTACAGTTCTTTTCCATTCCAATGAGAGCTAACATGAGACACAAAGCCAAACCCTTGGTTTAGACACCATTCACCAAGCCATACATTGAATTCCTTAATGCACATCTTTCTGTCATGCTGAAGGTTCTGCACAGGCAAAACTGCAGAGAATGAAACAGTTAATGCAACCTCCCGTATATCATCTCCAAGTTTCACCTTTGAAACCTCATTGCAAGCCAGATCATTTGTCCCAAGATGGAGAATAACATCCACCTCCCTTTCCTGCTTTGCTTGCCTAACAATATTAAGGATCCGTCCTCTATCCCTGCTAGCGGTAGCACCAGGGAGACATCTCACAACACCATTTTCCTCAAACTTCACACCTCTTATGATGGAATCGCCCACTAACAGCTGCTTACTATCAGTCCTCACCTTCTCCTTTTTGTCTTTGTCTGCAGTCTTGTATACTTTAGGCATGGGAGATGATTGTTTCTCACCCACTGTGCTTGAGCCATCCTCCATGTTGCTCTTGCACTCTGAAAGTGCTGCAAATGAATTATGGAAAGCCACAGACTGTGGGACATGTCTTCTATCAACAACATTCAGTCTACCAGAACCTGCAGTAATCCATCTTCCATTTCTAGGGGGCCTCTGTGGCAGTGGCATTTCAACGTTCTAAGCCTGAATTTGTTTAACGGTTAATTTACAAATCTCAGATTTCAAAAATGCGATTTCCTGCTGCATTATGGAGAGCTGTCTACAGATCAGACAGCATCCGAACCTCTGAAGAGTGGAACCTGAAATAAAAGCACAACAATTCCTGCACAGAACCAGGTCTGCCATTTTAAAGAGGGGAAAGATTATAAACAAGCAAATCTTACTTGTTTAGATTGTATCCACCTCCAGATTACCTCCTGAGTATTTCCTGAATATCTCCAATGTACTTATAAAAATCAGCACTTGGAAAAAGTTTTTGTTAGGCAAGATTACCAAAAATTGCCGTTCTGGCATAGTTTTAATTTTTAGTTTTTTACAATGTTTATCTGACAGGTTAGATCATGTGCTAACTTTATAGAGCACGTTGTAACGAATGCGATTATATCAGATTGGTCTACTTTCTTTGCTTGTTTGCTTCACTTTTACATAATAAAGCATTTTTGAAAAAAATATCATGTTTTTGTGTCTCCATTTCCTTAAAAGCAATAATTTTTTTAAATCTTTGAGCGATTGTCTTAGGTAGGGTGTTTTTTTTTTGCGGTATGAGGTGACGGTTTGATTGGTACTATTTTGGGGTACATATAACTTTTTGATTGCTTGGTATTACACTTTTTGTGATGTAAGGTAACAAAAAATTACTTTTGACAGTTTATTTTTATTTTTTTATGGTGTTCACTTGAGGGGTTAGGTGATGTGCTATTTTTATAGAGCTGGTTGTTACGGACGCGTAAATACCTAATATGTATACTTTTTTTTATTTATTTCACGTTAACACAATTAAAGCATTTTAGAAGAAAGAAAACATGTTTTTGTGTCTCCATTTTCTGAAAGCTATATTTTTTAAATTTCTTGGACGATTGTCTCATGCAGGGGCTCAATTTTTGCGAGATGAGGTGATGGTTTTATTGATACCATTTTGGAGTACGTACGACTTTTTTGATCATTTTAATAACTTTTTTTGGAAGTGAGGTGGGCAAAATTTAAATTCCATCATAGTATTCCTTTTTTTTTTTTTTTTTATGGCGTTCACCGTCCATGGAAAGTAACATGACCCTTTCATAGATCAGGTTGTTACAGATGTGGTGATATGAAACATGTATATAGCAATTTTTCAATTTTAAATCAATTGCGGCTATAAGAAGAAATTAGATTATAGAATTTTTTTATTTAGCTTTTTTTACCTATTTATTTATTTATTTATTTTTTACATTTTTTTGACCCAGGCCCACTTGGTTCTTGAAGATCCAGTGGGTCTCATGCCTCTATAATACACTGCAGTACACTATACAGTGTACTGCAGCGTATTGTGACTTTGCACATTCTGATCAGCCTCCTGCCTTTAGCAGGAGCCTGATCAGGCTTGGATAGTACCATGATAAGCCGGAAGCCTGTGGGATAGGGAGGGAGCTCCCTCCCTGTAACCCTTTCCATACAGCGGTCCCTATGGACTGCAGCATGGAATGGGTTAAAAGGCTGACATTAGTGCCAGCACCGAGGTCGGCTGTTCCAAGCAGAGTGGGGGGGGGTTAAATACATTGGGGGCCATATTGCTCTGATTGGGGTGCTGCGGGACCCGATCGGGGCATAATTACTTATTATCTCTCCTTTCCTGAGGAGAGAGACATACTGCAGGGGCTGCGGCGGACGGCTTATAATGTGCGCATGCTCCGGGCCGCCGCCATCTTTCTTGAGAGCAGGGGGGTGAGGATCGGGACACAGCTTTCCCTTAGGGGACCCGATCCCTGCACCGGAGACTTTCTCCCTCCTCTCTTACATGAGAGGAGGGAAAAAGTTTACTGCCGGCAGTTCCGCTGTAGGCATTTTCTGTAATCGCCGTGAGATCACGTGATTAGAGACCACTTGTCATGGTCTCTGATCACTGCCCTGAGCCCTCAGCTAACTCAGGTAGCTGCGGGCATGGAGATCCAGCGCTTGATTTAAGGTCTAACTGACATAAAAGAAATTGTGATTATGTGGCTCGAGGTACATTATTCAGTCACTGAATAACAATTTTACTGTAGCCCACTGGAGCACAGGCCCCAAACATTAAGCATTCACCGTACAGAAAAGATCAAGTGATTATGTGGCTGGCGGTATATTAGAGGGTCATTGGATATCAATTTTACTGCAGGCCAGTGGAGTACAGGCCCCAACCATTAGGCATTCACTGTACAGAAAAGATCAAGTGATTATGTGGCTGGAGGTATATTAGACAGTCATTGGATATCAATTTTACTGCAGGCTGGTGAAGTACAGGCCCCAAATATTAGGCATTCTCCGGACAGAAAAGATCAAGTGATTATGTGGCTGAAGGCATATTAGACAGTCATTGGATATCAATTTTACTGCAGGCCAGTGGAGTACAGGCCCCAAACATTAGGCATTCTACGGACAAAAAACATCAAGTGACTATGTGGCTGGAGGTATATTAGATGGGCATTGGATAACAATTTTACTGTTGGCCAGATAGATTAAAGGCTCCAAAAATTATGCATTCATTATACAGAAAAGATCAAGTGATTATGTGGCTGGAGGTATATTAGACGGGCATTGGATAGCAATTTTACTGCAGGCCAGTGGAGTACAGGCCCCAAACATTAGGCATTCACCGGACAGAAAACATCAAGTGATTATGTGACTGGAGGTATATTAGATGGTCAATGGATATCAATTTTACTGCAGGCCAGTGAAGAACATGCCCCAAACATTAGGCATTCTTTGTACAGAAAAGAACAAGTGATTATGTGGCTGGAGGTATATTAGACAGTCATTGGATATCATTTTAATGCAGGCCAGTGGAGTACAGGCCCCAAACATTAGGCATTCACCGGACAGAAAAGATCAAGTGATTATGTGGCTGAAGGTATATTAGGCGGTCATTGGATAACAATTTTACGCCAGGCCAGTACAAATATATGTCAAATACATATGCTTAAAAGAACTAAAAATATAAAATTGGATTAAAAACATGGCTAACGAAATCCCCCCTCTTGAATATACCCGAAATGATAATAGGTGAAATTCGATAACAAGTGGTCGTAACAGGTGTTGAATTCCTCCGAGGCCCCAACAATTTGGCATTCACCGTACAGAAAAGATCAAGTGATTATGTGTCTGGAGGTATATTAGAGGGTCATTGGATATCAATTTTACTGCAGGCCAGTGGAGTACAGGCCCCAACCATTAGGCATTCACTGTACAGAAAAGATCAAGTGATTATGTGTCTGGAGGTATATTAGAGGGTCATTGGATATCAATTTTACTGCAGGCCAGTGGAATACAGGCCCCAACCATTAGGCATTCACTGTACAGAAAAGAGCAAGTGATTATGTGGCTGGAGGTATATTAGACGGTCATTGGATATCAATTTTACTGCAGGCTGGTGAAGTACAGGCCCCAAACATTAGGCATTCTCCGGACAGAAAAGATCAAGTGATTATGTGGCTGGAGGCATATTAGATGGTCAATGGATAACAATTTTATTGTAGGCCAGTACAAATACATATGTTTAAAAGAACTAAAAATATAAAATTGGATTAAAAACATGGCTAACGAAATCCCCCCTCCTGAATATACCCGAAATGATAATAGGTGAAATTCGATAACAAGTGGTCGTCACAGGTGTTGAATTCCTCCGAGGCCCCAACAATTTGGCATTCACCGTACAGTCATTGGATACCGATTTTACTGCAGGCCAGTGGAGTACAGGCCCCAAACATTAGGCATTCATAGGACAGAAAAGGCCTTTTTAAGCCGCTGTATTTACATAAGACAGGAACCATTCCTTGTTCTGTGTGGTGGCGGATATGTGTGGGCTGGCATGAGGAATTTTAAATAAATGTGGTCGTCACAGGTGTTGAATTCCTACGAGATCCATGCCTCATTCATTTTTAGAAATGTGAGGTAGTCCACACTGTCGTGAGCTAGGCGAGTGCTCTTATCGGTTACGATCCCCCCCTGCTGCGCTGAACAAGCTTTCGGACAGGACACTCGACGAGGGGCAAGCCAAGAGTTCCATGGCAAATTGTTCCAGGTCTGGCCACAGGTCAAGTCTGCACACCCAGTACTCCAGGGGTTCCTCGCTTCTGAGAGCGTTCACATTGTCAGTTAACCTGATGTAGTTGGACACCTGTCGGTTTAGGCGTTCTCTGAGGCTGAATTGGAGGGCAGCTGTCAATGGGTTGGCTGCAAGAATGATCTCATATCCAAAGTGACCAAAACATCTTTAAACCGCCATCTTCTTGCATGCGCGGTACGATTGGTACCCGCAACTATTTCTCTGTGGGTGGAAATTAGTCTGCCAGTGCCCGCAACAGCAAAATACAGCATCACTCGCAGCAAGGCTTGCAAATGCTGCATTCTGATGGCCCTCTGTGATGCTGGTAACATTTCCGCCATTTTGTGTTTGTACCGGGGGTCTAAGTACGTTGCCAGCCAGTACTGGTCCTTATCCTTTATGCTTTTTATACGGGGGTCCCTCTTCAAGCACTTGAACATGATGGCCCCCATTTGCACTAAAATGGAAGCGGTGGCTCCTGCTCATCGCCCAGGATAATGTCGACCTCTGTCTCCTTCCCCCATCCACAGACAACAACAGGAATCCCCTAAAAGTTTAAAGCCTGCTCTTCTTGCTCCTCCTCCTCCCCCCAGGCACCATCCTCCTCTGACTCCTCTTCAGACTCCTGCTGACTTGTCTCAGATGGAGTAGCCTCCCTGGGAATTCATTCAGCATTGCGACTTCCTCATCTTCCAGCTCCTGCTCCTCGACGGTTTGATCAATGATACGACACTATGCACGCTCCAGAAAGAAGGTGTAAGGTATGATTTCACTGATGGCGCCCTGGCTGCGACTGACCAGATCTCATCAAATGGCCGCAGAAGTCTGCATTCGTCATGCATGAGCAGTTACTGGCGCGGTGAAAAGAAACCAAGCTCCCCAGAACCTGTCCTGCTGCAGAGTTTGTACAGGTGGTCGTTAACGGCATGTTGCTGCTGGAGCAGCCTATCAAGCATATATAAGGTGGAGTTCCAGTGAGTCGGGCTGTCACAAATCAGACATCTGACGGGCAGGTGGTGTCGCCGCTGAACGTCAGCAAGGCAAGTCATGGCCCTGTAAGATCTTCTAAAATTGGCAGAGGTTTTCCTGGCCTGTTGCAAGACGTCCTGGACCCCGGGGTAATTGGCAACGAATCGCTGCACAACTAAGTTCAGGATGTCATGTTGCATGTGTGTCATGTTGCCCTGTTTCAGCGTGCTCAGCAGATTGGCACCATTGTCGCACACAACTTTATCAACTGTCAAATTGAGCGGGGTTAGCCGCTGATCGGCCTGTGGCCGCAGAGCTGAAAGCAGTGCAGGACCGGTGTGGCTCTTGGCTTCCAGGTGCTACAGCCGCAGCAAAGCATGGCAAAGTCTAATCTGGCACATTAAATAGATTCTGAGGAGCCTGGGGGGTGCAGCGGAAGAGGCGATAGTAATGGAAAAGGAGGAGTCAGCCGAGGAGGAGACGGAGGAGGAGAAAAAGAGGCAGACCTGCATGCAACCAGTGGCGGTAACACCAAATCCACACTGGTGCCACGGGTTTCATGCTTGACAACCTTCAGAAGGTTCACCCAGGGGGCAGTAAAATGTATGTACCTTCCCTGCCCGTGTTTGCTAGACTACATGTCTGTGGTCAGATGTATCTTTGCACCTACACTGTGTGCCAGAGATACATTCATTTGCCACTGAACGTAGCCATATAGCTCTGGGATGCCCTTCTGTGAAAAATATTTCCTTCCGGGGACCTTCCATTGCGATGTGCCAATGGCCACAAATTTTCTAAAGGCCTCCGAGTCCACTAGTTTATATGGCATTAGTTGGCGAGCTAGCAGTTCCGACAAGTTGGGCAAAAGGGTTTACGGCGTCATCAACTTTTTACTTTCGAACATTTGGTCCACGAAAGCCTGCCTTTTGCCAGATGAATGCGAGGACAGCACGGTGTAAGGTGGAGTGGAGGATAAATTGGAGGAGAGAGGAGAAGGAGAAGAGGCAGGACGTGGAGCACTGGGAGTGTGGCTTTGTAGGTTCTGACGGTGTTGCTCCCACTGGGCTCGGTGATGGGAGACCAGGTGACTTCTTAAAGCAGTCGTCCCTAGGTGAGTGTTGGGCTTACTGCGAATTATGCATTGAAAGCACATGCTGCAGTTGGCAACACTATTGTCAGCAGCTGACACGTTAAAAAAAGCCCACACTGCGGAGCCATGTGCCGGCATCCTGGGAGCGCCAAATGTGACCGTGCATGGTGGATGACTCGCTCCAGATACATTTTCAGTCTGCTTTTTGCCTCCTCTGCACTGCGAGTTCTGCCTGCTTCTCCTCCTTCTACCTCCTCTTCCTCTGAAGTCACCTCCTCTTCCTCTCTTGTGGGCACCCACGTGACATCCATCGACACGTCATCATCATCACCTTTACCACCACTGACATTAGAGATCTCGTAGTAGGCAGCAAAAGCGGCAACCTCTGTCCTTGTGCTGAGGTGGGTACTTTCATCAGACAGTGGCTGTGCATCAGTAAGGGCTGGGAATGGATGGGAAAATAATTCCTCTGACTCGAGTTGAGGGGTTATGGTGGTGGTTGTGTCTTTGGGGGTTCACACAGCAGAGAGTAAGAAGGGTGCAGATACAAAGGATGAGGAGGGTGCTAAAGAGGAAAGCTAAGTATGCCACTCAACCTACTCTGGTGCGTCCTTTGACGTAATCGCATGCACCTTCTCCAACAATCCACTTAAGCTTCAGCCTGGTGCACCTGGCCGACCCCTACCACCCCTGCGGAATATATAGAACCCCTTAATATTTTCTGGAAGCTGGTTGTAACGGAATACAAGGAAATGCTCCAAGCTCCCGAATGGAACCTCACCAATAGCTGCTAGCAGACGAATAGGAAATGCACCCAAGCGGCTTACACTCCTAGCAATCAGTCTCTAACAGCATACAGTGAATCCCCCCAAGAACGAGACCAAGCTCCGTGTTGAGGGTAAAGCAGTGGACAGCCAGAGCTGTGTGTTTATTGTTCTTATATAACATTGTTACACATTAGTAACACCCACAGGGTTTTGTAAAAACAACCAATAAACACGTACAATACAGTAAAACACTCCCATACAAAATCCTCCCCTCTGCCTGTGATACAATTACCTTACACAATGGGTTGATGTAATTGTAACAGATCTCCTGGCACCCCGATCGGGTACCTCCGTCGATAGATGCTCCTAGTGCTTTCCGAGGACTCCAAGCACTCCACTTGACACCGTACACACTGCACGAACCGCCGCAGCTTGGTTGGGGTCTCACCGTCCTCCACCTACGCTGGACCCAAGACCGGGCTTCAGCTTCCAGTGGGTGAACCTCTCCTACATCCACAGAGCAGGAGCCATGGACAAGCTCTTACAAGAGCTTATACTCAGGGGAGTATTGTGATATAGCAATATCCAAGAGTGTAGTTATCGCATTCCCCAAACATGAGCCAAAACTTTATGAAAGTATAAAGCAGCCTCTTTATTTTAACACACAAGCATTTTATACACTTCTTCCAACAAGGTTACCACCCACAGGGTTTTGTAAAAACAGCCAATAACCACGTACAATACACTCAGACACTCCCACACAAAATCCTCCCATCTGCCCGTGATTGCATCAACCCAGTGTGAGGGAATTCTATCATCACAGGCAGGCGAATACCCAATATCCTCTGTCCTGGAGACAACTGAGAAGTAATTCAATTATCTCTGAGGACAAAGGACACCGCCAATACACACAGAGAGACAATGGAACAGACCTCCCTACTCAACGTATACAATGTCCCACCCTTTTCAATACACATAGACATTTAACATCCCAAAATGGCACGAATTAGACCAGGGGTTCAAGTTAGTCCAAGTCCTTTGTGAACAAAGGAGGCCTGGCTGAGAGGGCCCATAATCCTGGGGCAAGAGGCTAGAAGCCAGGCCCCTCCAAAACCCAGTGGCGAGGTTGGTTTCGCCACAGTAATTATCACAGGCAGGAGAATACATAGTTTTTAAACAATGTCTTCTGTCCTGGAGACAACCGAGGAGTAATTAAATTATCTCTCAGGTCAAAGGGAAATCGCCAATACACACGTGGAAACAGGACAGAAATCACTACTCAAATATACAATGTCCCACCCATTACAGTACACATAGACATTTAACAAATCCCCAGATGGCTTGGATCTGAGCGCTCAATATATCCAAAAGAGTGCATAGATGCCACAAACACAGTCAAATCGACATGGGGTTTAAGTTTTGAATGGGCTGATGAGAGGGCCCATAATCCTGGGGCAAGAGGCTGGCAACCAGGCTTCTCCAGCACCCAGTGGTGAGGTTTGTTTCGCCACACTGGTATATCAAACCCCTTAATCAATATTTGGTGGAAGTCGTATCGCAGGCCTCAATCAATATTTGGTGTAAGCCGGTACATCAATCCCCTCTATCAGTATTTTGTGGAAACAGGTATATAGAACCCCTTATTGAGTATTTGCTGGAATCTGGTATATCAAACCCCTTAATCAATATTTGGTGGAAGTCAGTGTATCGCAGGCCTCAATCAATATTTGGTGGAAGATGGTATATCAATCCCCTCTATCAGTATTTTGTGGAAAAAGTTATATAGAACCCCTTAATGAGTATTTGCTTGAAGTCGGTAAATCAAACCCCTCAATTAATATTTGGTGGAAGCCGGTATATCAATCCCCTCTATTAGTATTTTGTGGAAACAGGTACATAGAACCCCTTAATGAGTATTTGCTGGAACCTGGTATATCAAACCCCTTAATCAATATTTGGTGGAAGTCGGTGTATTGCAGGCCTCAATCAATAATTTGTGGAAGTAGATCAATCCCCTCTATCAGTATTTTTGTGGAAAGAGGTATATAGAATCCCTTATTGAGTATTTGCTGGAAGCTGGCTTATCAAACCCCTTACATAGTACATAAGGCCGAAAAAAGATATTTGTCCATCCAGTTCGGCCTGTCATCCTGCAAGTTGATCCAGTGGAAGGCAAAAAAACTGTGAGGTACAATCCAATTTTTCCCACTTTAGGGGAATAAAAAATTCCTTCCCGATTCCAATCAGGCAATCAGAATAACTCCCTGGATCAACGACCCCTCTCTAGTAACTATAGCCTTTAATATTATTACGCTCCAGAAATACACCCAGGCCCCTCTTGAATTACTTTATTGTACTCACCATCACCACCTCCACCGCTCTGTTCCATAGTCTCATTGCTCTTACTGTTAAGAATCCTCTTCTATGTTTGTATACAAACCTTCTTTCTTCCAGACGCAGAGGATGTCCCCTTGTCACAGTCCTGGGGATAAATAAATGATGGGATAGATCTCTGTACTGACCCCTGATATATTTATACATAGTAATTAGATCTCCCCTCAGTCGTCTTTTTTCTAAAGTGAATAATCCTAATTTTGATAATCTTTCAGGGTACTGTAGTTGCCCCATTACAGTTATTACTATAGTTGCCCTCCTCTGGACCCTCTCCAGCTCTGCTATGTCTGCCTTGTTCACCGGAGCCCAGAATTGTACACAGTACTCCATGTGTGGTCTGACTAGCGATTTGTAAAGTGGTAGGACTATGTTCTTTTCACGGGCATCTATGCCTCTTTTGATGCAACCCATTATCATATTGGCCTTGGCAGCAGCTGCCTGACACTGGTTTTTGCAGCTTAGTTTGCTGTTTATAAAAATTCCTAGATCCTTTTCCATGTCAGTGTTACCAAGTGTTTTACCATTTAGTATGTACGGGTGACTTGCATTATTCCTTCCCATGTGCATAACTTTACATTTGTCAGTGTTAAACCTCATCTGTTACTTATCTGCCCAAGCCTCTAATCTATCCAGATCCCTTTGTAGTGGTATACTGTCCTCTTCAGTGTTAATTACTTTACACAGTTTAGTGTCATCTGCGAAAATTTATATTTTACTATGTAAGCCTTCTACAAGATCATTCATCATAAATATATTGTAGAGAATAGGGCCCAATACTGACCCCTGAGGTACCCCACTAGTGACAGTGAACTTATCTGAGTGTGTACCATTAATAACCACCCTCTGTTTTCTATCACTCAGCCAGTTACTTATCCACTCAGCCAGTTACTTACCCACCTCAGCCAGTTACTTACCCACCTCAGCCAGTTACTTACCCTTAATCAATATTTGGTGGAAGCTGGTGTATCGCACGCCTCAATCAATATTTGGTAGAAGCCAGTATATCAATTCCCTCTATCAGTATTGTGTGGAGGCAGGTATATAGAATTCCTTAATAATTATTTGCTGTAAGCTGGTAAATCAAACCTTTTAATCCATATTTTGTGGAAGCCGGTGTATCACAGGCCTCAATGAATATTTGGTGGAAGCCGGTATATCAATCCCCTCTATCAGTACATTGTGGAAACAGGTATATCGAACCCCTTATTCAGTATTTGCTGTAAGCTGGTAAATCAAACTCCTTAATCAATATTTGGTGGATGCCGGTATATCAATCCCCTCTATCAGCAGGGTTGTAGCTATAGGGGGTGCAGAGGTAGCAGTCGCTACCGGGCCCAGGAGCCTGAAGGGGCCCAAAGAACCTTGTGCCACATAAAAAGACGCTGGCATTATAGAAAGTGCATGCTGGTCAAGTTACCCCTCTGGCTGGAGGGAAGGGGTTAGGCCAAGAATTTGGCATGGCGGGGGTGGGGGTGAGTTTTTTTCCTCAGGCAGCATGAAGGCTATGTGCTTCCCTGCCCCTGGCCACAAAGCACTGAGGGAAGGGAGGCCCCAAGCTGATCTCTAGCACCAGGGCACATGAGCCCAGGTATATAGAACCCCTTATTGAGTATTTGCTAGAGGCCGGTAAATAAAACCTCTTAATCAATATTTGATGGAAGCCGTTGTATCAATAGCCTCTATCAGTATTTGGTGGAAGCCGGTATATCAATACCCTCAATCAGTATTTTGTGGAAACGGGTATATAGAATTCCTTAATTAGTATTTGCTGGAAGCTGGTAAATCAAATCTCTTAATCAATATTTGGTGGAAGCCGGTGTATCGCTGGTTTTAATCAATATTTGGTGGAAGACGGTATATCAATCCCCTCTATAAATATTTTGTGGAAACAGGAATATAGAACCCCTTCATGAGTTTTTGCTGGAAGCCAGTTAATCAAACCTTTTTAATCAATATTTGGTGGAAGCCAGTATATCAATCCCCTGTATTAGTATTTTACGAAAAGAGGTATATAGAATCCGTTAAAGAGTATTTGCTGGAAGCAGGTAAATCAAACCCCTCAATCAATATTTGGTGGTAGTTGGTGTATCGCAGGCCTCAAAAAATATTTGGTGGAAGCTGGTATATCAAACCCCTCTATCGGTATTTTGTGAAAACAGGTATATAGAACCCTTTATTGAGTATTTGCTGGAAGCTGGTATGTCAAACCTCTTAATCAATATTTGGTTGAAGCCGGTGTATCGCAGGCCTCAAAAAATATTTGGTGGAAACCAGTATATCAATCCCCTCTATCAGTATTTGGTGGAAACAGGCATTTAGAACCCAATAATGAGTATTTGCTGGAAGCTGGTAAATCAAACCCCTTAATCAATATCTGTGGGACTCTGGTGTATTGCAGGCCTTAATCAATATTTGGTGGAAGTGGGCATATCAATAACCTGTATCAGTATTTTGTGGAATCAGGTATATAGAACCCAATAATGAGTATTTGGTGGAAGACGGTAAATTAAACCCCTTTATCAATATTTGGTGGAAGCCGGTGTATTGTAGGCCTTAATCAATATTTGGTGGAAGCCTGTATATCAATATCCTCTATCAGTATTTTGTGGAAACAGATATATAGAACCCAATAATGAGTATTTGCTGGAAGCGGTAAATCAAACTCCTTAATCAATATTTGGTGGAAGATGGTGTATCGCAGGCCTCAATCAATATTTGGTGGAAGCCGGTATATCAATACCGTCTATTAGTATTTTGTGGAAACAGGTATATAGATCCCCTTATTGAGTATTTGATGGAAGCTGGTATATCAAACCCCTTAATCAATATTTGGTAAAAGACGGTGTATCAAAGGCCTCAATGAATATTTGGTGGAAGCCGGTATATTAATACCCTCTATCAGTATTTTGTGGAAACAGGTATATAGACCCCAATAATGAGTATTTGCTGGAAGCTGGCATATCAAACTTAATTTATATTTGGGGGAAGCTGGTATATCGCAGGCCTCAAACTATATTTGGTAGAAGCCAGTGTATCACTCCGCTCAATCAATATTTTGTGGGAGCTGGTGTATCACACCCCTTAATCAGTATTTTGTGGAAGCAGGTATATCGCACCTCTTAATACTTCTTTGGGGGGATCAACAGGTATATCACACCAGTTGCAATTAATTATTCGAATAGCGTTTGTCCCTCTATATAGCTGCGGTATCTCAGCTGAACTGCACACAACTGCCGTACAATACAAATGCACAATAACATACTTTCTATGTTAGAAGGTATATTATAGGTATATCAAACCCCTCTATCAGTTTTTTTGGGGGGGCAACAGGTAAATCACACCTGTTGCAATTACTTAATCCAAAAGTGTTTGTCCCTTTATCTAGCTGCGGTATTGCAGCAGAACCGTGAACAACTGCTGCACAATAGAAATGCACTATAATATACTTTCTATGTTAGAAAGTATATTATAACTATATCACACCCCTCTGAATGTCACACTTATCGATAGCACACCTAAACCAGTGCTTAAAAGGACTTTTGTGGCCCTATTTGCTAACATTTGGTGTCACTAACAGTCTGTTCCTGTTCCACACAGCAACCTCTCCCTACACTGGCAAAAAACAGAATGCAAAATGGCTGCCAGATCGGGTTTATTTATAGGGTAGGGGATGTGTCCATGTGCTGAAATGTCTCAATTGGCTGTTCTGTCCCACCTGATGGATGTGTCATGGGTCAAAGTTCGCCGCTATGCAAAAAAAATGGACCTTGCGAATATTGCCACATGTTCACATGTTCAGTGAATCGCAAATGAAAAAAGTTTGCCGCGAAACGACCGCCGGGCGAACTGCGAGGCCATCTCTAGTTATATGTTCTAAAGCCCTTTTTGAAGTGTATTAATGGCAAAAAAATATATATTATTTGCCGTTCAGCTGTGCAGTTATATGTTCTAAAGCCTTTTGTGGAGTTTATAAGTGGAAAAAAGTAAGGGCCTATTTGCCGTTCAGCGGTGCAGTTATGTAATGCCCACCTTCGCACCTTGCTACTATCTTTAATAGGCTAGTATAATGTCATTATATGCATTTATTTCCAGATCCTGCACAATGTGCATTCATAATCTTTTTATGTAACTGTTCATGTAATATGCCTGGTTCACCAGCAGGTGGCAGCATAAATGGCAGAGCTACAGTTACATAGCGTGGAACCTTCTTTTCCATTCTAACCCCTTTAGCTCAGCTGGACATGGAGGCAGAAGCCTGAAGCCTCAGAAACCAGGAGTGAAATGTTCCCTGGGTTAAGCTAGAGACAGACCAGTTTACAAAGTGAAGTACAGCATTACGAAGAAGCTGAGTCCTATAGCCAGCCTGTTAGCACAGAAAAGCCAGAGAGTAACTGATATAGCAGAGAGGAGTTTTCCAACCACAGTTAATGCCAAAGCCTGCTGGAAACCAAGACAAAGCCTGAAATTGTTTGGAAGAACATTTATTGAAAGTTAATCTGTTGAACTTCATCAAAAAGTCTGGAATTAATTTATTTTTCATCCCCTACTATTACTACCCCCTTTTTCTGCTTTTGGAGGGCAAAGCCTGGGGTTCCAGCATATCCAGGTAGGAGCACCGTGACACGTGCAACACCATTAAGGGACATTTAGGCTACCCTACACCACTATGGCATTCCTACACCTGGGTACCATCTACCACCATATCACTAAAAGGGAACCTGTGCCCTTGTTGCTTCACTGCAACTGGCATCACGATAAGCATGTACTTTAAAGGACCCCAAGTAGTGCGCCCGATGACTGCAGTTATATTTTCTAAAGCCCTTTTTGGGGTGTATTAGTGGCAAAAAAATATATATTATTTGCTGTTCAGTGGTGCAAATATATGTTCTAAAGCCCTTTTTGGCATGTATTAGTGGCACATAAAAAAAGAATTTGCCGTTGTGTGGTGAAGTGATTAAATTACAGCCCTTTTTGGCGTGTATTAGTGGCAAAAAAATATATATTTGCCATTCAGCGGTGCAATTATATGTTTTAACACCCTTTTTGGCGTGGCAAAAAATATTTTTTTGCTGTTCAACAGTGCAGTTATATGTTCTAAAGCCTTTTGTGAAGTGTATAAGTGGGAAAAAAGGCTTATTAGCCGTTGTGTGGTGAAGTGAGAAAATTAAAGACTTTTTGGGGTGTTTTATTTTCCTATTTATTTATTTGATCTAACAATATGTCAGACAGAGAAGTGCCAGGTCCTGCACAGGGGAGTAGCAGAGGTCTAAATGTTTCTGGCGCAGGCACAGGTCGCAGCAGAGTAAGGGGGCGTGGCAGCAGGAGTTGCAGCGAGAGGCCTGAGCTCAGTGTCATCTAGCGGTTGTGTCTTGACCAGCAACCCAGTGGTTTTTGAATGGTTGACTCGGTCATCCACTTCGTCCCAAGTGACATCAGACACCCCCAGCCAAGAGTCGATGGATTCGTCAGACACAACCCTTAGTTGGCATGGCCAGAGAGCAGACCCTGTGCCCTCACCTGTCCTCAACCTGCCTTTGTCCTTTTCAGTTCCCTCAGCCAGATTAGTATTATATGCTGTGGGCTCAGCTCCACTATACAGCGAGGATAAGCTACTAGAGGAGTCAGCAGCTACTGGCTAGCAAAGATGTGGAGGAGACATCCGCCTCTTCCTCCGGTAGGCGGGCAAGTAGTGATGAGGAGAGTGGCGTGGGAGCTGGTGTTGCGAGCGGTTAGGCTCCTGACTTTGAGACCATTGAGGAGGACAATTTTGAGACCATTGAGGAGGACATCAGTGGCATGCAGACAGTACTCGATGATGATGTAGCTGAACACACTTGGGAGCCGGGTGAATTAGGGGCTTCATCATCATTGGGAGAAGAGGGTGCTACCTTGCCCATGAGGCAGCGGCGGAGCCAGCATGTCTCTAGCGTGACCGGTAGTCAACAGGGTGGCAATAGTGGGAGGTCGGGAGCCAAATGCGCCCAGGGTAGACCACCCACTTCGCAGGAGCCTACCTGCCTGGAAAGTAGTGGTGCAGGGATTCACAGAAGTAAATCAGTGCAGTGCAGTGCAGAGTGTTGGGGGTAAAATCACCTACTCGGCGGTGTGGCAGTTTTTTGTTCAGCCGCTGAAGGATGTGAACATGGCCATTTGTAGAATCTGTAGGCAGAAGGTGAAGTGTGGCCAGGGTTCCAATGTTGCGTCAACATATGCAGCGTCACCATAAAGTGGCCTGGGAGAACCGTAGCTGCGATGTGGTGGTCCAGCCTACCGCAGCAACCGCTGCATCACCCAGTGGCATGCACCCGATTTCAGGCAGTCAAGGCTCCACCACCTCAGCCAAAGAGAGCTGTCTGTCCTTCCCATCATCTGCTGGTCCTGATGCTCCTGTTCCTCCTCCTACTGCTTGTCAGTCATTCCTTCAGCAATCGATCACCAAAGCGATTGCCAAGAGACAACAGTATGTGTGCATTCATCCAATGGTGCAGAAGCTAAATGTGCTCCTGGCCGAGTTGCTGGTGCTGCTGTCCCTCCCTTTCCAAGTGGTGGACTCTGCACCTTTCAGAAAACTGATGGCTTGTGCCGAGCCGAGGTGGAGAGTCCCAAGCTGTCATTTTTTTTGCCAAAAAGGCAGTACCAGCCCTGCACACGTATGTAGAACAGAAGGTGGGCCAGCCCTTGAGTCTGTAGGTGTCTGCCAAAGTGCACGGCAGCGCCGACGTGAGGAGCTGTAACTACGGTTAGGGACAATACATATCCTTTATGGCCCACTGGGTGAATGTGGTTCCTGTACAGCCACACCAGCAACTTGTCCAGGAGAAGCCACTTCCGCCTCCACGTTCTCACGCCGTTGGTCCTGCGACAGTGTCCGCCTCTGCCTTCTCATCCTAAACCGTGTCCTCAGCCTTCACTGCTGGGACAATTTACAGTGCCCCACCACATGTGCAGGGCACGGCGGTGTCATGCTGTTCTGCACCTTGTTTGGCTGGGTGGAGTCACACAGGGGAGGGACTGCTCCATGTCCTTCATCAAGAAATTGAATCCTGGCTTTCTCCGCGACAACTCAAAATCGGAACCATGTAACCAACAATGGGAAGAACATGGTGTTGGCGCTGCGTCAAGGAGGGCTGAGCCATGCACCTTGCATGGCACACGTGTTCAATCTGGTTGTCAAGCAGTTCCGGAAGTCTTCCACACATCTGCAAGACATCCCAAAAATGGCCAGTAAACTTTGCATGCACTTCAGCCACTCATACACCACAAAGCACACCCTCCTTGAGCTGCAGCGTCAGAACGGCTGATATGCAACGTTTCCACCCATTGGAATTCTACCCTCCATATGTTGGACCGACTATACGCACAGAGAAAGGCCATAAAAAATTTCTTGATGAAGGAAGGAGTAGTCCCCTGTATAACTTCAATGTCAGCCAGTGGCATCTCATGTGTGACACCTGCCGTTTGCTCAGGCCCTTTGAGGAGGCCACGTTATTTGTCAGTCGCCAGGACTACGGGATGAACAACGTTATTCCACTGCTTCATGTCCTGAAACAGATGCTGGAAAATCTGGCTTGTCAGGGGACTGGAGACGTGGCACCTAGATCTCATGGCCACATGAGCCCTGTGGGGGTTTAACTGGAGGAGGAGGGGGACATTGGAGCACAAGCAATGTGTAGCGAAATGGGTGGTTTTTCTACACAGATGACAGGATAGGAGGAGCAGGAGCAGCCAGAGGAGCTACAGGGCGATGAGGAAGATGAGGCAGGGGACCAAGACACACAGTGGCAGTATGCAGTGGAGATGGAGGCAAGAAGTCCAACCGAATCACTTGAACAAATGCCCCGATGCATGCTCACTTGCTTTGCTCATTCGGTAGAGGGGTGACTTCTGGATCTCCACATTGTTGGACCCTCGCTACCGATCCAAAATGGGGGCCTTTTTTACATCCGCTGAGAGGGAGGACAAACTGAACTACTATAGAGACATCCTATGTAGTCAGTTGGCTGCTGCCTATCTGCGCCATCGTCCATCCTCTCGCAGGTCTGACCGGGGGGGCCCTCTGCGCTCATGTTTCTCTGCCATGGCTGCTGTGGCTGATGAGCAGCTTTATTCACCGCCTAGTGAAGTAACTACTCACCAACAGCAGCAGCTAGAACTGGAGCAGGACCTGAACCAGCAGGAGGTGGCATACTTGGACAGTACCCTTCCACCCCACATTAAAGACTCTCTGCACTACTGGGCAGCCATACTTGATTTGTGGCCGCAAAAGAGTTTGCCCTGGAAACACTGTCCTGCCCGGCCAGTAGTGTGGCATCAGAGCGGGTGTTTAGTGCGGCGGGGGCCATAGTTACCCCAAGAAGAACTCGCCTGTCCACCCAAAATGTGGAGAGACTGATGTTTGTCAAGATTAATCTGGTGTGGATCAGCCAGGATTTCCACCCACCAATGCCTAATGCATCAGACTAGATCATCCATGGTGTCACACCAACACTTCTACAAAAGAGACTGGTTTCTTCTGGCTACCTGCTCAGCTACTATTCTGATGATGCCACCTGCTTGATGCCACACATCTAATGCCAAGTGCTCCTTCTTTCACCCAACATCTTCAGCTGGTACTGGTATTGCCATTCACATTCCCACTCTGTCACCAGGTCACTCTGCGGTCTCCTGATGCTGCTGCCACCTTCACACTATGTCACCTTGCCACTCTGTGGTCTCCTGATGCTGCTGCCATCTCCACACTATGTCACCTTGTCACTCTGTGGTCTCCTGATGCTGCTGCCACCTCCACATTATGTTACCATGCCACTCTGTGGTCTTCTAAAGCTGCTGCCACCACCACGCTATGTCACCTTGCCACTCTGTGGCCTCCTGATGCTGTTGCCTCCACCTCCACACACTGTCATTGTGCCACTCTGTGGCCTCCTGATGCTGCTGTTGCCACCTCCACACTGTCATTGTGCTACTCTATGGCCTCCTCCTGATGCTGCTGCCACCTCCAGACTCTGTCATTGGGCCACTCTGTGGTCTTCTCATGCTGCTTCCACCTCACCACTATGTGTTAATCTCTCATGCTGTTCCCACCCTCCCCACTTCAAGACTGGGCCACTATTTTGCCTGGCTGACATCATCATTTATTTGACCCTTCTTCTGATCTGTCAGATGGAAGGAAAAATGAGACGCACAACGGATCCTGTCTATGTAACAGCTGTAAGGCCTGCATGACCTGGTCCCTATTTTGCATCAGAATTGGTTTATCATTTGGTAGCCAAAAGCAGGAGTGGGTACAAAACACAGAAGACATGCAAATATTCCATTCACATGTCATCTCTGTTTTGGATCCACTCCTGTTTTTTTGGGCTTTAGCAATACTGATGGATTACTGACCAAATGCAGAACGAGTGAAGGCGGAAGCTCTACAGACAGGATCCGTTATTTGGGGGTTATTGTTCTGACGGATCAGAGGAAGGGCAAAATAATCAGTGACGTCAACACAAACTTACTGCTGACACCATATCCACTCTGTCGGGGGGGGGCTCTGCTTGTATGAGCGTTTAATAGAGCAGGTTCTTTAGACATCTATGTGGAATCAGCTGCCAATGGTGTAAAAGGAGTGCGCTTCTTCTTGACGCTAACATTGACCTGTAAGACTGAGTTCACACTTGAGTTATTTGGTCAGTTTTGGAACCGTAACTGCCCAAATAAGTGAAGTGTGCAGTGATTCTAAGAGCGACACCTGTAATCTGCATGTCATACTGACTCAGTATTGTTTCACTACAACAGCAGACTCCCTATGCGTGTTACTGCAAGGCACAGTGTTCTACACCACTATAGAGGCTCTCTGCAGCCAGGAAATAGCCATTTTGTAACGTGATTCACCGCGAATAAATTCGTATCGAACCAAATTTTTCAAAAAATTGCTCTTCTCTATATGTAGCAAACATGATTGGCCCAGATATCATAGCAATAGTTGGGATTCTCTGTAGACACGTAAGCATACCACATCAACCAGACTGGAATGCTGTTAAGACAGTTCTCAGATATCTAAAAGCAACTCTACAAGTTTGAAAAACTCAAGCCAGCTATAGGACTAACAGGATAAGTAGTTGTTGAGTGGGGGTTTTGGAATAATGCTTAATGTTTTGTGTATTGCAACAACTACATTATTTGATTGCCTGTTTCCAGACGCAGTGTTGTGTTGTTAATAAAGTACTGCTAAAAAAAATAAGACAGGAAGGGGTGGGTACTTGCTGCACTTTAACACAGTGAGAGAGCTGAGAGAGGAAGAAAGCCAGAAACAGATATGCAGAGATTCTGATCTTACTGAAAGTTACATTCATATGTTTTGCTATTTAATAAAACCCTGTTGTTCATCGTGCTATGCCTGATGGAGACCTGACTTTTTTTTTTACAAGACAAGTTGTATATTTTATGGTATAATTTTGGGGTACATCTAATGTATTTAAATATATATATATATATATATATATATATAAAGAAATGAAAAAGCAATGGCAGCACCGTCCTCAATGCAAGCTGGTGGGTGCAGCAGGCCCAATGTGGATCAATCCAAAAATGGAAAAATAGGCAGCACTCCAAAAAGTAAAATATAAGAAAACTTTATTTACCCCAGTGGCAAATGCGCGACGTTTCGGCTCCGAAACAGAATCTTTCTCAAGCCTGAGAAAGGTTCTGATTCGGAGCCGAAACGTCGCGCATTTCCCACTGGGGTAAATAAAGTTTTCTTACATTTTACTTTTTGGAGTGCTGCCTATTTTTCCATTTATATATATATATATATATATATATATATATATATATATATATAATTTTCATGATTTTGTTTTGGGGGGGTGAAAGCATGAAAATACATTAGCAATTATACTATTTTTAAGTGAAAAGTATATCGTAAAAATCAAAAATAACTTTATTCAGTATGATTACTCCAATAACAAATTTATATAGTTTTGAAACATTTTTCTTTTTTTGCACAATAAAAAAAATATTGTTTTTGTGCAAGCACACTCAAAAAAACATAACATTTTTTTGTCAGTTAATAGAGCTGTTTTTACAGGACTTGTTGTTTTCATTGGTGCCATTTTAGAGTGCATAGGATTTTTTCACTTTTTATTGCATTTTTTGTGAGTTGGAATGAAGAAAAAATGTTATTTTGCAATCTTTTATTTCTTTTTTTTACAATGTTCACTGTATAAGATAAATAATTCATACAATAGTTCATTTTATTGTGCAGATCCTTATTGACATGTGATAGAAATTATGTATATATTTTATTAAAATAATTTTTTACCTTTTTAGACTTTTTTTATGTATTCTGCAGGCTGACAAGCAGATTGCTTGGACCCCATGCCAAACAAAACATGGCGGTAACAGGCAGAGCTGCACACAGACTAGATGTCCTCCCTCCAGAGAACCCAGGAGCCCTTTTACCAAAGGCAGAACATACAAGAGAAGAACAGAAACAGTAAGCACTGCCAGGGTAACATAGACCTAGACACTGAACAAATAGGATATCTCTGTATTATCTTTTTCTCCAGAGAAACTGGAAGCCCTCTCACCAAAGGTGTAGACAGGACTAGCAGATGTCTGTTCCCCATGCTGAGTCCATTGGCGATGCAGCTACTATGGGCCCTTCAAATGAGGGAACCTGGCCTCGGGTGGTCTCATCCTCTACTACCTCTACTGAGGTTTAGCAACTGTAGATAACTCTCTGTTCTTTAAGGGGGAAATTTTCTCAATACTGTATGTCACTCATTGGAAGTGGAACCACTGTGCCAACCAACAATATTTGGCTTAGGGCTAAACCTTAAGGCATTATCCTGGCGGTTCCCTGGTTTTCAACCTTTAACTCCAATACAGGGATCTGGACTTGACTTCAAGGAATGCATCAGGCTGCACTTTCTTGGTGTAGTCTCCGTATGATTGGATGCTGATCCACCGCAGTAAAGAGACACTTGTGCATAGCATTTAAGCGACCGTCACAACTCGTAGTCCTAGTAAAAGTAAAACGGTCATGGTCAACAGAGTACATGGAAATTCATGAAACAGTCCAAAGTCAGAGCAGGCAGAACAGGGTCAGTATTCAGGAACTAGCAGAAGTCAGTACATGGACAGACAATCACAAAACATAACACCTTTGCAGGACATCTGGGAGCAGCAACTTATTGCTCAGGCACCCTCACACAGGGGAAGTGTCTAAAGTACCCTAGGGCCCACCAGCCAATGGTTGAGGAAGATTATAATGCACACTGCCCCTTTGAAAAGCAGAGGGAGCAATAGAGGGCTGTCCTCTGCATGCTAGAACACACAATAGATCTCTGGCGCCAGGATTGTTGGAAAAGGTGTGCGGTCAGCCCCGGAGCACAAGGAGCTGCGGCACCAGCGGAAAGCAGTTGAGTAGAGCGGCAGTGGGAGCAAACTGCCACTGTTTCACTTTATACAGTTAGGTCCATATACCGGTATATTTGAACAGAGACAACATTTTTAAAATTTTTGTTCTGTACATTACCACAATGGATTTTGAACAAAACAATTCAGATGCAATTGAAGTTGAAGTTCAGACTTTCAGCTTTAATTCAGTGGGTTGAACAAAATGATTACATAAAAATGTGAGGAGCTAAAGCATTTTTTTAAACTCAATCCCTTCATTTCAGGGGCTCAAAAGTAAATAGACAATTAAATTATTGTAAATAAAATGTTAATTTCTAATACTTGGTTGAAAACCCTTTGTTGGCAATGACTGCCTGAATTCTTGAACTTATGGACATCACCAGGCGCTGTGTTTCCTCCTTTTTAATGCTCTGCCAGGCCTTTACGGCAGCAGTGTTCAATTTCTGTTTGTTTGTGGGCCTTTCTGTCTGAAGTTTAGTCATTTTAGTCTTTAACAAGTGAAATGCATGCTCTATTGGGTTCAGATCAGGTGACTGACTTGGCCATTCAAGAATATTCTACTTCTTTGTTTTAATAAACTTTTGGATTGCTTTGGCTTTGTTTTAGGTCATTGTCCATCTCTATTATGAAACGCCAACCAATCAGTTTGGCTGCATTTGGCTGGATTAGAGCACACAGTATGTCTCTGAAAACCCCAAAATTCATCTGGCTGCTTCTGTCCTGTGTCACATCATCAATAAATACTAGGGACCCAGTGCCACTGGCAGCCATGCATGCCCAAGCCATCACACTGCTTCCGCTGTGTTTTACAGATGATGTGGTATGCTTTGGATCATGAGCTGTACCATGTCTTCGCCATTCTTTTTTCTTTCCATCATTCTGTCACCGCCAGTTCTGTGAGAAGATCTGGCAGACGTTCTTCTCTATCTCTTGTATGATGTTCTTTGTTTTGGTTTCACTTTCTCATCTCCTTTCCTTCTGCCAGGTGTCACTTATTTTGACTAATCGTCTTCCTTTATAATCCCTCCCATACTGCCTCACTTTGTGGTTTATACTACTTCCTGGATGAGGTGTTCACTGCTGGAGGCTGCTTCTGCTGTTTGTTCGGATAACCGTCTTAACCATGGATCCGGTTTCAGCCTTGATTGACCGCATGCTAGGTCGCTAGAGGTAGCAGATCTCCGTAAAACTGTGTCTCAGTTTCAGGTGACCGGTTCTGCTGGCGTTCATGGAATTTGTTCCGAGCCTAAGATCTCGCTCCCGGATACATTCTCCAGGGGTAGTGAGAATTTTGTTCGCTTTAGAGAGGCTTGCAAACTCCATTTTAGCCTACTTCCCCATTCCTCTGGTGATGAGGAGCAGAGGGTGAAGATCATCATCTCGCTGCTCAGGAATAACGCTCAGTCTTGGGCCTTTTCGCTGCCAGTGGGGGCACGGCCCCTCCAATCGGTGGATTAATAGTTCCCAATATCCGTTTGACTGTGGGTGACGCTCATCTTGAGGATATGTCATGTTTCGTCTTAAGCGGATTACCTACTCCTCTAGTGTTGGGGCTACCCTGACTCACTAAACATAACCCCACCATTGATTGGCAAGAAAGGCAAATAAATGGTTTGAGTGACTTTTGCAGAGAGAATTGCCTCACGGCGTCTCTTTCAGAGGTTTCTACCAAGACTGTGCCATCTTTTCTCTCTGAATTTTCGGATGTGTTTTCCGAGAGTGGTGTCTAGGAGTTGCAAGCTCACCGGGAGTACGACTGCCCTATTAATCTCATCCCAGGTGCCAAGCTGCCAAAATCGCGACTATACAATCTCTCCCAACCTGAAAGAGTCGCTATGCGTACCTATAACTCTGAGAGCCTGAGAAAGGGACACATCCGACCCTCGAAGTCACCCGTTGCCACAGTTTTTTTTTTTTGTTAAGAAAAAAATGCTTATTTAAGACCTCGTCTGGATTTCAGGGAGCTGAACCGTATCACGATTCGTGACCCATATCCGCTTCCTCTGATCCTGGACCTGTTTACCAGATTGTTGGGGCTAAAGTTTTTTCTAAGTTGGATTTAATAGGGGCATACAACCTAGTCAGGGAAAGGGACGAACGGAAGACGGCCTTCAATACCCCTAAGGGTCATTTCGAGAATTTGGTTATGCCCTTTGGTTTGATAAATGCTCCGGCCGTCTTCCAACATTTTGTGAACAGCATTTTTTATCATTTAATGGGGAAATTTGTACTGGTGTATCTAGATGACATTTAGATTTTTTTTCTGATTTCAAGACTCATCGGGACCACCTGTGTCAGGTCTTGCTGATTCTGCGGGATAATAAATTGTACGCTAAACTGGAAAAATGTGTGTTTGCGGTTCCGTAGATTCAATTTCTTGGTTTTCTTCTCTCCGCTTCTGGTGCAGTCTTATCCCAGGGTCCCTCTCCTGCCAAATGGCGACCGTGTGCCTTTTTTCTCAAGGAAACTATCCTCTGCAGAGAGAAATTACGATGTGGGAGATATGGAGTTGTTGGCCATCAAATTAGCTTTTGAGGAATGGCGCCATAGGTTAGAGGAAGCCAGACACCCTATTACGGTGTTTACCGACCATAAGAATCTGGCCTACTTGGAATCGGCCAAGCGTCTGAACCCGAGACAGGCCAGATGGTCTTTGTTCTTTTCTAGGTTTAATTTTGTTGTTACGTTCCGCCCTGGGGTTAAAAATGTGAAGGCGAAGCCCAGGGATCAGGGTGGCATAGGCCTCCCTGACCCACAAACATACAACAAGGCTATCCATCTGGCTAGAATCCTTGATTGGTTTCGGAAACCACCCCATAAATCATGGGTGGACATGGAATCATCCATAGCTCGACTTTCCTTCAGGTCACTCCTGACAGGTGACAAAGGAACATTAATCTCCCTCTCCAACACAAACCAGATTATTAAATCCTCGCTCTCAATATGGAACTGGTTTCAGGAATCTATTTGGGGTTTCCCTCTACCCTCCCCCTTAATACAAGTAAGAGACATTCTAGACTTAGCCCCTCTGGAATTAAAACAATGTCTCCCTATCTCTCTTAAAACGTCCCAAACTCCCATTATTTCACTGTTTGATGAGGAGAGTAAGTTAATCACCAAAAAAGAAATGGCTGAGTTACTCTTAACCTCAGATACACTCCCCTCCCCGATATCATTCCTTCATAATTACATCTCTAAACACATCCCATTCCAGACTCTCCTTAGGCCCATTACTTGGTTCGAGGGATGGATATGTAGTCAGAATGCGATAAGCAAACCGATCTCTCAAATATACAAAAAATTAAACTATCCTATTAACATGCCAAAACCAGCTTTCATTGGTTTATGGGAAAGAGATTTGGGAATCTCCTTCTCACCACAAGAATTGACCAAACTTTATATCTCCCCTCATAAATCGTCAAGGTGCGTACTAATTCAGGAGAATAGTTATAAAATTCTAACGAGGTGGTACAAGACCCCTGATATTACTTCCAAATACGACAGCTCGAATTCAGATAGGTGTTGGAGGTGCGGTGACTCAAAGGGAAATTTTTTCCATATTTGGTGGACTTGCTCCATTGTATCTAAATGGTGGAAAGACATATTCGACAGGAGCAACACAATATGTAAAACCTCAATACCGCCAAATCCCCAATTGGCCTTATTGGGCCTTCCACCTCCGGACTTCATCCCTAAGATCCCCCCATTGTTCCATAACCTTCTCATGGCTGCCTGCCTCCTTCTGCCTCGCTTCTGGCTTTCAACAGAACTTCCGTCCCCAGAAATGTGGAAGGATAAGATAGATAGCTTATATAGATTTGAAGAATTGGCGGCTGCTGAAGAACGTAATTTAAGAAAATTTAGTGTTAAATGGGATAGATGGGGGAAACATAACCATTCCAACCACATGCAGACTTCCGCCAATAATCTGCCGTCTCATTAATAGGGAGTGTGCATGTTTCCTCCTTCGATCAACGAAGAGAGAGGCTATAATAGTCTAAAGGTTGGCCTTCTCCTTTGACTTTATTATTTGGTAAGAATTATTCTGTAATTACAATTATGTATATGTTCTCGACTCAGACTCAATAGGAGTGGTGATACTCAACTACTCCTTCCCTTTCCTGCTCACATTCTCATGGCAGTTTCACTGTATTGTTATTGTATACATCTAATGTTTACATTTAATGTTTACATCTAATGTTTTCATCTATGGTATGCTATGTACTACCCAATGTGGATTATGTACGACTCATCTATTTCATGACTGTACAATTATATTTACTTTAAATAAAAATTAAAAAAATAAATAAAATGTGAAGGCGGATGACCTGTCACGTTGTTTTCCGGGAGGGGGGAACATTGAAGACCCAGGTCCCATTTTGGCTGAAGGGGTGGTCGTCTCTGCTCTTTATCCTGATTTGGAGGCAGAGGTTCAGGCAGCCCAGGCAGAGGCTCCTGATCTTTGTCCTCCTGGGAGGTTGTTTGTGCCTCTCGCTTTACAACACAAGGTTTTTAAGGAGCACCACGATACTGTCCTTGCTAGGCACCCGGGGAGTAGAGCCACAGTGGATCTCATTGCTCGGAGATTCTGGTGGCCTGCTCTTTGTAAGACGGTTGAGGGTTTTGTGGCAACCTGCGAGACCTGCACTCGGGTTCTCTCCTCCCGTTACCCATTCCTTCCCGTCCTTGGGCGCATCTGTCCATGGACTTCATTACAGACCTGCCTCGTTCCTCGGGGAAGACTGTGATTCTGGTGGTAGTGGATCGTTTTAGCAAAATGGCACATTTCATTCCCTTTCCTGGGTTACCCAATGCTAAGACGCTGGCGCAAGCATTTGTTGATCATATTGTTAAATTGCATGGCATTCCTTCAGACATCATTTCTGATAGGGGCACACAATTTGTTTCCAGATTCTGGAAGGCCTTCTGTTCTCGCTTGGGGGTTCGGTTGTTGTTCTCTTCTGCATTTCACCCGCAGTCGAATGGTCAGACCGAATATGTCAATCAGAATCTGGAGACATATCTGCGCTGTTTTGTGGCGGAGAATCAGTAGGATTGGTATTCTTTTTTGTCCCTTTCTGAGTTTGCTTTAAATAACCTTCGCCAGGAGTCCTCTGATAAGTCACCAGTTTTTTTGTGCATATGGGTTTCATCCGCAGTTTGGGACATTCTCTGGAGAGGGGTCTTCTGGTTTACCTGATGAGGAGAGATTTCCCTCGTCTTTGTCATTTATTTGGCAAAAGATTCAGGATAATCTGAAGAGGATGAGTGAGAGATATAAGCGTGTGGTGGATAAGAGACGTGTGCCTGGTTCGGACCTGAATGTTGGTGATCTGGTGTGGTTGTCTACAAAGAATATCAAACTGAAGGTTCCCTCCTGGAAGTTGGGTCCTAAGTTTATTGGGCCTTACAAGATCTTGTCTGTCATCAATCCCGTTGCCTTCCACCTTGATCTTCCTCAGACTTGGAAGATCCATAATGTTTTTCACAAGTCCCTATTAAAACCGTATGTCCAACCCACTGTACCCTCCTCTTTGCCTCCTCCTCCGGTTATTGTTGATGGTAATCTTGAATTTCAGGTCTCTAGGATTGTGGATTCTCGCATTATCTGCGGTTCTCTTCAGTACCTCGTTAATTGGGAGGGTTATGGTCCTGAGGAGAGGATGTGGGTCCCAGTGGCGGACATTAAGGCCACTCGTCTCATCAGGGCTTTCCATAGGTCTCATTCTGAAAAGGTGGGCCTCGAGTGTCCGGAGTCCACCCGTAGAGGGAGGGGTACTGTCAGTTCTATGAGAAGATCTGGCAGACGTTCTTCTCTACCTCTTTGTTTTGGTTTCACTTTCTCATCTCCTTTCCTTCTGCCAGGTGTCACTTATTTCGACTAATCGTCTTCCTTTATAATCCCTCCCATACTGCCTCACTTTGCGGTTTATACTACTTCCTGGATGAGGTGTTCACTGCTGGAGGCTGCTTCTGCTGTTTGCTCAGATAAGTCTTTTACTTTATTGTGTTTTCTTGCTGGCTTTATTCTAGATGACCCTGACTCCATCCGTATTGAGTGCAGGGAGCCGGTGGTCATGTCCCTTCACTATTATAGGGTTTTCAGGTGTCACACAGGATTAGGTACACGGGCATGCAATCGTCTACCATAGAGACCCTTGCATGTGCATTGCAGTCAGGGAGAGCTCTTAGGGTTTTATAGGGCTCACCTATAAGCTCCTTAGTTTGGGATCAAGCCAGTCGCTTGTTTATTTATATGTTCCAGCTATCTGCTAACTTCATCCGTGAAACATTCTGGTAGAGGTTGATCTTGGTTTTATCTGTCCAAAGAATGTTCTTCCAGAAGTGTTCAGGTTTTTTAACATTTTTTTTTAGCAAAGTCCGATCTAGCCTTCTTATTCTTGAGGCTTATGAGTGGCTTGCACTGTGCAGTGAACCCTCTGTATGTACTTTCATGCAGTCTTCTCTTTATGGTGGATTTGGATATTGGTACGCCTATATCCTGGAGAGTGTTGTTCACTAGGTTGGCAGTTGTGAAGGAGTTTCTCTTCACCATGGTAATTATTCTGCGATCATCCACCACTGTTGTCTTCCGTGGGCGTCCAGGTCTTTTTGCATTGTTGAGGTCATCAGTGCTTTCTTTCTTTCTCAAACAGTAGATTTAGAAACTCCTAATAGTATAGCAATTTCTCGGATCGTTTTTTGTTTTCGCAGATGAAGGATGGCTTGTTTCCCCTGCTTGGAGAGCTTCTGTGACCGCATGTTTACTTGTCAGCACAATCTTCAAAATGCAAGCACCACACCTCAAATCCAGGCCTTTTATGTGCTTAATTGAGAATAAAATAATGAAGGAATTGCCCACGAAACAGCCTTTGAGTAAATTGTCCAATTTCTTTTGGTCCCGTTAAAAACAGGATGCCACATGTAAAGGAGCTGAAACTGTTAAACTCTTCATCCAATTTTAATGTGGATACCCTCAAATGAAAGCTAAAGTCTGGACTTTATGTCCATGTCCATTATATAACTATAACTTGAATATGTTTTAGTAAACAGGTAAGAAAAAAAAAATTGTGTCAGTGTCCAAATATATATCAACCTAACTGTATCACTAGTGTGGATCATACTGAGAGATGAGACCAAAGTCAACCAGTATGTTATTGGGTACTGCTTTTTTTGCATCATGCAGTCAAGATCTAACTCTAATAGTTTGCCTTTGAGAGATAGCTCATGTGTGTTATTTTAAGACACGCATGTGAATAACATTAATAAAACCTCAAATAATTTTTTTTAATGAGCAACACTAGAAGATGATTACTTCCATTAATATTCCACTTTGTAAAAATGACTGAATTGGGAAAAATACAATACAATTGGGATTATCTTTATCAATCTTCTCCTATTGAGTACTCTATACACTATGAATTTGCTAGATGTGGAAATGTCATAACAGAACCAGTAGCCCAATGTATATCTATTATTAAAGGGGTTCTGCACTTTCATTTAACTGATGATCTATCCTCTGGATAGATCATCAGCTTCTGATCGGCGGGGGTCCGACACCCGGGACCCCCACCGATCAGCTGTTTGAGAAGGCAGCGGCGCTCCAGCAGCGCCGCGGCCTTCTCACTGTTTACCGCCAGCCCACTGACGTCACGACTGGTATCAACTAGCGTGGGTGCGGCTAAGCTCCATTCAAGTGAACAGAGCTTAGCCCCGCCCACACTAGTTGATACTAGTCGGGACGTCAGTGGGCCGGCGGTAAACAGTGAGAAGGCCGCGGCGCTGCTGGAGCTGAGTGTCGGATAGATCATCAGTTTAATGAAAGTGCAGAACCCCTTTAACTTTCACATTTTAAATGTCATCCACCCCCATAATCTTTGTTCTACTTTATAGTATATGTACTATTTATAAAAATTAGAACTAATGTAAAATAGGTGATAATGTGCTAAAACTGAGAAAAATATTGGCAATGATGAAGTTGCAGGAGTGGGAATTTCTTTTCTGACAGTTAAGGTGTTCATATTCCCCTGCGGTCACCTGAGGTGGTGGAAGGGTAAGGGAAAAATTTGATGGATATACAGTATCTCACAAAAGTGAGTACACTGTTCGCATTTTTGTAAATATTTTATCATATCGTTTCATGGGACAACACTGAAGATGCGACATTTTGATACTATGTAAAGTAGTCAGTGTACAGCTTGTATAACTTTGTGTAAAGCTTGTGTAAATTTGGTGTGTCCTCAAAATAACTCAACACACAGCCAGTAATGTCTAAACTCCTGGTAACAAAAGTGAGTACACCCTTAAGTGAAAATAGCTAAATTGTGCCCAAATAGCCATTTACCCTCCTCGGTATCATGTGACTCGTTAGTGTTACAAGGTCTCAGGTGTGAATGGGGAGCAGGTGAGTTAAATTTGGTGTTATCGCTCTAACACTGATCACTGGAAGTTCAACATGGCACTCTTGAAAAAGAACTCCCTAAGGATCTGAAAAAAAGAATTGTTGTTCTACATAAAGATGGCCAAGGCTATAAGAAGATTGCCAACCCCCTGAAACTAATCTGCAGCACGGTGCATACAGTGGTTTAACAAGGCATGTTCCTCTCAGAACAGGCCTCGCCATGGTTGACCAAAGACGCTGAGTGCATGTGCGTAGCATCATATCTAGAGGTTTTCTTTTCAAAATAGATGCATTGCTGCAAAGGTTAAAGTGGTGGATGTCTGCCTGTCAGTGCTAGACCACACACTGCCCACTGCATCAAACTGGCCTGCACGGCTGTCATCCAAGAATGAAGCGTATTCTAAAGACGATGCACAAGAAAGCCCGCAAACAGTTTGCTGAAGACAAGCAGACTAAGGACATGGATTACTGGAACCATGTCCTGTGGTCTGATGAGACCAAGATAAACTTATTTGGTTCAGATGGTGTCAAGCGTGTGTGGTGGCAACCAGGTGAGGAGGAGTACAAAGACAAGCTTGTCTTGCCTACAGTCATGCATGGTGGTGGGAGTGTCATGGTTTGGGGCTGAATGAGTGCTGCCAGCTATGGGGAGCTACAATTTATTGAGGGAACCATGAATGCCAACATGTACTGTGAAATACTGACGCAGAGCATGATCCCCTCCTTCAAAAACTGAGCCACAGGGCAGTATACCAACATAACAAACCCAAACACACCTCCAAGAAAACCACTACCTTGCTAAAGAGACTGAGGGCAACGGTGCTGGACTAGCCAAGCATGAGTCCAGGCCAAAACCCTATTGAGCATCTGTGGGGCATCCTCAAATGGAAGGTGGAGGATCGCAAGGTGATCTCTAACATCCATCATCTCCATGATGTTGTCATGGAGGAGTGAAAGAGGACTCCAGTGGCAATCTGTGAAGCTCTAATGAAGTCCATGCCCAAGAGTTAAGGCAGTGCTGGAAAATAATGGTGGCCACACAAAATATTGTCCCTTTGGTCACAATTTGGCCATTTTCACGTAGGGGTGTACTCACTTTTGTTGACGGTGGTATCAACATTAACCCCTTCAACCCCGGGCCTGTTTTCACCTTCCTGCCCAGGCCATTTTTTGCAAATCTGACATGTGTCACTTTATGTGGTAATAGCTTTGGAACACTTTTACTTATCCAAGCTATTCTGAGATTGTTTTCTCGTGACATTGTACTTCATGATAGTCATAAACTTATATATTTTGAAAAATTCCCAAATTTTCTAATTTCTATTTCTTTACTTTTATAATAGTGATACCTCATATAATAGTTATTACTTTATATTTCCCATATGTCTACTTCATGTTTGGATCATTTTGAAAATTACATTTTATTTTTTGGGGACGTTAGAAGGCTTAGAAGTTTAAAAACCCACTTTTTAAGGACCAGTTCAGGTCTGAAGTCATAGACACTAGAAACCACCCCTTTTAAAAACTACACCCCTCAAGGTATACACAACTGATTTTACAAACGTTGTTAACCCTTTAGGTGTTCCACAAGAATTCATGGAAAATGGAGATTAAATTTCAGAGTTTCACTGTTTTGGCAGATTTTACATTTTAATACATTTTTTCCAGTAGCAAAGCAAGGGTTAACAGCCAAATAAAACTCAATATTTATTACCCTGATTCTGCAGATTACAGAAACACCCCATATGTGATTGTAAACTGCTGTACGGGCACACGGCAGGGTGCAGTAGGAAAGGAACGCCGTATGGTTTTTGGAAAACAGATTTAGCTGAACTGGTTTTTAGATGCCAGGTCCCATTTGAAGCCCCCCTGATGCATCCCTACAGTAGAAACTCAAAAAAGTGACCACATTCTGGAAACTACGGGATAAGGTGCCAGTTTTATTGGTACTATTTTGGGGTAAATATGGTTTTTAATTGCTCTATATTACGTTTTTTGTGAGGCAAGGTAACCAAAAAATCTATGTTTTGGCACCGTTTTTATTTAATATTTTTAACAACATTCATCTGACAGGTTAGATCATGCACTATTTTTATAGAGCAGGTTGTTACGGACGCAATGATATCAAATATGTCTACTTTCTATAATGTTTGTTTCAGTTTTACATACTAAAGCATTTTGTATCTCCATTTTCTGAACGCCCTATTTTTTTATTTTTCTGCCGATTGTCTTGTGCAGTTTTTTTGCAGGAAGAGTTGACGATTTTATTGGTACAATTTTTGGGTACATATGATTTTTTGATCATTGATCATTACACTTTATGGGGCAAGGTGACCAAAAAATTGGTTGTTTTGGCGCAGTTTTTATTTATTTATTTTTACAGCGTTTACCTGAGGGATTCGGTCATGTGATTTTTTTTTTATAGAGCAGATCTTTACAGACGTGGCAATACCTAATATGTCTACATTTTCCTATTTATTTAAGTTTTACACAACAGCATTTTTGAAACCGAAATAATTATATTTTAGTGTATCCATAGTCTGAGAGCCATAGCTTTTTTTTATTTTTTTACCGATTCTCTTAGGTAGGATCAAATTTTTTGTGGCATGAGGTGTCTGTCTTATTGATAATATTTTTGGGAGCATATGCCTTTTTGATCACTTGCTGTTGAAATTTTTATGATGTAATGTGCCAAAAATTGCAATTTTTAATTTTTTTTTTTTTTTTTTTTACGATGTTCACCTGAGTGGTTAGGTCATGTGATATTTTGATAGAGCTGGCTGTTACGGACGTGGCGATACCTAATATGTATTTTTTTTATGTATTTCACTTTAGCACAGTAATAGCAGTTTTGAAACAAAAAAAATTATGTTTTTAGTGTCTCCATGTTCTGAGAGCTATTGTTTTTTTATTTTTTGTGCGCTCATTTTTTGCGGGATGAGGTGACGTTTCATTGGTACCATTTTGTGGGACATACGCCTTTTTGATCGATTGGTGTTTCACTTTTTGTGATGTAAGGTGGCAAAAATTGCTTTTTTTTTTTTACACCTTTTTTCATGTGATATATTTATAGAGCCGGTCATTACAGACGCGGCGATACTTAATATGTGTGGGTTTGTTTATTTTTTCATTTTTTTATTATAAAAAAAGGGGAAAGGGGCTTTTTTTTAAATTACTTTATTAAGGGTGATTTTTTTTATTACTTTATTATTTTTATTAAAAACACTTTTTTTAACTTTTTTTTTCTTTACTTTATTTCTGATGTTCACTTTTGGGGGTCTGATCCCTTCTGCAATGCATTACAATACATCTGTATTGTAATGCATTGACTGTTAGTGTATGAAACTGAGTCATACACTAACAGGTTGCCTAGGAGACCTCCTCGGCACCCACAGAAGGCAGGTCCTGATGCCGTGCAAGGCCTGCCACAGCAGCACGAGGACTCGATGCGCTCACTCCCCCGACACAAACCCCTTCTATGTCACGGTCAGCGGACTGTGGCATAGAAGGGGCTAATCTGCCGGCATCAGCTTTTACAGCAATGCTGGCAGATACAGCAGGGGCCTGGCTACCAGGGTACAGTCAGGTCCATAAATATTGGGACATCAACACAATTCTAAAATTTTGGCTCTATACACCACCACAATGGATTTGAAATGAAACGAAAAAGATGTGCTTTAACTGCAGACAGTCAGCTTTAATTTGAGGGTATTTACATCCAAATCAGGTGAACGGTGAAGGAATTACAACAGTTTACATATGTGCCTCCCACTTGTTAAGGGACCAAAAGTAATGGGACAATTGGCTTCTCAGTAGTGATGTCCCGAACTATTCAAATTAAAGCTGACAGTCTGCAGTCTTTCAAATCAATTGTGGTGGTGTATAGAGCCAAAGATGCTAAATTGTGTCCCAATATTTATGGATCTGACTGTATGTCATGTGTCGGGAAGGGGTTAATGGCTGTTTGAGTTATTTTGAGGGCACACAAATTTACACTGTTATACAACCTGTACACTGACTACTTTACATTTGATCAAAGTGTCATATCTTCAGTGTTGTCCCTTAAAAAGATATAATAAAATATTTACAAAAATGTGAGGGGTGTTCTCACTTTTGTGAGATACTGTATGTGTATTATATCCAAATATGTGTATATGGAAATAAGGGGCACCAAGAAAGATGTAAAATACACACATGTATACTCATACTCCTTCACATCTTCCCCTATTTCTTTCCAACTGTATGTACAGTATATTAAATATGCCCCATAAATGATCCTATTAGAAGGAAAGTATTGGAATCCCATGTCATCTGAAGCCTGTTGTCCCTAAAGTCTATCGTCCTTGAGATACGTTGTTTTAAGACCCAATAGAAAATGGATCAATTTGATAATACTGAGTTTCTAGGGACCACCTGAAGTGCACTTAAAGGGGTTTTCCGATATCTGAAACATATCCCCCCATGTGTTGGGCCCCTCACAGATAATATACTTACCCTGCTCCCATCTCCAGACGCCGCTCCTGGTCCTCGCACCGCTGCTTCTCCCTGCACACGGATGAAAACATCCGGTGTCGGGGGGAATCAGCCAATGGCAGGCGGAAACGGGGACGAGCGCCCCCCGTAATACTAGGGAGGCTCGTCACCTTTACCAACTGCCATTGGCTGCCCCCCCCCCCCCCCCCCGGTCCGACACCGAATGTTTTCATCTGAGTGCAGGGAGAAGCAGCAGCGGTGGGAACCAGGAGCGGAGTAAGTATATTACCTGTGAGGGGCCCGGCACATGGGGGCGGATGTTTCAGAAATCGGATAACCTCTTTAAAGGGATTCTGTCATCAGATTTGTGCCCTATAAGCTAAACATATGGCCATGTCGGTGCTAATAACATGAATCCTAAACTACCCTTATTAAACCTGCTTGTGGCTCTATTAGCCCAAAAAACAGGTTTTTATAAGCTGTCACTAAGGTGACCTAAGGTGCCCAAGGGGTTTTACGTTAATCCAGGGTGCCCGTCTGCACCCCTCGCTGTCTGGTGCCCAGCGCCGCCTTCCTCACCTCAGCGCCGCCTCCTCAATCCACCCGTCCCTCTGCCAGATCCTGTGCCTGCGCACTAGGCTCAGCCTGATGCGCCGCGGACTCCTGGCAGCGGCTTAGTTGAGCGAAGTGCGCATGCGCATCAGGCCGGCGCATGCGCACTTCGCTCAGTGAAGCCGCTGCCAGGAGTCCGCGGCGCATCAGGCTGAGCCTAGTGCGCAGGCGCAGGATCTGGCAGAGAGACGGGTGGATTGAGGAGGCGGCGCTGAGGTGAGGAAGGCGGCGCTGGGCACCAGACAGCGAGGGGTGCAGGCGGGCACCCTGGATTAACGTAAAACCCCTTGGGCACCTTAGGTAGGTGAGTGACAGCTTATAAAAACCAGTTTTTTGGGCTAATAGAGCCACAAGCAGGTTTAATAAGGGCAGTTTAGGATTCATGTTATTAGCACCGACATGGCCATATGTTTAGCTTATAGGGCACAAATCTGATGACAGAATCCCTTTAAGGCCGATTTTGCATATCTACTAAGAACTCATGCTCACGACTGTTGCGGTCCACAAACTACAGATCTGCAAAATACGGACACTTTCCATGTACCAATCCGCATTTTTCTCTCTGCTATCACTAGGAATTACTATTATTGTCACAATACAGGCAAGAATAGGGCATGTTCTATAATTTGCGGAACGGACATACAGATGCAGACAGCACACATATAATATCTGTGTGCTGTCGTTTTTTTTAAATAAAAATAAATGAGCCTGTGTGTGATCCACAAAAATGCAGATCAAGCGCAATGCAAACTATGGTCGTGGGCATGTGGCCTACAAATGAGAATTCTCCAAAATTCTGCAACAGATCAGAAAAAGGAAGGTAGGCTTTTATTTAGCTAGGGCAGCCTTAAAGACAATCTACCTGGTTCCAAAGTGTTGATCCTGGAGACAGATGTACTTTAATATTACAGTTAAGAAATTTAGTTTTTCAAGGTAATCAAAGAGGAATATTTGTGGGATCAAACTAGCAGAGATTTATTAAGAAATCAAATAATTATTATAGCTAACCGAGCTTTGGCTTGGTTTACAGTTTGGACTTCATTTATTGCTTAAGATAATATTAGATCTATGGTTAATAATTGACTAATATGTTGGATATGTAAGGGTGATGAATATTACTATAAATTTAAGGATTTACTGTAGGTGACCTAGAAAATCACCTTGATCAAGCAACTTAATTAAGGCAACCATTGCCTTTCAAACAAAGGAGTTCTTGTCTTCCAAAGATAGATGTAACGTTATGTTCATGCTTCCAGCTTTACAGCAGGCCTGTGTGCTACAATAATGCATGTCTTCATTCCTGGTGAGCTATCAGTGTATGATCAGTAGGGGTTCCTAATGATCAGCAGAATGACCTGATCAGGATTAAGACTTTATGTCGAAACAAGTAGACCGCTTTGCTCTCTGGTCGGCTAATGGATTATAAGGTGATGCAATAAACGCTGGAGGGGTCCGGCACATGGGGTGATATGTTTCAGAAATAAATAAAAAAAAACTTTAAGTGCACTTCAGGTGGCCTGATTGCTGGAATTTTTGAATTTTTTCACTTTGGCTGGACCGCAATATTTATTTACTGTAATGTAATATGCCTGAGATTTAAACTGAGAAATAGCCTAATATGCCCTGTCTCTGACACTCAAGCAGCATTAAGACTAAAGCGACCACGGACCATAACGCAATTCCATGACAGAATGCAGAATGCAGAACGTAATGCCTTTAGAGGCCATTCTATTATGACGGAATGAATAATACAATGCCTCTAAAGGCATTCCGTCATGGAATTGTGTTATGGTCCTTGGTAATGGAATCCATAACGCAATCCTGCTTTTACCACCAAACAAAGCGTGAACGAATTATAAAATATGAAATTCGCTCATCTCTAGAGAATATATACTTCAAATCTTGATTTTTGGTCAACTTCCAAAGAAAGATAATGTTCAAGGCTAGTTTCACACTAGCGCTTACAGATCTCCGCCAGACCCCATTATCGTTAATGGGGCCAGACAACTTTCCAACAGTGTCCGGCAGTAATGGATCCGGCAGACTGTTCCCGGACGAATGCAGGAGAAATATTGCTGTACGGGGGCGATTTATCAGTTTATTTATGCCAGTTGTCTGGTGTATACACATTGAGAAATATGCTGTTCCTAATGAGCGTCATATTTATAAAGCACCTGATCTACCATTTCCAAATTAGGTATAGTAGGTGAGGGTGAGCGCAACTTTTCTTTTAATTAACAATTTCCCCTACTTAATAAAAACATTTATAAATAAGACAACGTATCATAGTGAAGGGGGTATACTAAATATCGCTATGGAACCCAATGATATTTGTGTATGCCCTTGGGGAAATCCCATTAACTGTTGTATCGCTGATTTTATTGTTTTATCTGCTCCTACTCCCTTTCTGCTTTTACCAGGTCTACATACCAGTTTTATACTGTATGTATAAATGAAACTGATTTTCCAGGATTAGAAAAAAATTGCAAATTTCTTCCAAAAAACAGCACCCCCTCCCCCCTTCCCGTACACAGGTTGTGTGTAGTATTGCAGATCAACTACAATGCAAAAAGCTGCAATACCAGGGGTGGCGTTGTTTTTGGAAAAAAAGCATCCGTATTTTTTTAAATGTTGAACAACCCCTTTAACCTTCAAAATCTGCTCATTAGAACGTTTGGGAAACCTATAGAAATTCTTTAAAGGGAACCTGTCACCGGGATTTTGGGTATAGAGCTGAGGACATGGGTTGCTAGACGGCCGCTAGCACATCCGCAATACCCAGTCCCCATAGCTCTGTGTGCTTTTATTGTGTAAAAAAAAACGATTTGATACATATGCAAATTTACCTGAGATGAGTCCTGTACGTGAGATGAGTCAGGGACAGGACTAATCTCAGGTTAATTTGCATATGTATCAAATCAGTTTTTTTACACAATAAAAGCACACAGAGCTATGGGGACTGGGTATTGTGGATGTGCTAGCGGCCATCTAGCAACCCATGTCCTCAGCTCTATACACAAAATCCCGGTGACAGGTTCCCTTTAAATGTTTGCATTATGCTTAAAAATCGTCACCATGTTCTCCACGACAGTAACATATGAAATGTGTACACTGTGAATTGTCTGTGAGGACAGATATAAAACAATGGTTGAGCAGAAGAGTATATCAACAACTCAGCAGAGACGTAGTGCTAAGAGCATAACCGTACTAAACTGCCTCAAGCTGTAGGTCACTGCTCAGTGATGAAAGCAAATGCTGTAATTTCCTACGTGGACTGGATTCTTCTGGATCCCCCAAGTTAGATCAAACAATGAAGCTATAATTATTGGAGAGGTCCAGCAAAAATCTCAGTCATAGTAACATCATTGTAAATATCACAATAATTGGTAACAAAATTATTATTTACATTGTACAGTCAAGTAACTTTTCCTGCCGCTTCATTCATTTTCTGTAGGACTTCCAAAAATAGCTGAGCACTGTACTCAACTATCTCCAGCAGTCCCACAAAAAATTAATGCAGCAGCACAGGGCATGCTCATTCAGCCACTCCATTCATTTTGGGGTACATGGCCCCCGTTTTTGTGATCGGTGGCGGTCCAAGAGGTTGGACCCTCAGTAATCTTTCAGATATCGCCTTTCCTGTATCAAATTAGACTTCAAATTTTTGAAAATTTGGGTCAATTCCAATTGGTGATTTTATTCCAGTGAATTTCTCAAAATGGCATGAAACATTTTTCAGATCAGAAGACAGACAAGATAAAGAGGAAGGATGATATGACCCCGGGTGGTTTGCATGTATACACACTGGCAAGCTTTTGCACCAAAAGGCAGACATTTTATGAACAGTTTTTTATGCAAAAATCCTACAGTGCAGTTTGTTTGTTATACCATCAACAGCCATTTGTTTACCCATAGCCATATATAGTATGTCGCTGTTACTTTAGGATTACTAAAGCTGTCTTGGCTTCAAAGAACATGAAATGCGTTGCATACAGTCCTAGGAGAGCCTGGAATGCCATCCAGGTTTTCAGGACAATTGGAGCACTTTCACTTCAAGTGGAATTTATTCAGATACTCTAATCGAATCGCCCAATCGATTTGACCAAATTGAATGCAAACTGAATTTCAAGAAATTCGCTCATCTCTTCTTTACTGCTTTACTGGAAAAATGAAAGAACTAACTTAAATATTAGATGATTTCTGATCGGCCTTTCAGGCCTGAAAAGCACTGTACACTCAGTACTGCAGTTCCCACAGCAGGGTGCAGATCCTGAAACAGATGGCTTATCCATTATATCTGTGGTGGGAGCTGAAGCAATATACCCTCTCAGTGACTTGTGATCCTAGACAATCTATAGATTCTGTGCTTCCTTCTCTCACAGGTCTGGCACTTGTCCTCTGCATGTAGGGATGGAGAACCTCTTGTAGTAGGCCTTACCCTACACAGACACATGCAGCTCCTACAGCCAGACTCACTGGCTAATGCAATCAGACTACACAGCTCCCCCATCAGGGGGGAGAAGGTCCAGCTTCCTGCCATCTGAGTAGGGCACAATAACTAAGATGTGCTAACAATAAAGTCCTTGGGATCAAATACAGGGCACAACGCACTAACTCTTAGCATCAAATTGGCTCTTTGTAGAGATCCAATAGGGCACTGCATTTCTAGTCTAGCTTATATCAGTTATAGTGATGAGCGGCAGGGGCAATATTCGGTAGAATATTCGTTATATATTCGCAAATTCGAGATCATTTTCTTGATCGCGAAAAATCGTCAATGTGATTTTCGCATAAAGCGCGCGAAATACAGGCGTCGGTCACTATAGCTAAATTTTTTTTACAGGTTCCTGAGACTGGAGAAAATGGTTGGCACGACAGCACATTACAATAGCTTCATATGCAGATAGAGTGCTCCAATATATTCGCGATTGCGAAATCGGCACTAATGATGCAAATATTTTGACGCAATACGTGCAACTTTACATTTTAACAGGTCTGACTACTTATTAGTGATTGGTGCACTAAGTATTGTTGTGAACTTGTGACATCACAGCACTATGTATGTAGCATGTATGTATGGACAACTACACTGTATCACTATCTAACCTACACTGACTATCTCCCACTAACTATCTGTATTATATATATAAGCTAACTATCTATATATCTAATGTAATGACACAGGAAAGCAGAGAGCACACTATAACACTGCTGTCTCTCTCAGATCTGTAAAATACTGCATACAAGGGCTGCTGGGGAGGTTCTTATATAGTAAGGGGAAGGCAACTTTCCTATTGGTTGCTAGGGATGTTGCTAAGCTCAGACAAAGACATTGCAGCCTTCTCATTGGTCCACAAGCAAGAAGGGAGGTTACTGATGAAAAAAAATCTAGAATATTCAAAATTACGAATATATATCACTATATTCTAAATATTTGCAAATTCTCGAAGTGCTGATATTCGCGATTAATATTCGCGATTTGAATATTCGTGCCCAACACTAATCAGTTAATGTAACAATTGATGATATTTTGGGCTACAGGAGAAGGGACGTGGCAGGGGACCAACTGCGATATGGACAGCTCCTTGGGCTCCATATTAGGGTAATTTACATATCAATATTTAGATAAACTAAAGCATAGATGGCAATAAGACTGGTACATTTAAAACGTAATCAAGGAGACCAAAGTGCGTATTGGAACAGCTCTGGAGGAATATTCCTGGTGACAGAATCCCTGGCCGGGCCCTTATTGTGGCCCGCAAACAGCGGGTCTGCAATATACGGTCCCCAGCCATTTGTGCACCACATCATGGATGTGGACCCATTCACTTGAATGAGTCCGCAATCTGGAAGTGAGGTACGGAGGCACGGACCCCACGCAAGCACTATGGAGTGCTCCTGTGGGGTATTGCTCTGTGCCTCTGCAAAGCAAAAAAATAGAACATGTTCTATTTATTTTTTTTGCGGTGCAGACGGATCACAGACCCATTCAAGTTGAATGGGTCTGGATTTTGTAGTAAAAAGATCACAGAGGGGCACAGAGCATTATCAATCATGTTAATGATCCTTGTCTCTGCTGTCCAGAGCGCAGCTTGGCTCTCTTTCACGCAGCGGATTACCTGCACGGCATCCGCTTGTGTGAAAGAGCCCTAAGAGCTCAGCATCATGTGGGACATCCTGCGGCCATGTGTTGCCTCTCATGGTAGGGCTTCAAACTGGCATTTTTCAGCAGGATAATAATCGCCCACACTCAGCAAGGGTTTCCCCAATAATGTTATTGCCAGATTGCAACACTTCCTTGGCCTGCCCGATCACCAGATTTATCGCCAATAGAGCATTTATGAGACCAGCAGGGGCAACAGCTTTGCTAACCTACTAGTGTTCACTATCTAGAGGCCTAGCTGCGATATCTGTGTGCAAATGTTCTACAGCAACCTGTATGCCTCCATGCCCAACCATATCTTATCTTGTATCCAGGCTAGGGGAGGCCCAACAAGCTACTAGAGCAGGGGTCAGCAACCTCGGCACTCCAGCTGTAGTGAAACTACAATTCCCAGCATGCTCCATTCATTTCCATGTGAATTCTTAAAAAAGCAGAGCAATTATGCATGCTGGAAGTTGTAGTTTCACAACAGCTGAAGTGACAGAGTTTGCCTCCCCCTGTACTAGAGCCTCTTTTCAGTTTTAGGGCTCATGCACACAAACGTATTTGTTTCCCATGTCCGTTCTATTTTTTTTTTTGCGGACCGTATGCGGAACCATTCACTTTAATGAGTCCGCAAATAAAACATTCCGTTTCAGTATGTCTGTATTTCCGTTCCGCAAAAAAATAGAACATGTCCTATTATTGTCCGCATTAGGGACAAGGATAGGACTGTTCTATTAGGGGCCAGCTGTTCCGTTCCGCAAAATACGGAATGCACACGGACGTCATCTGTATTTTTTGCGGATCTGTTTTTTGCGGACCTCAAAATACATAGGGTCGTATGCATGAGCCCTTACAGTTCTCCCAATAGCTCTAATATTATAAGCACTTACATATATCGTCATTACACTCTCACATAGAAAGTTTCATTCCATTTCAGCAACTCCTTTGGTACGTTATTTTTTTTGTCAATGAGTATACTACACATATAATAATTGGATGCGGATCTTAGTCTAGCAGCAACAGGGGAGTCTCCTATCTTCTTGATGAGTGGGTGATGTGATATATCAAACTAACACTGCATGTCCTTTTAGTATACAATTTGGGAACTAATAAAGCAGCCTGTGAAAAATATTAATCGTACTGCAAGGAACTTAAGGAGTTAAATAAAAGTATGAACCGTGCTGGGTATGGCCGTGACACATGACGGGTGCAGATGGCACTGTATGTAGCAGAATAAAAGCAGGGAAAGCAGATCTGAGAAATAAAACTCCATCTGTGACTGACAGGGGGCAGAGTTAGGGTTCGTTCACACTAACGTTTATTGCGTTCTGTATGCGGGCCGTTTTTGCATTCCGTACAATGTTCGTATACGGAACCATTCATTTGAATGGGTCCACAAAAGATACTGACAGCACTCCATGTGCTGTCCGCATTCGTTGCTCCGTTCCATGACCCCGCTAAAATTATGAGACATGTCCTATTCTTGTCCGTTTTGCAGACAAAAATAGGCATCTCTATAATGGACCTCCTGTTCTGTTCCACATTTTGCGGAAGGCACACGGGCGGCATCTGTGTTTTGCGGATCTGCAATTTGCGGACTGCAAAACACGGCACGGTCGTGTGAACAATCCCTTAGGTCTCTTTCACACAACCGTTTTTTTTTTCTGTTTGTGGGTCGTTTTTGTGTTCCGTATACGGTCCGTATACAAAACTATTCATTTCAATGGTTCCGGAAAAAAAAACAGAATGTACTCCGTATGCATTCCGTTTCCGTATTTCCGTTTTTCCGTTAAAAGATAGAACATGTCCTATTAGGGCTCGTTCACACAAACGTTTTTTGCTTTCCGTATACAGGCTGTTTTTTGCGTTTCGTATACGGTCCATATACGGAACTATTCATTTCAATGTGTCCGCAAAAAAACGGAATGTACTCCGCATACTTTCCGTATTTCCCTTTTTCCGTTCCGCAACATTTCGTGTCAGGTCCTATTATTGTCCACAAATCACGTTTAATGGTTCCATTCAAGCCAATGGGTCCGTATATAAAAAACAGAATGTATACGGAACACATGTCCGTATGTCATACGTTTTTTGCGGCTCCATGCTGTAGAAATGCTATGCCCAGCCCATTTTGCACATGTGTTTGGTGTTTGCAGTGACTACAAAGTTCCTGTTTTTGCGGAAAAACGGAACGGAAACGGAAATAGAACGGATCCAAAAAACGGACCAACAGATCTGTGAAAAACGGACCGCAAAACCATACTGTTGTGTGAACAAGCCTTTATTGCCCGTAAATCACGTTCCGTGGCTCCATACAAGTTAATGGGTCCGCAAAAAAAAAACACATACGGAAATGCATCCGTATGTGTTCCGTATCCGTTCCGTTTTTGCGGAATCAACTATTGAAAATTTTATGGCCAGCCCAATTTTTTCTATGTAATTACTATATATTGTATAAGCCATACGGAAAAACGGTTCAGAAACCGAAGCACAAGTTATCCGTGAAAAACGGACCGCAAAACACTGAAAAAGCCATACGGCCGTGTGAAAGAGGTCTTAGGGCTCGTTCACACGACCGTATGTCTTTTTCAGTGTTTTGCGGGCCGTTTTTCCCGGATCCATTTTTTTTCTGTAGTGTTTCCGGTTCCGTTTTTCCATATGGCATATACAGTAATTACATAGAAAAAATTGGGCTGGGCATAAATTTTCAATAGATGGTTCCGCAAAAACGGAATGGATACGGAAGACATATGGAGTACATTCGGTATGTATTCCGTTTTTTTTTTTTGCGGACCCATTGACTTGAATGGAGCCATGGAACGTGATTTGCGGGCAATAATAGGACATGTTCTATCTTTCAATGGAACAGAAAAATGGAAATAAGGAAACGGAATGCATACGGAGTACACTCCATTTTTTTGCAGACCCATAATGCAAAAACCGGCCCATATAGGGAACGCAAAAAAACGTTTGTGTGTTGCGGACCCATTACGCAAAAACCGGCCCGTATACGGAACGCAAAAAATGTTTGTGTGAACAAGCCCTTAGGAAGTGAAACAATCTGGATGAGAACAAAGGAGTCAATGGACGGAGTATTACCTCACCGTGACAGGTAATGTTACATAAGGGCTTGTTGACACGAACGTATGGGTTCCGTTCCGTGCATTGGAGCCGCAATTTGCGGTCCGCAATGCATGGAGAACATTCATGAGGCCTCCAGGACGGATCCAGACCCATTCAACTTGAATGGGTCTGCATCCCTCAATTCTGCAAAAGATAGGACATGTTCTATCTCTGTGCGGAAAGGAAGTACAGAACGGAACCCCACAGAAGCACTCCGTAGTGCTTCCATGGGTTTCCGTCCTTCTGTTCCCCATCTCCGGATTTGCGGACCCATTCAAGTGAATGCGTTCGCATCCGTGATGCGGAATGCACACGGATCGCGGTCCGCAATACGGCAACGGAACCCATACTTTCGTGTGTACAAGCCCTAAGGGACATGGAAAGTTATTTGCTGCTGATCGCTATCAAAGCAGAAACCTTGTTATGCCTTATATAAAGACACAGAAGAACAGATACGCCCATGGCTATTAATAATGTACTATGTAGTAGTGGTCTCAAGGCTCTCCAGCTATTGCAGAATTACAACTTCCAGGATAAAGCCACAGGCTAGAGACCACTCCTTTATACTACCGTATGCTATATCCTATTTTTTACATATTTGATAGGATATTGCCTTCACTCGGTTCCTGTAGGAACCCCAGCCATGTTATATACTGTATAGAACTTGTATGTGTTCACTGTATGAGAGTTTTATGTATTAACAATATGGTACTATTATGAAGGCGCAGTATGGGATTCTTATGAAGTCACTGTATGCCGGTGCACGGCATTATTAGGGCCCCTTTACACACAAGTTTGTTCTGGCATTGTTTTGCACCCAAAAAAAATAAATAAATGCAGAAACGGCTTGTGTTTTTTCCAAATCATATGCACTTTTTATGGCATGCTGCAATAAAAAAAAACTATAAAAAACAGATACCCCAAAAAGCCACCATTAACAAAAATGCCAGTGGCAAAAACACTTTTCTTGTGTGTCTTGCTTTTCATGTTTCGCAAATGTTCAGATAACATCTGGAGCTAAAAACCCATGTGTCAACTTGCCGTAAAGCGGTTTTCCATGTTTTTGAACTGGGACCTCTGATGATCAGCTGTTTGAGAAGGCACCATGTTCTCTCTGCTCCCCAATCACAGCTCTGTACATTGTATATAGGCTGTACTTGATATTGCAGCTCAGCCCAGTTCACTTAAATGGACCGGGGCTGCACCTAGTCCATGTGACCAATAAACCTGACATCACATGGCCCAGGAAAAGCTGCGAGAAGGCCGTGGCACTACTGCAAGCACTGTTGTCTTCTCAAACAGCTGATCGGTGGGGGTCTCGGCTGTCAGATCCTCAACGATCAGTTACTGATGACCTATGCAGAAAATAGTGTCAACCAAAAGTTGAGGGCCTGCACCCACGAACCCCATCGACCACACTGGAATGCACCAGCCCAACCATGATCACAGTCCTCAGCAGTCCACAGATCAGTAATTAAAACAGCATCTCCAGTTTCATCTTTATTCCCTGTACTTTAAAAAAATGTGTACACAAACAAGCTAAGCAGCAACGTTTTGGCTACATGGCAGCCTTTATCAAGCTAAAGGCTGCCATGTAGCCGAAACGTTGCTGCTTGGCTTGTTTGTGTACACATTCTTTATGTGTACACAAAGGCTTGTTTGCTGACGTCCCCGTTTTTGATTGCTATGCAGAAGATAGGTCATCAGTTCAAAAACCCTGGAAAACCCTTTTAATGCTTCCTTTGTGGCAGTTTTTTTGGCCTTGTAAAAAAAAGTTCCATGAAATTCATGCATTTTTGCTAGCTTTTCTTGTTCACACCTTTTGACATTTTATAGGACATTTTTCCCCCATAGAGAATTCTACACTACGTGCAGAATTATTAGGCAAATGAGTATTTTGACCACATCATCCTCTTTATGCATGTTGTCTTACTCCAAGCTGTATAGGCTCGAAAGCCTACTACCAATTAAGCATATTAGGTGATGTGCATCTCTGTAATGAGAAGGGGTGTGATCTAATGACATCAACACCCTATATCAGGTGTGCATAATTATTAGGCAACTTCCTTTCCTTTGGCAAAATGGGTCAAAAGAAGGACTTGACAGGCTCAGAAAAGTCAAAAATAGGGAGATATCTTGCAGAGGGATGCAGCACTCTTAAAATTGCAAAGCTTCTGAAGCGTGATCATCGAACAATCAAGCGTTTCATTCAAAATAGTCAACAGGGTCGCAAGAAGCGTGTGGAAAAACCAAGGCGCAAAATAACTGCCCATGAACTGAGAAAAGTCAAGCGTGCAGCTGCCAAGATGCCACTTGCCACCAGTTTGGCCATATTTCAGAGCGGCAACATCACTGGAGTGCCCAAAAGCACAAGGTGTGCAATACTCAGAGACATGGCCAAGGTAAGAAAGGCTGAAAGACGACCACCACTGAACAAGACACACAAGCTGAAAAGTCAAGACTGGGCCAAGAAATATCTCAAGACTGATTTTTCTAAGGTTTTATGGACTGATGAAATGAGAGTGAGTCTTGATGGGCCAGATGGATGGGTCCGTGGCTGGATTGGTAAAGGGCAGAGAGCTCCAGTCCGACTCAGACGCCAGCAAGGTGGAGGTGGAGTACTGGTTTGGGCTGGTATCATCAAAGATGAGCTTGTGGGGCCTTTTTGGGTTGAGGATGGAGTCAAGCTCAACTCCCAGTCCTACTGCCAGTTTCTGGAAGACACCTTCTTCAAGCAGTGGTACAGGAAGAAGTCTGCAAGGTAAGAAAAACATGATTTTCATGCAGGACAATGCTCCATCACACGCGTCCAAGTACTCCACAACGTGGCTGGCAAGAAAGGGTATAAAAGAAGAAGTTCTAATGACATGGCCTCCTTGTTCACCTGATCTGAACCCCATTGAGAACCTGTGGTCCATCATCAAATGTGAGATTTACAAGGAGGGAAAACAGTACACCTCTCTGAACAGTGTCTGGGAGGCTGTGGTTGCTGCTGCACGCAATGTTGATGGTGAACAGATCAAAACACTGACATAATCCATGGATGGCAGGCTTTTGAGTGTCCTTGCAAAGAAAGGTGGCTATATTGGTCACTGATTTGTTTTTGTTTTGTTTTTGAATGTCAGAAATGTATATTTGTGAATGTTGAGATGTTATATTGGTTTCACTGGTAAAAATAAATAATTGAAATGGGTATATATTTGTTTTTTGTTAATTTGCCTAATAATTATGTACAGTAATAGTCACCTGCACACACAGATATCCCCCTAAAATAGCTAAAACTAAAAACAAACTAAGGCTAGTTTCACACTAGCGGCAGGACGGATCCGACAGGCTGTTCACCATGTCGGATCCGTCCTGCGGCTATTTCGCCGTGCCCGCGGACCGCCGCTCCGTCCCCATTGACTACAATGGGGACGGGGGCGGAGCTCCGGCGCAGCACGGCGCTGCACGGAGAAAGGCCGCCGGACTAAAATTACTGCATGTCAGGCTTTTTAGTCCGGCGGCTTTCTCCGTGCAGCGCCGTGCTGCGCCGGAGCTCCGCCCCCGTCCCCATTGTAGTCAATGGGGACGGAGCGGCGGTCCGTGGGCACGGCGAAATAGCCGCAGGGCGGATCCGACATGGTGAACAGCCTGTCGGATCCGTCCTGCCGCAAGTGTGAAAGTAGCCTAAAAACTACTTCCAAAAATATTCAGCTTTGATATTAATGAGTTTTTGGGGTTCATTGAGAACATGGTTGTTGTTCAATAATAAAATTAATCCTCAAAAATACAACTTGCCTAATAATTCTGCACTCCCTGTATGTGAAAACACCAGAAAAAATGCTATAGCCATGTTTCTATGTAAAAAACACAATAAACAAAAAAAATAAAAATCCACCGCAAGTGCACAGAAATGCCACTTAAAAATGTGTTTTTACTGCATCTCATAATTCTCATAGACCTACAGCTAACATTTGGAGGTGACTTTTTTTTTTTAAGAAAATGCACCAAGAAGAAACAAAAAAAAACATGCAAAAATGACAAAAGTTGGCAAAACTTCCTGAAAAAAAAGCTATGTGGGAATCCACCTTTATTCAGTCAGTGCATGGAGATATTACTCCTGTTATAGCATATAGCAATATTATTTTAAGGAGGGCATTATTTCAACCTTCTCCCTAGGCTCCTCTAGCAGAATGTTAGAACTTGTCCTGAGTGTAATACAGTCTATGAAAGCTACCAACTGATATACTGTAGACCCACTGAATCAACCGTGCCAAGCATTCTGAGCCTGAGATCCTATATTGCATGTTAGTTCATGTTTAGATATTAACAGATGTCTCCAGAGAACCACAGGTAATCTCAAGAACAACACGTGGCCCATGCATCTGCAGGATATTTGCTCTGCACAGTAAGGCTGAGTTAACACGGGCGAGATTTCCGTGCGGGTGCAATGTGGGAGGTGAACGCATTGCACCCGCACTAAATCCAGACCTATTCATTTCTATGGGGCTGTGCACATGAACTGTGATTTTCACGCATCACTTATGCGTTGCGTGAAAATCGCAGCATGCTCTATATTGTGCATTTTTCACGCAACGCAGGCCCCATAGAAGTAAATGGGGATGAGTGAAAATCGCAAGCATCCGCAAGCAAGTGCGGATGCGGTGCGATTTTCACGCACGGTTGCTAGGAGACAATCGGGATGGAGACCCGATCATTAATATTTTCCCTTATAACATGGTTATAAGGGAAAATAATAGCATTCTTAGCCACTTCAACCCCGCTAGCTGAAACCCCCTTAATGACCAGGCCACTTTTTACACTTCTGCACTACACTACTTTCACCGTTTATCGCTCAGTCATGCAACTTACCTCCCAAATGAATTTTACCTCCTTTTCTTCTCACTAATAGAGCTTTCATTTGGTGGTATTTCATTGCTGCTGACATTTTTACTTTTTTTGTTATTAATCGAAATTTAACGATTTTTTTGCAAAAAAATGACATTTTTCACTTTCAGTTGTAAAATTTTGCAAAAAAAACGACACCCATATATAAATTTTTTGCTAAATTTATTGTTCTACATGTCTTTGATAAATAAAAATGTTTGGGTAAAAGTTATAGCGTTTACAGACTATGGTACAAAAATGTGAATTTCCGCTTTTTGAAGCAGCTCTGACTTTCTGAGCACCTGTCATGTTTCCTGAGGTTCTACAATGCCCAGACAGTACAAACACCCCACAAATGACCCCATTTCGGAAAGTAGACACCCTAAGCTATTCACTGATGGGCATAGTGAGTTCATAGAACTTTTTATTGTTTGTCACAAGTTAGCGGAAAATGATGATTTTTATTTTATTTATTTTTTTCTTACAAAGTCTCATATTCCACTAAGTTGTGACAAAAAATAAAAACTTCCATGAACTCACTATGCCCATCACAAAATACCTTGGGGTGTCTTCTTTCCAAAATGGGGTCACTTGTGGGGTAGTTATACTGCCCAGGCATTCTAAAAAATGACCGGTGAAATCCGAAAGGTGCACTTTGGAATGTGTGCCCCTTTGCCCACCTAGGCTGCAAAAAAGTGTCACACATCTGGTATCGCCGTACTCAGGAGAAGTCGGGGAATGTGTTTTGGGGTGTCATTTTACATATACCCATGCTGGGTGAGAGAAATATCTTGGCAAAAGACAACTTTTCCCATTTTTGTATACAAAGTTGGCATTTGACCAAGATATTTATCTCACCCAGCATGGGTATATGTAAAATGACACCCCAAAACACATTGCCCAACTTCTCCTGAGTACGGCGATACCACAGGTGTGACACTTTTTTGCAGCCAAGGTGGGCAAAGGGGCACATAATCCAAAGTGCACCTTTCGGATTTCGCAGGCCATTTTTTACACATTTTGATTGCAAAGTACTTCTCACACATTTGGGCCCCTAAGTTGCCAGGGCAGTATAACTACGCCACAAGTGACCCAATTTTGGAAAGAAGACACCCCAAGGTTTTCCGTGAGGGGCATGGGGAGTTCCTAGAATTTTTTATTTTTTGTCACAAGTTAGTGGAATATGAGACTTTGTAAGAAAAAAAAAATAATAATAATAAATCATCATTTTCCGCTAACTTGTGACAGAAAATAAAAAATTCTAGGAACTCGCCATGCCCCTCATGGAATACCTTGGGGTGTCTTCTTTCCAAAATGGGGTCACTTATGGGGTAGTTATACTGCCCTGGCATTCTAGGGGCCCTAATGTGTGGTAAGTAGTTTGAAATCAAAATGTGTAAAAAATGACCTGTGAAATCCTAAAGGTGCTCTTTGGAATGTGTGCCCCTTTGACCACCTGGGCGGCAAAAAAGTGTCACACATCTGGTATCGCCGTACTCAAGAGAAGTTGGGGAATGTGTTTTGGGGTGTCATTTTACATATACCCATGCTGGGTGAAAGAAATATCTTGGCAAAAGACAACTTTTCCCATTTTTTTATATAAAGTTGGCATTTGACCAAGATATTTATCTCACCCAGCATGAGTATATGTAAAATGACACCCCAAAACACATTCCCCAACTTCTCCTGAGTACGGCGATACCAGATGTGTGACACTTTTTTGCAGCCTAGATGTGCAAAGGTGCCCAAATTCCTTTTAGGAGGGCATTTTTAGACATTTGGATCCCAGACTTCTTCTCACGCTTTCGGGCCCCTAAAAAGCCAGGGCAGTATAAATACCCCACATGTGACCCCATTTTGGAAAGAAGACACCCTAAGGTATTCAATGAGGGGCATGGCAAGTTCATAGAATTATATTTTTTTGGCACAAGTTAGCGGAAATAGATTTTTTTTTTTTGTATTTTCTCACAAAGTTTCCCTTTCCGCTAACTTGGGACAACATTTTCAATCTTTCATGGACTCAATATGCCCCTCACGGAATACCTTGGGGTGTCTTCTTTCCGAAATGGGGTCACATGTGGGGTATTTATACTGCCCTGGCATTTTAGGGGCCCTAAAGCGTGAGAAGAAGTCTGGAATATAAATGTCTAAAAAATGTTACGCATTTGGATTCCGTGAGGGGTATGGTGAGTTCATGTGAGATTTTATTTTTTAGAGGAATTAGTGGAATATGAGACTTAGTAAGAAAAAACAAACAAAAAAATTTCCGCTAACTTGGGCCAAAAAAAATGTCTGAATGGAGCCTTACAGGGGGTGATCAATGACAGGGGGGTGATCAATGACAGGGGGTGATCAGGGAGTGTATATGAGGTGATCACCCGCCTGTCATTGATCACCCCCCTGTAAGGCTCCATTCAGACGTCTGTATGATTTTTACGGATCCACGGATACATGGATCGGATCCGCAAAACGCATACGGACGTCTGAATGGAGCCTTACAGGGGGGTGATCAATGACAGGGGGTGATCAGGGAATCTATATGGGTGATCACCCGCCTGTCATTGATCACCCCCCTGTAAGGCTGCATTCAGACGTCCGTATGTGTTTTGCGGATCCGATCCATGTATCCGTGGATCCGTAAAAATCATACGGACATCTGAATGGAGCCTTACAGGGGGGTGATCAATGACAGGGGTGTGATCAATGACAGGGAAGTGATCAGGGAATCTATATTGGTGATCACCCACCTGTAAGGCTCCATTCAGACGTCCGTATGTGTTTTGCGGATCCGATCCATGTATCCGTGGATCCGTAAAAATCATACGGACATCTGAATGGAGCCTTACAGGGGGGTGATCAATGACAGGGGTGTGATCAATGACAGGGGGTGATCAGGGAATCTATATGGGTGATCACCCACCTGTAAGGCTCCATTCAGACGTCCGTATGTGTTTTGCGGATCCGATCCATGTATCCGTGGATCCGTAAAAATCATACGGACGTCTGAACGGAGCCTGACAGGGGGGTGATCAATGACAGGGGGTGATCAATGACAGGGGGGTGATCAGGGAGTCTATATGGGGTGATCATGGGTGATCAGGGGTTCATAAGGGGTTAATAAGTGACAGGGGGGGGTGTAGTGTAGTGTTTTGTGGTACTTTACTTAGCTACCTGTGTCCTCTGGTGGTCGATCCAAACAAAAGGGACCACCAGAGGACCAGGTAGCAGGTATATTAGACGCTGTTATCAAAACAGCGTCTAATATACCTGTTAGGGGTTAAAAAAAATCACATCTCCAGCCTGCCAGCGAGCGATCGCCGCTGGCAGGCTGGAGATCCACTCGCTTACCTTCAGTTCCTGTGAACTCTGCGCAGGGCTGCCGCCTCCGGACCGCACATCTGCGTTAGGCGGTCCGGAGGCGGTTAATACAGAATGCATAGAACAATGGCGCTGAAGGGGTTAAAAATAAATTAATAATCATTTAACTCACCTTAATCCATTTGCTCGCACAGCCGGCATCTCCTGTCTTCTTCTTTGCTGTGTACAGGAAAAGGACCTGTGGTGACGTCACTCTGGTCATTACATGGTCCATCACATGATCTTTTACCATGGTGATGGATTATGTGATGGACCATGTGATGACCGGAGTGACGTCACAACAGGTTATTTCCCTGTACACAGCAAAGAAGAAGAGAGAAGAGATGCCGGCTGTGCTATTGTACTATGCATTCTGTATTTAAGAATGCTATTATTTTCCCTTATAACCATGTTACAAGGGAAAATAATACAATCTACACAACCCCGATCCCGGTTTGGGCACCAAACATGCCGATTTTTCACAATGTTTTGCACTCGCGCGGAAAAATCGCGCATGTTCCCGCAACGCACCTTTTCCCGCAACGCTCGTGTGAACCCAGCCTAAGGGCTCGCTCACATGAACGTATTTTGCATTCCATATACGGGCCGTCTTTTGCGATCCGCATACGGTCCGTATACAGAACCATTCATTTCCGTGGCCCCGCAAAAATTATGAGTCCTGTCCTATTCTTGTCCATTTTGCGGACAAGAATAGGCATTTCTATAATGGGCCTCCTGTTCTGTTCCGCAAATTGTGGAAGGCACATGGGCGGCATCCGTTTTTTGTGGATCCACAATTTGCGGACGGCAAAAAACGGCACGGTCGTGTGAACGAGCCCTAAGGCCTTTGCACATGGCTGTTGTGGGTCTGTTCCATGCATTGGGGACCACAATTTGCGGTCCCCAACGCATGGGCAACATCCGTGCGGCGGCCGGGACGGATCGAAACCCATTCAACTTGAATAGGTCCGTGATCTGTCCGCACCACAAAAAGATAGAACAAGTTGTATTTTTTGTGGTGCGGAGGCATAGACAGAAACACCACGGGAGCACTCCGTAGTGCTTCCGTGAGGTTCCGATCCGTATTTCCGTTCCGCATCTCCGTGATTGCGGACCCATTCAATACAGCCACGGGCACACAACGGCTGTGTGCAAGAGGCCTAAGAACTAGCTTTAAAGAGGTATTCCAGTTTCGTGATATTGATGACCTATCCTCAGGAAATGGGTGAGGGTTCCGACTCTTAGCAAACTTAACGATCAACAATTTGAAGGGACCGTGGCGCTCGTGTTAGAGCTGTGTCCTCTTCAGTGTTTATTTGCACGCTGTCTCCATTGTAGCGGCAGTGCAGTGTAATTACAGCTCCTTCTCCTATTTAACCCCTTAAGGATCGGGCTCATTTTCACCTTAAGGACCAGGCCATTTTTTGCAAATCTGACCAATGTCACTTTATGTGGTGATAACTTTAAAACGCTTTGACTTATTCGGGCCATTCTGAGATAGTTTTTTCGTCACATATTGTACTTTATGACATTGGTAATTTTTTAATAAATAAAAATGTTTTTTTTAACTTCATTTTACCAAATTTACCAAAAATTTGGAAAAATTAGCAAATTTCCAAGTTTCAATTTCTCTATTCTATAATACATAGTAATACCTACAAAAATAGTTATTACTTTACATTCCCATATGTCTACTTCATGTTTGGATCATTTGGGGGATTATATTTTTTTGGGGATGGATGTTACAAGGCTTAGAAGTTTAGAAGCAAATCTTGAAATTTTTCTGAAATTTTCAAAAACCCACTTTTTAAGGACCAGTTCAGGTCTGAAGTCACTTTGCTTACATAATTTAAACCACCCAAAAATGATCCCATTTTAGAAACTACACCCCTCAAGGTATTCAAAACTGATTTTAAAAACTTTGTTAACCCTTTAGGTGTTCCACAAGAATTAATGGAAAATAGAGAGAAAATAAAAAAAATTCACTTTTTGGCAGATTTTTCATTTTAATATTTTTTTCCAGTTACAAAGCAAGGGTTAACAGCCAAACAAAACTCCATATTTATGGCCCTGGTTCTGTAGTTTACAGAAACACCCCATATGTGGTTGGAAACTGCTGTACGGGCGCACGGCATTGCTCAGAAGGAAAGGAATGCCATACGGAAGGCAGATTTTGCTGGACTGTTTTTTTTTTTACACCATGTCCCATTTGAAGCTCCCCTGATGCACCCCTAGAGTAGAAACTCCAAAAAATGTACCCCACTTTAGAAACTACGGGATAGGGTGGCAGTTTTGTTGGTACTATTTTAGGGTACATATGATGTTTGGTTGTTCTATATTACACTTTTTGTGAGGCAAGGTAACAAGAAATGGCACAGTTGTTATTTTTTGTTATTTACAACATTCATCTGGCAGGTTAGATCATGTGGTATTTTTATAGAGCAGGTGGTCACGGATGCAACAATACCAAATATGACTACTTTTTTTATTTGTTTGTTTCAGTTTTACATAACAAAGCATTTTTTTTATGATTCTTTAGTGTCTCCATATTCTGAAAGCCATAGTTTTATTTATTTTTTGGGCAACTGTCTTGTTTCGGGGCTAATTTTTTTCAGGATGAGATGACTGTTTGATTGGCACTATTTTGGGGTGCGTATTACTTTATCGCTTCGTATTATACTTTTTGTGATGTAAGGTGACAAAAAAATTGCTTTTTTTACACAGTTTATTTATTTATTTTGTTACGGTGATCACCTGAGGGGTTAGGTCATGTGATATTTTTATAGAGCAGGTTATTACAGACGCGACGATACCTAATATGTATTTTTATTTTTTTATGTAAGTTTTACACAATGATTTCATTTTTGAAACAAAAATCTAGTTTTAGTGTCTCCATAGTCTGAGAGCCATAGTTTTTTCATTTTTTGGGCGATTATGTTGGGTAGAGTATGATTTTTAAGGGATGAGATGACGGTTTGATTGGCACTATTTTGGGGTGCATATGACTTTTTGATCGCTTGCTATTACACGTTTTGTGATGTAAGGGGACAAAAAATTGCTTTTTTACACCGTTTTTATTTTAAAAAATTTACGATGTTCACCTGAGGGGTTAGGCCATGTGATATTTTTATATAGCACGTTATTACAGATAATGTAGGGGCTCAATTTTTTGCGGGATGAGGTGATTGGTTAGATTGGTGCTATTTTGGTGGGCATACGCCTTTTTGATCGCTTGCTGTTGTACTTTTTGTGATGTATGGTGACAAAAAAAATGTTTATTTAGCACAGTTTTTATTTTTTATGGCATTCATCTGAGGGGTTAGGTCATGTGATATGTTTATAGAGCCAGGCGATACGGACGCGGCGATACCTAATATGTCTACCAACATAGACATAATATGTTTTTACCAAATTTTTTTTATTTTTTTTTAAATACTTTAAACTTTTAATTTTTGGGGGGGAAACTTTATTTTTTCAAAAAAAATTCACTTTATTTTTTGTCCTACTTTGGGACTTTTGGGATTCTGATCCCCTTTACAGTGCATTCCAATACTTCTGTATTGGAATGCATTGGCTATATGAGTAATACAGTGTCTATTACTCATACAGCTTCCTGCCTGTGAGATCCAGGGGGCTGATTCTCACAGGCTCTTCACCGGAAGGCAGCCCCGATGCCTAAGGAAGGCATTGCGCTGCCTTCCCTGCTATCGGGTCCCCGTCACAGCAGCACGGGTACCCGATAGCCACTGCACTCGCTGCCCGAACCACCCGGAAACGCCGGAAACCGCAGGTTTGAATTGACACAGGACCCCCCGTGCATTGTCCCAGGGTGCCTGCTGATTGATTTCAGCAGGCACCCAGTTCTGATCACCACCCACCACTATAGCTTTTCCGTGTTATGCGGTTTTCTTGCAGTTTTTGCAAGTGGATTTTTTCTCTGGATTTTTATTCATTTATGAACCAGGCCTAAGAGTACCTTCCTACGTTGCAGAATACGTGTGGTTTTTCAGCACGCATTCCAGTGCAGAAAAACTGCAGCTTAGTACAAAACCAGCAAAGTGTATGGGATTAAAAAAATCTCATGTACACTTTGCAGATTCTTTCTGTGCGTCAATTATGTTTGCTGTTTTAGCTGCGGATTTCACCTATTTCTAATGAAAGGTGAGATCAGTAGCAAAACCTCACCAAATCCACACCAAAAAAACATGTTATTGCGGATATGGTGCAAAAAGGCAGATACTGTAAATCTGGACAGAAATTCTTGTGAATCTTATGTGCGTTCACCCACACACGTGTGCAGTTGGCCACATGCAACCAATCTTGTGGGTTCCTTCACATGCAGCAGATTTTGTTGCAGAAATTTAATGGGGTTTGCAGAAGTCCATGTGATTGCCACCAAAACAACCCTATTCAAGGGAACCTTCACACATACCAGATTTTGTTACAAAAAATTATCTGACTGAAAATCAGTTCCATTCATCCCAAAGGGGTGATTTCTGCAAGACTCATTCAGATGATGGTGTTGGTGTCATCTGCCTAACACCCACCCCCCATAAAAATGCTTTCATTACGATTTGTATTTTTACAGTAATTCATTAATTTATTTAGTTAGTTATTGTTGAGTTGTCTATGTAATTTCTATACCATAAAGTCCCATCATTTTACTGTTCTTTGCTGTTCAGTGGTCCTGCTCATCGTCACATTGATCTAACTAGTCTATAACATTATATGCAATTTTGTATTCTCATTATTTTACTTTCATAAGAAGAATAACAGGGAAAAAGTGACAAGAGTAATTGCAACCACTGAAGCAGTAACAATAAGGCCTCTTTTACACGAGCATGACGGATGAGGTCCGGATGCGTTCAGGGTGCGTTCAGTGAAACTCGCACCATTTTGCAAGCAAGTTCAGTCAGTTTTGTCTGCGATTGCGTTCAGTTGTTCAGTTTTTTTTCCGCACGAGTGCAATGCATTTTAATAAGTTTTTCACGCACTTGATAAAAAACGGAAGGTTTACAAACAACATCTCTTAGCAACCATCAGTGAAAAACACATTGCATCCGCACCTGCTTGCGGATGCAATGCGTTTTTCACGCAGCCCCATTCATTTCTATGGGGCCAGGGCTGCGTGAAAAACGCAGAATATAGAACATGCTGCGTTTTTCACGCAACACAGAACTGATGCATGAACAACGCTCATGTGCACAGACCCATTGAAATACATTTATTGGTCAGGATTCAGTGCGGGTGCTATGCGTTCACATCACGCATTGCACCTGCGTGGAAAACTCGCTCATGTGAAAGGGGTCTAAGGCTGGGTTCACACAGGCGAGTTTTCAGCGCGGGTGCAATGCGGGAGGTGAACGCATTGCACCCACACTGAATCCGGACCTATTCATTTCTATGGGGCTGTGCACATGAGCAGTGATTTTCACGCATCACTTGTGCGTTGCGTGAAAATCGCAGCATGCTCTATATTGTGCATTTTTCACGCAACGCATCACGGTGCTCATCACATGATACATCACATGATCCATCACCATGGTGATGGACCATGTGATAAGCTCAGTGACGTCACCACAGGTCCTTTGACAGGTCCTCAATTGGAGGCGGTTAGTTAATTTTATATATATTTTTAACCCTCAATTGACCTTCTACTAAGCATTCTGTATTAAATAATGCTATTATTTTCCCGTATAACCATGTTATAAGGGAAAATCATAAAATTTACAGAATACTGAGCCCAAACCCGAACTTCTGTGAAGAAGTCCGGGTTCGGGTCTGGGTACCAAACATGCCGATTTTTCTCATGCGCGTGCAAAATGCATTAAAACGTTTTGCACTTGCGGGGAAAAATCGCACATGTTCCCGCAACGAACCTGCCTCTTTTCCTATAACGCCCGTGTGAACCCAGCATAAGAGTGCCTTCACAAGTGGCAGAAAAATATACACTGAAATCTGCATACGCTTATTTTTAGGTTTATGCAGATTTGTTTTAGAAATCTTTACTTAAGCAGTATTATCATAAAGATATGTTTGTACATGAAGTTATACATGAGAAACATTGTCTAACAAAGAACGAAGACACGTGAAAATAGGGTATGCGTACATATCAAGCATAAAGAGAGCATATACGTAAGCTTATACCCTATGGAACCGATGCGGCATAAAACTCCAATGATCCCTGGTGTGTGCATACTGTATATGCAAAATGATGTAAGGAAGAGCGAGCACAATATCGAGACCAGGCTTCCAAACATAAACACAATCAGTGTGAGTAAGATTCATACCACTTCAACCACGGTGACCACATAGATAGAAACGTATCATGTGATAATGTTGTCCAACTACCGAGTTCTTCCATTCTATAAATTTCCTGCGTTTTCACAACCAAATCATTGCTCAAAGGCTGTTCACTGAGCCAGAATTTAGGTATTAATTCATTAATTTGGCATCCATAATAAGCATCGGGGGGGGCAATTTCTTAAGCGGGCAGTCATGCTCCGGTTTATTAAGTAAAACTAGAGATGGGGACGAGATGATTCTCCATTGAAATCTAATTGAATTGAGCTCCATAAACTTTGCAACACATCATGTTTTCCGCAGCAGTACACAGACACTGAGATTTTTTAGAGTAGACACATTTAAACTCCATAGAAATACATGAGGAACTGTTTATGAAGTGGATTTATTCCTGCACATACAGACGTGGACAAAATTGTTGGTACCCTTTGGTCAATGAAAGAAAAAGTCACAATGGTCACAGAAATAACTTTAATCTGACAAAAGTAATAATAAATTAAAATTCTATAAATGTTAACCAATGAAAGTCAGACATTGTTTTTCAACCATGCTTCAACAGAATTATGTAAAAAAATAAACTCATGAAACAGGCATGGACAAAAATGATGGTACCCCTAACTTAATATTTTGTTGCGCAACCTTTTGAGGCAATCACTGCAATCAAACGCTTCCTGTAACTGTCAATGAGACATCTGCACCTCTCAGCAGGTATTTTGGCCCACTCCTCATGAGCAAACTGCTCCAGTTGTGTCCGGTTTGAAGGGTGCCTTTTCCAGACTGCATGTTTCAGCTCCTTCCAAAGATGCTCAATAGGATTGAGGTCAGGGCTCATAGAAGGCCACTTTAGAATAGTCCAATTTTTTCCTCTTAGCCATTCTTGGGTGTTTTTAGCGGTGTGTTTTGGGTCATTGTCCTGTTGCAAGACCCATGACCTGCGACTGAGACCAAGCTTTCTGACACTGGCTAGTACATTTCTCTCTAGAATTCCTTGATAGTCTTGAGATTTCATTGTACCCTGCACAGATTCAAGACACCCTGTGCCAGACGCAGCAAAGCAGCCCCAGAACATAACAGAGCCTCCTCCATGTTTCACAGTAGGGACAGTGTTCTTTTCTTGATATGCTTCATTTTTTCGTCTGTGAACATACAGCTGATGTGCCTTGGCAAAAACTTCGATTTTTGTCTCATCTGTCCACAGGACATTCTCCCAGAAGCTTTGTGGCTTGTCAACATGTAGTTTGGCATATTCCAGTCTTGCTTTTTTATGATTCGTTTTCAACAATGGTGTCCTCCTTGGTCGTCTCCCATGTAGTCCACTTTGGCTCAAACAACGACGGATGGTGCGATCTGACACTGATGTTCCTTGAGCATGAAGTTCACCTTGAATCTCTTTAGAAGTCTTTCTAGGCTCTTTTGTTACCATTCGGATTATCCGTCTCTTAGATTTGTCATCAATTTTCCTCCTGCGGCCACGTCCAGGGAGGTTGGCTACAGTCCCATGGATCTTAAACTTATGAATAATATGTGCAACTGTACTCACAGGAACATCTAGTTGCTTGGAGATGGTCTTATAGCCTTTACCTTTAACATGCTTGTCTATAATTTTCTTTCTGATCTCTTGAGACAGCTCTTTCCTTTGCTTCCTCTGGTCCATGTCGAGTGTGGTACACACCATATCACCAAACAACACAGTGATTACCTGGAGCCATATATATAGGCCCAATGGCTGATTACAAGGTTGTAGACACCTGTGATGCTAATTAGTGGACACACCTTGAATTAACATGTCCCTTTGGTCACATTATGTTCTGTGTTTTCTAGGGGTACCATCATTTTTGTCCATGCCTGTTTCATGAGTTTATTTTTTTACATAATTCTGTTGAAGCATGGTTGAAAAACAATGTCTGACTTTCATTGGTTAACATTTATAGAATTTTAATTTATTATTACTTTTGTCAGATTAAAGTTATTTCTGTGACCATTGTGACTTTTTCTTTCATTGACCAAAGGGTACCAACAATTTTGTCCACGTCTGTATACAGGTACCCATAAGGCTAATTTCACACGTGTGTTCAATCCAGGAAACACTCATGTGATAACTGCATTTCTCGGACCGAACACTGTTTTTCTGACCGGCACTCACAGCATCATAGTGAATTATGCTGTCAGTTCCTGCCTGACCATAGGCCTTCTGTACTGTACACACAGCATTATGTGGGTTGTGTACCGGGCCGGGCATGAACTCAGAGCATCATATATCATTAGGTTGCTATGAGTTCAGGTTAGAGGAACAGTGTTTAGTCTAGGAAATTGGTTTCCTGGACCGAACAAGGTCATGTGAAATTAGCCTAAGGGCTCATGCACTTTGGGTCTGCAAAGAAAAACACTCCATGTGCATTCCATTTCCTATTATTGTCCGTAATTACGGACAAGGATAGTACTGTTTTATTAGGGGCCAGCTCTTCCATTCCGCAAAATACAGAATGCACAAGGACGTCATCCGTATTTTTTTGCAGTTCCGTTTTTTTGCAGACCGCAAAACACATAGGGTCGTGTGCATGGGCCATAAGAGTGCAACACAGCAAGGCATTTTCATCATGAATGGACCACAACTTGGCAGCCCGGTCCGTTTAAAAAGGTCAGAGCGAAAAAAACTAACTTTTGAATCTACGGTATCTATAAACTATTGAATACAGCGAAAAATGGCAGCAAATCATGCATTATAAATGCAGAAAAGTCCAAGCCTGAAATGTATTTTTGTATGAAATAGATGCTCAAGACAGACCTTTCCATTCAAAACTCCTTTATGTTAAACTATGCATTTACAAGCCCCAACATGGACCCGAATGTGTATGAAATCCTAGCTTATGGTTTAATGTTAACACATGTTTTACAGGAATGAATAAAAAAAAGTCATTTAAGGGTGCTGCCACACAATCAAGTTTTTTATGCAGTTTTTAAAGCCAAAATTAGGAGTGGTTCATAAAAGGATATAAAGTATTCAGGACAGATATTGCAGCACACTGATTGAGGTGGCATGAGGGAAGAAGACGAGAGTCGTAGCAGTCTCAGGATGGTGGTGTTACTCACGGTGGTGACTGTCCTCCACCCACATTCCCTGGGCAACGCACAGTAAAGTGGAGGTCACCTGATGACGATCCCCTGGGGAATGCCCTGATAGGGGTCTAGTGCCTGTCAGAAGGTGGGGTGCCTTTGATGTTGGTAGCAGTGAGGTGCAAGGCAGGAAACAGTAGGTGCACACAGTGGGCCAGATTCATCATTACTCTGACAGCTCACTCCACTTTCACATATGGCTAAAGTCAGTTTTAGCCAAGTCAGATTTATGATCAGCCTTTTAAGACTGTGATAAATGTGGTTTGACGGTAGCAGTTTATCCGTCAGTAAGCAGCTTTACAAAAGTCGCATGTTTTTAGGTAAAAGTCGCATGTTCTATTAAAAAGTTGCATAAGATAAGCATGGTCCTCACTGGAGTAAAATTGCACTTTTTTTTTTAGACTGTTTTGCGACTTTTTAAATAGTCGCAATAGTAAATCTGTCTAGAGATTCATTTACATGAGAAAAACTTCCACTTTCAGAAAACTGGCGAGCATAGTGCAGAGCCAATAAAAGTTGCACATTTTTGCGCAGTTTAAGCTATTGCGCAAAAATGTGTGACTTTTTCAATCCATTATTCTGACTTGAGCTAATGATACATCTGGACCAGTGTTTTTACACCTTTCTCGCCACTGGGGCGTGATAGAGGAGGGATGGGGGCATGGAGGGGGCTGGGCCATCAGCTCCAACAAAGTCAGGGACTGGAGTAGATATAACTTCAGGCACATGGCCTGCTGGAGGATATGCCTAATTAAGGAAGAGGCCTGTGCCTCCTCATAAATTAGGCAGATGCTCTGGCAGCGCAGGGTGTATGAAAGACCATTGTACAATGCTAATAGCTAATAGACGTTGAATAGGTAAAATAGGGTTTATAGGCCTAGAAAGTATAGTTTGTTATTGGATTGAAAACTGGCTGAAGGACTCTTTCCAGAGAGTTGTGGTCAATGATTCCTATTCTGAATGGTCCCGGGTTATAAGTGGTGTACCCCAAGATTCAGTGCTGGGTCCCCTTATTATTTAACTTATTTATTAAAAGGAGGATGGAATTAATAGCACTTTGTCTGTTAAACTACATAAACTACAAGGTGACTTGGACACTCTGAGTGTGTCGAAATCAACTTGGCAAATTATGTTCAATGTGAATAAAAGTAAAGTTATGCATCTTGGTAATAATAATCTCTATGCTTCATATGTCCTAGGGGATGTAACACTTGGAGAGTCACTTATAGAGAAGGATTTGGGTGTCTTGCAGATCGTAGATTAAAAAACAGTATGCAGTGTCAATCAGCTGCTTCTAAGGCTAGCACGATATTGCCATGTATTAAAAGAGGCACGGAATCTCAGGACAGGAATGTTATTTTACCAGTTTACAAAGCTTTGTTGTAGCAACATCTAGAATATGCAGTTCAGTAGAAATGAGGCACTGGAGCTGGAAAAAGTATGATGGAGAGCAACTAAACTGATAAGGGGCATGGAGGGTCTTAGTTATCATGAAAGATTAAAATAATTAAATGTATTTAGTCTTGAGAAGAGATTTCTACAGGGGGACATGATTAACCTATACAAATATATAAATGGGCCATACAAAAAATATGGTGACAAGCTGTTCCATGTAAAATCCACTCAAAAGACAAGGGGGCACTGTCTTCCTATGGAGAAGAAAAAGTTCAGTCTCCAGAGGCATCAAGGCTTCTTTACTGTAAGAACTGTGAATGTGTGGAATAGACTTAGAATGTGCTCACAACAGGAACAGTGGGTTTTAAAAAGGGCTTCTTCAAATTAAAACATTAATGCTTATGAAAATGTGTAGTGAGTCCGGGTCTCACTTCCCTTTTCTAACATTCACATCCCCACCTATCCCTTGGTTGAACTTGTTGGACATATGCCTTTTTTAACTGTATTAACTATGCAACTATGATGGCCTTTGATAAATGGCCCTCGGAGTCTTCACACAGGCACAGTTCTTGAATGGTTAAAAACATTGCTGAGGCTGTATTACTGGATGACCTCTAGGAGCTTCTTGCAGAGATTCACTTTCAGTAAACTGTTCTATACATCCTAATTCAGCCAAAGGGGGCATCACAAGTCCCAAACATGTTCTGCGTTTCATTCAGCAGACCAATTTTCAAGCAGCAGGGATACGAACAGGGGTTGGAAGTCTTTAAAATATACCTGAAAGAGTGCTGCAATTCTGGATATGACCATGCACCATGACCTTTAGACCTTGCCAAGTGCTGTAAGGTTTATAGCCTTCTGTGTTCACAGATTCCCATACACAGCCTCTTGTTGTGGCTGTTCAACCTTCTTTGTAGTTCTTTTTTTCTCTCAGTCTCCTGGATTCCCTTGGGCTCCTTTCTGGATCCCAAAAGGCTGACTGTGTATGCCACAGAACTGCAGATAGCTGGAAGCTGTGTATACTTCATCTAGCTGGCTCTGACTAACACACAGGAAAGAGCCAAGCCCAAGGTTAGGGCTTGACCCTTGCTGGATAAGATCTCTAGGGGGTGGTAATTCAGCCTTCAGGTTCATACTATTAGCAAAAAACTGTTTGAAATTAAATAAAACCACATCAGAAACCTATCACTTTACATATTTAATACTGTATCTGATCATTTAGCAGTGGCACAGAGGACTTGTAATCTTTTTTGTGAATCTACATCTGGTTTGGGCTTTAACAACTGATTCCAAAAACGTGCTATATGTCATTTCATGCCATTTTATGCATTTCCTTTGTGACAGCTGCTAAATTCCTATTTCAGGCTGGTGAATACATACATACATCCAACACTAGAGGTCTCTGTAACACCATTAATATATGTCAGCTACAGGAAGTTAAGATAGATTAGGAGTGAGGAGTTAGGAGGAGAGGAGACAGACTTGTCTCTGTCCTCCTAGGCCTAGCCCAGGTAGTGAAGCTACTTTAACCTTTGTAGTCCAAGACTAGGACTTATTGATCCTTAACTGTAATACCCCTTCCAGGGACCCTTCCGATGTTTGGGAGAATAATTGCTGTATCTTGTGCAACCTTTTCAAAGAATGGAGCAGAGAGTTTGTCTGCCATGAGGGAGACCGCCCTTGGGTTGCTGAATAACTGAAGCTCTGAATATTGCTGAATTGCTAAGTACAGAATAGAACTTACAGAGGATCCAAACTATTATTGAAAGGCTGAGTAACCAGAGCAAGATCAGAAATCAAGTACAAGTAAGATCATCACTTCTACAGGGAGTGCAGAATTATTAGGCAAATGAGTATTTTGACCACATCATCCTCTTTATGCATGTTGCCTTACTCCAAGCTGTATAGGCTCGAAAGCCTACTACCAATTAAGCATATTAGGTGATGTGCATCTCTGTAATGAGAAGGGGTGTGGTCTAATGACATCAACACCCTATATCAGGTGTGCATAATTATTAGGCAACTTCCTTTCCTTTGGCAAAATGGGTCAAAAGAAGGACTTGACAGGCTCAGAAAAGGCAAAAATAGTGAGATATCTTGCAGAGGGATGCAGCACTCTTAAAATTGCAAAGCTTCTGAAGCGTGATCATCGAACAATCAAGCGTTTCATTCAAAATAGTCAACAGGGTCGCAAGAAGCGTCTGGAAAAACCAAGGCGCAAAATAACTGCCCATGAACTGAGAAAAGTCAAGCGTGCAGCTGCCAAGATGCCACTTGCCACCAGTTTGGCCATATTTCAGAGCTGCAACATCACTGGAGTGCCCAAAAGCACAAGGTGTGCAATACTCAGAGACATGGCCAAGGTAAGAAAGGCTGAAAGACGACCACCACTGAACAAGACACACAAGCTGAAACGTCAAGACTGGGCCAAGAAATATCTCAAGACTGATTTTTCTAAGGTTTTATGGACTGATGAAATTAGAGTGAGTCTTGATGGGCCAGATGGATGGGCCCGTGGCTGGATTGGTAAAGGGCAGAGAGCTCCAGTCTGACTCAGACGCCAGCAAGGTGGAGGTGGAGTACTGGTTTGGGCTGGTATCATCAAAGATGAGCTTGTGGGGCCTTTTCGGGTTGAGGATGGAGTCAAGCTCAACTCCCAGTCCTACTGCCAGTTTCTGGAAGACACCTCCTTCAAGCAGTGGTACAGGAAGAAGTCTGCATCCTTCAAGAAAAACATGATTATCATGCAGGACAATGCTCCATCACACGCGTCCAAGTACTCCACAGCGTGGCTGGCAAGAAAGGGTATAAAAAAAGAAAATCTAATGACATGGCCTCCTTGTTCACCTGATCTGAACCCCATTGAGAACCTGTGGTCCATCATCAAATGTGAGATTTACAAGGAGGGAAAACAGTACACCTCTCTGAACAGTGTCTGGGAGGCTGTGGTTGCTGCTGCACGCAATGTTGATGGTGAACAGATCAAAACACTGACAGAATCCATGGATGGCAGGCTTTTGAGTGTCCTTGCAAAGAAAGGTGGCTATATTGGTCACTGATTTGTTTTTGAATGTCAGAAATGTATATTTGTGAATGTTGAGATGTTATATTGGTTTCACTGGTAAAAATAAATAATTGAAATGGGTATATATTAGTTTTTTAAGTTGCCTAATAATTATGCACAGTAATAGTCACCTGCACACACAGATATCCCCCTAAAATAGCTAAAACTAAAAACAAACTAAAAACTACTTCCAAAAATATTCAGCTTTGATATTAATGAGTTTTTTGGGTTCATTGAGAACATGGTTGTTGTTCAATAATAAAATTAATCCTCAAAAATACAACTTGCCTAATAATTCTGCACTCCCTGTATACAGTGGAGCTGGAACCTACATACACCACCTCACTGAGGCTGTTATTGGGATTTATAGCTTTACCATCTGTATTTATGCTGTTATTGGATGATACTTATTGCAAGACTACAATCTACAATTAAAGTTCCTGTTTGGTTCAACTATTGCCTCTCTTATCATTCAACACTATCTCCTAATTGCACCTTACGGTGCTGGCATCACGAACACAGGGGCCCAGCCACTAAAGCACCCTAAGCTTACCCACTATCATCAGGGGCACCTCGACCTCCATCTGGCTGGTGTTCCCTGCAATAGAGAGTGCCCCGGAGGATTTAGTGCTGTCTTCCCCTCCACCGCAAGGCCGGCCCAGGGAGCTACTAAACTGTGAGTACAACTACTATACCAATTCAGCACACCATTACACTCACATACTGCCTCTGCTGTCTGGCGCATTACATGAACATGTGACCGTACCCTAAGAAGAATAATTAACATGTAGACACAGGAAATTATACGTGTATATCTTGTAGTAAGTGCCAAACTCTCCTCAAGTGCTCCTCAACATGTGGCTCTACAGTTGTTGCAATATCACAACTCCTTTCATGCCCTTTCAGAAATATTTGGTATCTCTGTAGGCATCTACAATATGGAATTAGGGATGAGCGAACTCGAACTGTATAGTTCGGGTTCGTACCGAATTTTGGGGTGTCTGTGACACGGACCCGAACCCGGACATTTTCGTAAAAGTCCGGGTTCGGGTTCGGTGTTCGTCGCTTTCTTCGCGCTTTTGTGACGCTTTCTTGGCGCTTTTTGAAAGGCTGCAAAGCAGCCAATCAACAAGCGTCATACTACTTGCCCCAAGAGGCCATCACAGCCATGCCTACTATTGGCATGGCTGTGATTGGCCAGAGCACCATGTAACCCAGCCTCTATTTAAGCTGGAGTCACATAGCGCCGCCCGTCACTCTGCTCTGATTAGCGTAGGGAGAGGTTGCGGCTGCGACAGTAGGGCGAGATTAGGCAGATTAACTCCTCCAAAGGACTTGATTAACTGATCGATCTGCAGCTGTGGATCATTGAGCTGCTGATCCTCAATTGCTCACTGTTTTTAGGCTGCACAGACCGTTTGTCAGTCTCATTTTTCTGGGGTGATCGGCGGCCATTTTGTGTCTTGTGGTGCGCCAGCACAAGCTGCGACCAAGTGCATTTAACCCTCAATGGTGTGGTTGTTTTTTGGCTAAAGCCTACATCAGGGTGAAGCTGTCACACCAAGTGCATTTAACCAGCAATAGTCTGTTCATTTTTTGGCCATATACAAAATCAGGGGCAAGCTGCGCCTGTCACCAAGTGCATTTAACCCTCAATGGTGTGGTTGTTTTTTGGCTAAAGCCTACATCAGGGTGAAGCTGTCACACCAAGTGCATTTAACCAGCAATAGTCTGTTCATTTTTTGGCCATATACAAAATCAGGGGCAAGCTGCGCCTGTCACCAAGTGCATTTAACCCTCAATGGTGTGGTTGTTTTTTGGCTAAAGCCTACATCAGGGTGAAGCTGTCACACCAAGTGCATTTAACCAGCAATAGTCTGTTCATTTTTTGGCCATATACAAAATCAGGGGCAAGCTGCGCCTGTCACCAAGTGCATTTAACCCTCAATGGTGTGGTTGTTTTTTGGCTAAAGCCTACATCAGGGTGAAGCTGTCACACCAAGTGCATTTAACCAGCAATAGTCTGTTCATTTTTTGGCCATATCCCAGTCTAATTCTGTCACTAAATCCATACCGGTCACCCAGCGCCTAAATACTAGGCCTCAAATTTATATCCAGCTAAATCTGTCCCTAGTGCTGTAGCTGGGCGAGTTATTTAGTGTCCGTTCAAGCACATTTCTTGTTCTGGGTTGAAATACAATTCCCAATTTAGCAATTTCATAATTTAGTGGTTCCTGCTATATCAGAGCTATTTGAAATCTATTCCAAAAAGGGTATATAATATTGAAGGTGCACATTGGGTCATTCAGAATAACTTCACACACACCCGCTACTGTGTATTTCCAAGTCTAATTCTGTCACTAAACCCATACCTGTCACCCAGCGCCTAAATACTAGGCCTCAAATTTAAATCCCTCTAAATCTCTCGTTACCCACCGCTGTACTGTTGTTGCTGGGCAAGATATTTAGTGTCCGTCAAAGCACATTTTTTGTTCTGGGTTGAAGTACAATTCCCAATTTAGCAATTTCATAATTTAGTGGTTTCTGCTATATCAGAGCTATTTGAAATCTATCCCTAAAAGGGTATATAATATTGAAGGTGCACATAGGGTCATTCAGAATAACTTCACACACACGCTTCTGTGCATTTCCAAGTCTAATTCTGTCACTAAATCCATACCGGTGACCCAGCGCCTAAATACTAGGCCTCAAATTTAAATCCCTCTAAATCTCTCGTTACCCACCACTGTACTGTTGTTGCTGGGCAAGATATTTAGTGTCCGTCAAAGCACATTTTTTGTTCTGGGTTGAAGTACAATTCCCAATTTAGCAATTTCATAATTTAGTGGTTTCTGCTATATCAGAGCTATTTGAAATCTATCCCTAAAAGGGTATATAATATTGAAGGTGCACATAGGGTCATTCAGAATAACTTCACACACACGCTTCTGTGCATTTCCAAGTCTAATTCTGTCACTAAATCCATACCGGTGACCCAGCGCCTAAATACTAGGCCTCAAATTTAAATCCCTCTAAATCTCTCGTTACCCACCGCTGTACTGTTGTTGCTGGGCAAGATATTTAGTGTCCGTCAAAGCACATTTTTTGTTCTGGGTTGAAGTACAATTCCCAATTTAGCAATTTCATAATTTAGTGGTTTCTGCTATATCAGAGCTATTTGAAATCTATCCCTAAAAGGGTATATAATATTGAAGGTGCACATAGGGTCATTCAGAATAACTTCACACACACGCTTCTGTGCATTTCCAAGTCTAATTCTGTCACTAAATCCATACCGGTGACCCAGCGCCTAAATACTAGGCCTCAAATTTAAATCCCTCTAAATCTCTCGTTACCCACCGCTGTACTGTTGTTGCTGGGCAAGATATTTAGTGTCCGTCAAAGCACATTTTTTGTTCTGGGTTGAAGTACAATTCCCAATTTAGCAATTTCATAATTTAGTGGTTCCTGCTATATCAGAGCTATTTGAAATCTATCCCAAAAAGGGTATATAATATTGAAGGTGCACATTGGGTCATTCAGAATAACTTCACACACACCCGCTACTGTGTATTTCCAAGTCTAATTCTGTCACTAAACCCATACCTGTCACCCAGCGCCTAAATACTAGGCCTCAAATTTAAATCCCTCTAAATCTCTCGTTACCCACCGCTGTACTGTTGTTGCTGGGCAAGATATTTAGTGTCCGTCAAAGCACATTTTTTGTTCTGGGTTGAAGTACAATTCCCAATTTAGCAATTTCATAATTTAGTGGTTTCTGCTATATCAGAGCTATTTGAAATCTATCCCTAAAAGGGTATATAATATTGAAGGTGCACATAGGGTCATTCAGAATAACTTCACACACACGCTTCTGTGCATTTCCAAGTCTAATTCTGTCACTAAATCCATACCGGTGACCCAGCGCCTAAATACTAGGCCTCAAATTTAAATCCCTCTAAATCTCTCGTTACCCACCGCTGTACTGTTGTTGCTGGGCAAGATATTTAGTGTCCGTCAAAGCACATTTTTTGTTCTGGGTTGAAGTACAATTCCCAATTTAGCAATTTCATAATTTAGTGGTTTCTGCTATATCAGAGCTATTTGAAATCTATCCCTAAAAGGGTATATAATATTGAAGGTGCACATAGGGTCATTCAGAATAACTTCACACACACGCTTCTGTGCATTTCCAAGTCTAATTCTGTCACTAAATCCATACCGGTGACCCAGCGCCTAAATACTAGGCCTCAAATTTAAATCCCTCTAAATCTCTCGTTACCCACCGCTGTACTGTTGTTGCTGGGCAAGATATTTAGTGTCCGTCAAAGCACATTTTTTGTTCTGGGTTGAAGTACAATTCCCAATTTAGCAATTTCATAATTTAGTGGTTCCTGCTATATCAGAGCTATTTGAAATCTATCCCAAAAAGGGTATATAATATTGAAGGTGCACATTGGGTCATTCAGAATAACTTCACACACACCCGCTACTGTGTATTTCCAAGTCTAATTCTGTCACTAAACCCATACCTGTCACCCAGCGCCTAAATACTAGGCCTCAAATTTAAATCTCTCTAAATCTCTCGTTACCGCTGTACTGTTGTAGCTGGGAAAGTTATTTAGTGCCCGTCAAAGCACATTTTTTGTTCTGGGTTGAAGTACAATTCCCAATTTAGCAATTTCATAATTTAGTGGTTCCTGCTATATCAGAGCTATTTGAAATCTATCCCAAAAAGGGTATATAATATTCAAGGTGCACATTGGGTCATTCAGAATAACTTCACACACACGCTTCTGTGCATTTCCAAGTCTAATTCTGTCACTAAATCCATACCGGTCACCCAGCGCCTAAATACTAGGCCTCAAATTTATATCCCGCTGAATTTGAATACAATACATTGGGCCAAATAATATATTTGTTGTTGTGGTGAACCATAACAATGAGAAAAACATCTAGTAAGGGACGCGGACGTGGACATGGTCGTGGTGGTGTTAGTGGACCCTCTGGTGCTGGGAGAGGACGTGGCCGTTCTGCCACATCCACACGTCCTAGTGTACCAACTACCTCAGGTCCCAGTAGCCGCCAGAATTTACAGCGATATATGGTGGGGCCCAATGCCGTTCTAAGGATGGTAAGGCCTGAGCAGGTACAGGCATTAGTCAATTGGGTGGCCGACAGTGGATCCAGCACGTTCACATTATCTCCCACCCAGTCTTCTGCAGAAAGCGCACAGATGGCGCCTGAAAACCAACCCCATCAGTCTGTCACATCACCCCCATGCATACCAGGGAAACTGTCTCAGCCTCAAGTTATGCAGCAGTCTCTTATGCTGTTTGAAGACTCCGCTGGCAGGGTTTCCCAAGGGCATCCACCTAGCCCTTCCCCAGCAGTGAAAGACATAGAATGCACTGACGCACAACCACTTATGTTTCCTGATGATGAGGACATGGGAATACCACCTCAGCATGTCTCTGATGATGACGAAACACAGGTGCCAACTGCTGCGTCTTTCTGCAGTGTGCAGACTGAACAGGAGGTCAGGGATCAAGACTGGGTGGAAGACGATGCAGGGGACGATGAGGTCCTAGACCCCACATGGAATGAAGGTCGTGCCACTGACTTTCACAGTTCGGAGGAAGAGGCAGTGGTGAGACCGAGCCAACAGCGTAGCAAAAGAGGGAGCAGTGGGCAAAAGCAGAACACCCGCCGCCAAGAGACTCTGCCTGCTACTGACCGCCGCCATCTGGGACCGAGCACCCCAAAGGCAGCTTCAAGGAGTTCCCTGGCATGGCACTTCTTCAAACAATGTGCTGACGACAAGACCCGAGTGGTTTGCACGCTGTGCCATCAGAGCCTGAAGCGAGGCATTAACGTTCTGAACCTGAGCACAACCTGCATGACCAGGCACCTGCATGCAAAGCATGAACTGCAGTGGAGTAAACACCTTAAAACCAAGGAAGTCACTCAGGCTCCCCCTGCTACCTCTTCTGCTGCTGCCGCCTCGGCCTATTCTGCTGCTGCCGCCTCGGCCTCTTCCTCCGCCTCTGGAGGAACGTTGGCACCTGCCGCCCAGCAAACAGGGGATGTACCACCAACACCACCACCACCACCTCCGTCACCAAGCGTCTCAACCATGTCACACGCCAGCGTTCAGCTCTCCATCTCACAAACATTTGATAGAAAGCGTAAATTCCCACCTAGCCACCCTCGATCCCTGGCCCTGAATGCCAGCATTTCTAAACTACTGGCCTATGAAATGCTGTCATTTAGGCTGGTGGACACAGACAGCTTCAAACAGCTCATGTCGCTTGCTGTCCCACAGTATGTTGTTCCCAGCCGCCACTACTTCTCCAAGAGAGCCGTGCCTTCCCTGCACAACCAAGTATCCCATAAAATCAAGTGTGCACTGCGCAACGCCATCTGTAGCAAGGTCCACCTAACCACAGATACGTGGACCAGTAAGCACGGCCAGGGACGCTATATCTCCCTAACTGCACACTGGGTAAATGTAGTGGCAGCTGGGCCCCAGGCGGAGAGCTGTTTGGCGCACGTCCTTCCGCCGCCAAGGATCGCAGGGCAACATTCTTTGCCTCCTGTTGCCACCTCCTCCTTCTCGGCTTCCTCCTCCTCTTCTTCCACCTGCTCATCCAGTCAGCCACACACCTTCACCACCAACTTCAGCACAGCCCGGGGTAAACGTCAGCAGGCCATTCTGAAACTCATATGTTTGGGGGACAGGCCCCACACCGCACAGGAGTTGTGGCGGGGTATTGAACAACAGACCGACGAGTGGTTGCTGCCGGTGAGCCTCAAGCCCGGCCTGGTGGTGTGTGATAATGGGCGAAATCTCGTTGCAGCTCTGGGACTAGCCAATTTGACGCACATCCCTTGCTTGGCGCATGTGCTGAATTTGGTGGTGCAGAAGTTCATTCACAACTACCCCGACATGTCAGAGCTGCTGCATAAAGTGCGGGCCGTCTGTTCGCGCTTCCGGCGTTCACATCCTGCTGCTGCTCGCCTGTCTGCGCTACAGCGTAACTTCGGCCTTCCCGCTCACCGCCTCATATGCGACGTGCCCACCAGGTGGAACTCCACCTTGCACATGCTGGACAGACTGTGCGAGCAGCAGCAGGCCATAGTGGAGTTTCAGCTGCAGCACGCACGGGTCAGTCGCACTACAGAACAGCACCACTTCACCACCAATGACTGGGCCTCCATGCGAGACCTGTGTGCCCTGTTGCGCTGTTTCGAGTACTCCACCAACATGGCCAGTGGCGATGACACCGTTATCAGCGTTACAATACCACTTCTATGTCTCCTTGAGAAAACACTTAGGGCGATGATGGAAGAGGAGGTGGCCCAGGAGGAGGAGGAGGAGGAGGAGGAAGAGGGGTCATTTTTAGCACTTTCAGGCCAGTCTCTTCGAAGTGACTCAGAGGGAGGTTTTTGGCAACAGCAGAGGCCAGGTACAAATGTGGCCAGCCAGGGCCCACTACTGGAGGACGAGGAGGACGAGGATGAGGAGGAGGTGGAGGAGGATGAGGATGAAGCATGGTCACAGCGGGGTGGCACCCAACGCAGCTCGGGTCCATCACTGGTGCGTGGCTGGGGGGAAAGGCAGGACGATGACGATACGCCTCCCACAGAGGACAGCTTGTCCTTACCCCTGGGCAGCCTGGCACACATGAGCGACTACATGCTGCAGTGCCTGCGCAACGACAGCAGAGTTGCCCACATTTTAACCTGTGCGGACTACTGGGTTGCCACCCTGCTGGATCCACGCTACAAAGACAATGTGCCCACCTTACTTCCTGCACTGGAGCGTGATAGGAAGATGCGCGAGTACAAGCGCACGTTGGTAGACGCGCTACTGAGAGCATTCCCAAATGTCACAGGGGAACAAGTGGAAGCCCAAGGCCAAGGCAGAGGAGGAGCAAGAGGTCGCCAAGGCAGCTGTGTCACGGCCAGCTCCTCTGAGGGCAGGGTTAGCATGGCAGAGATGTGGAAAACTTTTGTCAACACGCCACAGCTAACTGCACCACCACCTGATACGCAACGTGTTAGCAGGAGGCAACATTTCACTAACATGGTGGAACAGTACGTGTGCACACCCCTCCACGTACTGACTGATGGTTCGGCCCCATTCAACTTCTGGGTCTCTAAATTGTCCACGTGGCCAGAGCTAGCCTTTTATGCCTTGGAGGTGCTGGCCTGCCCGGCAGCCAGCGTTTTGTCTGAACGTGTATTCAGCACGGCAGGGGGCGTCATTACAGACAAACGCAGCCGCCTGTCTACAGCCAATGTGGACAAGCTGACGTTCATAAAAATGAACCAGGCATGGATCCCACAGGACCTGTCCGTCCCTTGTCCAGATTAGACATTAACTACCTCCCCATAACCATATATTATTGGACTCCAGGGCACTTCCTCATTCAATCCTATTTTTATTTTCATTTTACCATTATATTGCGAGGCTACCCAAAGTTGAATGAACCTCTCCTCTGCCTGTGTGCTAGGCCTAAATATATGCCAATGGACTGTTGCAGTGGTGGGTGACGTGAAGCCTCATTCTCTGCTATGACATGCAGACTGATTCTCTGCTGTCATGAAGCCAGATTGTCTGTTACGGGACCTCTCTGCTCTGCCTGTGTGCTAGGCCTAAATATATGCCAATGGACTGTTGCAGTGGTGGGTGACGTGAAGCCTCATTCTCTGCTATGACATGCAGACTGATTCTCTGCTGACATGAAGCCAGATTGTCTGTTACGGGACCTCTCTCCTCTGCCTGTGTGCTAGGCCTAAATATATGCCAATGGACTGTTGCAGTGGTGGCTGACGTGAAGCCTCATTCTCTGCTATGACATGCAGACTAATTCTCTGCTGACATGAAGCCAGATAGTCTGTTACGGGACCTCTCTCCTCTGCCTGGGTGCTGGGCCTAAATTTATGACAATGGACTGTTGCAGTGGTGGCTGACGTGAAGCCTGATTCTCTGCTATGACATGCAGACTGATTCTCTGCTGACATGAAGCCAGATCCTCTGTTACGGGACCTCTCTCCTCTGCCTGTGTGTGTGCTGGGCCTAAATATATGCCAATGGACTGTTGCAGTGGTGGCTGACGTGAAGCCTCATTCTCTGCTATGACATGCAGACTGATTCTCTGCTGACATGAAGCCAGATTCTCTGTTACGGGACCTCTCTCCTCTGCCTGTGTGTGTGCTGGGCCTAAATATATGCCAATGGACTGTTGCAGTGGTGGCTGACGTGAAGCCTCATTCTCTGCTATGACATGCAGACTAATTCTCTGCTGACATGAAGACAGATTCTCTGTTACGGGACCTCTCTCCTCTGCCTGGGTGCTGGGCCTAAATTTATGACAATGGACTGTTGCAGTGGTGGCTGACGTGAAGCCTGATTCTCTGCTATGACATGCAGACTGATTCTCTGCTGACATGAAGCCAGATCCTCTGTTACGGGACCTCTCTCCTCTGCCTGTGTGTGTGCTGGGCCTAAATATATGCCAATGGACTGTTGCAGTGGTGGCTGACGTGAAGCCTCATTCTCTGCTATGACATGCAGACTGATTCTCTGCTGACATGAAGCCAGATTCTCTGTTACGGGACCTCTCTCCTCTGCCTGTGTGTGTGCTGGGCCTAAATATATGCCAATGGACTGTTGCAGTGGTGGCTGACGTGAAGCCTCATTCTCTGCTATGACATGCAGACTAATTCTCTGCTGACATGAAGACAGATTCTCTGTTACGGGACCTCCCTCCTCTGCCTGGGTGCTGGGCCTAAATATATGCCAATGGACTGTTGCAGTGGTGGCTGACGTGAAGCCTCATTCTCTGCTATGACATGCAGACTAATTCTCTGCTGACATGAAGACAGATTCTCTGTTACGGGACCTCTCTCCTCTGCCTGGGTGCCGGGGCCTAAATATCTGAGAATGGACTGTTCCAGTGGTGGTTTCAAAGGAAAGGACCGGCACTTCGCTGATGTAGATCACAATGTAGATTTATTCAGTCACATATTCAAAATGGCATAGTGACGCGTTTCAGCACAGATGTGCTTTCATCAGACTGCATAAAACATCTTACACTCCAGCTATTTATACATAAATGAAACACAAAGGAACTGACATCATCAAAGAAGCTCCGCCTCCCTCATTAAATAAAATTCGCATATCAAATAATCGCAATGAAAAATTCGCATTGAAAAATTCGCAATTGAAAATTCGCAACTGAAAATTCGCAATTGAAAATTGAAAATTCGCAATTGAAAATTCGCAACTAAAAATTCGCAACTGAAAATTCGCAATTGAAAATTCGCAAAAAACATATCCACTCTATACTGGCGAAGATTTTCAGTCACATAGTCCATTCTTGCAGTGATTAATCACGCTGAAGAAAAAAAGAAATATATTTATCAGATTGCATAAGGCCGAATGCCTTATAGGAAGCAGGACACATTGTACTCACGATTGAGGCCCCTGGGCTCCATTGTCTGAAGACGATGGATCCAGTAAGCCTCCCTTTTCAATAACAATTTATTTCTGTCACCCCCTCGACGGGGTAATGATACACCTTCAATAATCTGATACCTCAACTGTGAGATGTTGTGTTTTTTATCATAAAAATGAAGGGGTATTGGGAGTAATAAATTCTGTTTACGGATAGTAGATTTGTGTTTACTTAGTCTGTCCTTCATTCTCATTGAGGTTTCCCCCACATATAGTAATCCACATGGACATTTAAGAATGTAAACCACAAATCTACTATCACAAGTGAACGTGCCCCTTATTGGAATATTTTCACCTGAGTGAGGGTGGGAGAAACATGAACCCTTTATAACGCTGGAACAATTGACACAGTTTAAACAAGGAAAAGTGCCCCGTCTAGGTGTAGATAAAGTACTCTGTCCTCTTTCTATTTTATTACTTCCCACATCCGCCCGGACTATTTTATCCCTAATATTTTCTGCCCGTTTATAGCATATCATGGGTGGCCTCTGGAACTCTCCTATCCGTGGATAGGACTTAGATAATATGTGCCAATGTTGATTAACAATAGTCCTAAGGCGCTGGGACCAGGGATGGTATTTAATCACTAAGGGGATCCTTGTTTCTTTCTTAGTTCTATCTGGTGGTGTAATCTCAGCTTTATTACGCTGTATTTTCAATAGATCAGGGGGGTAGCCTCGCTCTCTAAATTTATTGGTCATATCGTCTAATCTTGTTTGACACATATCCCTATCACTAACGATCCGTCTAACCCTCTGGTATTGCCGCCCTGCTTCTTACTAGAATTGTTCCAGTGGTGGGTGACGGGAAGCCAGATTCTCTGCTATGGAACCTCTCTCCAATTGATTTTGGTTAATTTTTATTTATTTAATTTTTATTTTAATTCATTTCCCTATCCACATTTGTTTGCAGGGGATTTACCTACATGTTGCTGCCTTTTGCAGCCCTCTAGCTCTTTCCTGGGCTGTTTTACAGCCTTTTTAGTGCCGAAAAGTTCGGGTCCCCATTGACTTCAATGGGGTTCGGGTTCGGGACGAAGTTCGGATCGGGTTCGGATCCCGAACCCGAACATTTCCGGGATGTTCGGCCGAACTTCTCGAACCCGAACATCCAGGTGTTCGCTCAACTCTATATGGAATAAAATAAGGGTACATACATATACCACCACAAGTCATAGAAAGTACAATTCCACTGCTACATGAAAAAAAAAACATCCTTCAGCTACAAAGCATAGTTTAAAAAATACAGAAAGGATTAATCTTATATCATGAAACTGGTCATTTCTCAAGGAGAAAATGTGAAGACAACATTGGATCTAATCTCTCATCCCTGGTGAGCTGCACATTAGGGTGGACTATATGTAGGGATTTGGCTATATACTGCTGATAAGGTATTGTGCTGATTTCTCTTATCTGAGCTGATACTACCTAGTGTATAGCGTTATTCTGAGTGACATTTATGCAGCATAGGGCAGAATGTCTTCTAATGGATGAAATTCTTGATAAAGTTGCCAGAATGCCTGGTGTTCTGACATAGCCATATCAGATATTGAACAGATGCTGCTTGACAGTGGGAAGTAATAGCACTTGGTCTATAAATGCAAATGCAAACAATTCTGTTTCTGTGCACAACATGGATTGTAAAGAAGAGGCAGCCTTGTCAGTTACCATGCCAGTAAATCATGGATAGGAAGACAGATTGATCCCTGAAGCTGAGGTAGCTACATGTTCCTTGGCTTTCTGTATAATCATTAGAGCATCTTAAATTCCCTTACACTGTAACTAGAAAACATTAAGACATCTTCATTGAATGTTAAGCACCGTAAATCTCATACAGTGTCTCCGTTAAAGGTGGACTGTGGTCTATTATCTGCCACATTGTCTTTGGGGCTGAAATAACTCACTAGCTTTTTAGGGTTTTCAGCCTGTATTGCAAGTTAAGATGCTGACCATTCACCTGTTTTATTATATACAATAAAAGTCATTATTATGGAAATGAAAAAGGATTTGAAATAATGAATGGAATTTTTCTTTGGTTTCCTTTTAGGAAATGTAATTTATGTCCATGTGCTGTCCATGTGAAGAAACTCAGAGCATTCATCACTTTGGTCTCTGTCTCATAGGACATGGACCAGGAGCCAAATAGAGCCAAATTTCTCAGGTGGTCGCAAGGTCCATGTCCTATGCACACATACGGACCTCACTATGTATTAAGTAGCCCAAAGCTCTATAATATAGACCACAAGGACTTGGGGGGGGGGCCTGTTCTGCACCAAAATTTGTAACATATTCCTTTTACGTCATGCTTGCTTGTAGGTGGAAGGAAGCAAGCAGTGTGTGGGACCTATGCAGGTCAACACATTAACAATACTGGCACCATAAAACGAACATACATTACACCAGAAAATATTGGGACAAGAAATGTCAGTCTCAGGGGTGGATTAAGTGGCCTAAAGGCCCCAGGCTGTTGCCCATGCTTGGAACATGTTAATTCTTTACTGTCGTCCTGCCACCCCGGCGGTGATGTGTGCAACCCCCAACACATGCATCAAATGTATTCATAAGCCTGCACTTACCTGATGGAGGCCAGCAGAGGGTCCTTTTGGCTGCCATCAAGCCTGTTTTATTTATTTTGTGGATTTTTTTATACCATACTGTATTGTATAGAGCCAGCCGTCTGCTACTACATTCAGAGCAATCAAGTTAAAAAAATAACATATACTGCGCAGTGTTCGTTTTGGGTGTGCATACATCAATATATACACATATACATACATTAATATACATTTATATATAAACAGACGCATACAGTACATGCATAAACATTTATATATACACAGATGTATACACATACACTTGTATATATACAGATACATACATGCAAATTATAGATAAGCGAAGTTATCAAAAATTCCAAAAATTTATAAAGCAATTCGATTCGTTACAAATTACTTCATCACATATCGCATTCCATTGTATGTAGCGGGCGCAATGACGGAAAATGGTGATCACACCGGCCCCCTGTCATTAACCCCCTCAGATGTTGCATTCATTGCTGATCCCAGGATCGGACATTAAAATTGAGGCCTTTTAGGGTTAATCAGGGTTTAAAAAAAATATAATCACCTTATCCATTTGCTCATGGAGAGGCAGTCTCTGCAGAACCCACGCACGTGATGAAGTCATCATGCTGGCCAGGCGCCGCGATATCATTACTGATGACGTCACCGTGCCCGGCCAGCATGCTGACATGTTGTTTTCCAGGCAGTAATTATTGAGGTGCACACCAAAGTGTGTTTAGAGTATCCATTTAGAACAATTGATGACATTAACTTATTTGCACGGAAAATAAGGTGGTTTAAACATTTTTTGTAATCTAGATAAAAAACAAAGCTTGGAACTAAGAGTCCCTATGGAAATGCTTGATGATGTTAGGCTATTACATGGACTGTCCTTACAGGGGCGTAGCTAGAAATGACTGGGCCCCATAGCAAAAAAAATTATAGGCCCCCCTCCCGGATCTCCCACCCCCACATACCTCTCAGACCTCCCACCCCTTCCATAGCTCCCACCCAAACACCCCTCCAGTACCTCCCACCCCAGCATCCCCACACCCCTCCAAGACCTCCCACCCCCACCCCCATCCTAAATCTCCCACCGCCAGTCCCCAGATATAATGGTACAGACATCAAGTGTCCTGCTCCCCCCCACAATTTAATGATTTAGACCTTAGAGATCCTGCGGCTCCCCCCTCAATAAATTGGTCCAGACGTCCAGGGTCCTGCTCCCCCTCCTCCCCAGATATAATGGTCCAGTGTCGTGTTCCACCCTATATAATGGTCCAGACCATACCTCCAGGTCCTGCTCCCCCCTTCTCCTTAAATGTACTGGTCCAGATCTCCAGGGTCCTGCTCCCTCCTCCCTAGATATAATAGTCCAGGACTCAAGAGTAAATTTTACCAGTCCCAGAGTCAGCCAGCCCTCACCTCACAGCCATTTGAACGTCTGCGCGCCCCCACACTCCAGCAGTGCTGCCAGGTCCAGCAGCACGCAGCTTTGCTGTGCACTCCGCCTCTTCCACTTCCGGCCAGTAGGACTGCCGCCCAGACTGGGAGCGGGACCACTCCATCTCCTCATTGCAGGTATGCCTCTCTGCCTCCGGCCGCACCCTATCGCACTGCCCACAGCCTACAGGCCCTGCAGATAGCGCTTTCTCTGTCTGTCCTGGAGGGGCCTGCGACCCCTGTAGCTATACCACATGATTTTTTTTTTTTTAAATAATACTCAGCAGGCAGCCCGGGCCCCCAGTGGCGTAGGGCCCCATAGCCATTGCTATGGCTGCTATGGTGATCTCTACGCCCATGTGTCCTTATGTGATGGACCACTAGACTTGATGTGTTCCTAAATCTAGTCAGTAGTGATCTTGAGTCTATGCCCTCACATTTTACTCCATCTAATTGTACAAAGGAAGAATTAAAAGCCCTAGGCAATTTATAACAAGATAAAAATATAACCATTAAACCCAGGGGCGTAGCTAAAAGCTCATAGGCCCTGCTGCAAGAGTTCAGCTTGGAAAAACCCTGCTCCCCCCCCCCCCCCACCTTCCCTCATTGCTTTATGGCAAGGGGCCTTTCTGCTGTCTGAGGCAAAAATGTAAGCGTTTTTCCCCCATGCCAAATTCTCAACCTAACCCATTCCCTCCAGTCCTATTGTTAAAGGGGTCGTTCTCTTTTTACTACTGATGACCTAGCCTCAAGATAGGTCATCAATATCAGATTGGCAGGGGTCTCCCAGCACCCCGGCTGACCAGCTGGTTTGAGGAGAGAGCAGCGCTCATATGAGAACTGCTTTCTCTGCTCTGTTTACCTGCTCGCTGCAGCAATTGCAATGATGAGCAGGTAAACAGAGCAGAGAAGGCAGCGCTCGTACGAAGAAATAAAAAGCGGACAACCCCTTTAAAGACATACTTGGAAAACATTACATACAGCCCTACAGAATATACAGGGTAATACAGCGCCACATATGTACCTTTTACATCCAGTGGTGTCTCCTCTCTGATGTAGATATTCTCTTTCCTCATCTTCTCCTTTCAGACCAGACCGCCATGGAGAATTTTTTCAGCCGCATCTCGTCCCTGCAGAGTTTAATAAACAGACATCTTACTTTCCTACTTTTGCATCATCCTCCTCACCTTCTCAACACCCCACCCTGCCCCCCCAATACTATACTGCAGAAACAGTCCCACTAAAAATACTGGTACCATACAGATACCTTACCTTTCAGATCAGACCCCCATATCAAACCCCAGATGAGACCCCCCGATCACAGACCCGACCCCCTTTAGACCTCTGTCGGACCCCATATCAGACTCGCCTTAGACCTCCATGTGAGACCCAGCCTCAATATCAGACCTCAGATAAGACCCTCATTAGACCTCCAGACCCCCATTGGACCTCCAAACCCCAATTTCTGACCCCCATTAAACCTCCAGACCCCAAATCATCTGATTAGACCTCCATACCCCCATTAGACCTCCAGACTCCTATTATACCTCTCTAGACCCCCAGTCAGACCCCTAATCAGATCTTTCAGACCCTGAATAAGACCCTTCAGACCCCCAACCACACCTTTCAGGCCCCCATATCAGACCTCCAGTCCCCCCCCATTAGACCCTTCAGACCCCCATATCAGACCTCCAGTCCCCCTATTAGACCCTTCAGACCCCATATCATACCTCCAGTCTCCCCATTAGAACCTTCAGACCCCCATATCAGTGCTCCAGTCCCCCATTAGACCCTCCAGACCCCCATATCAGATCTCCAGTCCCCGTATTAGACCCTTCAGACCCCCATATCAGACCTCCAGTCCCCCCATTAGACCCTTCAGACCCCCATATCAGTCCTCCAGTCCCCCATTAGACCCTCCAGACCCCCGGTCCCCCATTAGACCCTTCAGACCCCCATATCAGACCTCAGATCAGACTAAAATAATAAAATAACTTGCCTCTCCTGCCGCCACTCTCTCTGTCCTGGCTCTCTTCTTAGGGCCCGCACTGCAGTCACCTGACTGCCTGCAGCATCGGTTTAGAGTGTGCTCTGTAAGTCCTGACGCTGCAAGCAGCCAGGAGAGAGCAGCGTGGGACCTGAGAAGAGTGAGCAGGAGGAGGGGGTAAGTACGGCGCTCACAGCGCTTCTCTCCTTGCCTCCTGCATACTAGTGAGCGCTTCCATAATGGAGGCGCTCACTTGGATTCTCTTTATAAGATGCAGTGCATCTTAAATAGGGAAAATACAGTGCCACTGCCAAGGGGGGCCCTCTGGACCCCCCTGGCTTGGGGGCCCGGTCGAAACTGTGACCGCTGCGACCCCTATAGCTACGCCACTGATTAAACCGTCTGATAAGGGTGGTAATACAGTTATCCTTGATTTCTCCATGTAGAGATCTATGTGTGAGTCCTTATTGGCACTGAGGGATTGCTATGAGATACTGAGGGGCGATCCAACTGATCAGTATAAACAGAAACTTTAGATCATCCTTGATAATGCAAAAGCTAACAAACTGATTAGCCAGGATGAGTTTGAAAGATGAAATATCAGTTGAGACCCAGAATATCCACATGTGGGCACAATTCATTGATGATGTTTTTGTCATTTGGAAAGGTAGCCCGGAGACATTTACTAAATGGGCAAACGGGCTGAACAATAACCGGTCTTAAATTTACCTCGGAGAATAATACCACAAAACTGTCTCTCCTTGACATTTGTATAGTCAAAAATACTAATGGTACTTTAGATAGCTCTATTTTCAGAAAGCCCTCCTCTACTAATTCCCTCTGACGGTGGGAGAGTAGCCAACCCTTCCCCTTAAAGAAGGGAATTTCCCATGGTCAGTACTTGTGTATTAGGAGAAATTGTTCACAACATTCTGATTTTCTAAAACAGGCAACGGCTCTAAGGAACAGATTCCTAGGTCGTGGGTACCCCCTTAGCACCCTGAAATCAGCCTTCCAATCAGCACTCTCAAGTGATCGAACATCCTTCCTTACATTCAATAAGGGAAATATGCATGTGAGCAGTGAGAGCAACAGAAGCTCTAGAGAGATTTGCCTTATTGGTACTTTTGACGAGGCTGCTTCCAGTGTGCGAGATATAATCTCCAAACACTGGCATATTCTGCGGATGGATTCAGACATCTGCAGGGTAATTAAGGAATACTCTAGTATTACATACAGGAGAGGGAAAAGTGTCAGTGGAAGAATGGTTAAGAGCCAATATGTAGCTCTATTATCATATCAATTAAAATATGGCTTTATAAACCTCTGTCAGGGTGCTTTAAATGTGGGGGCTGCGTAGCCTGTAAATATGTGAGATGTGGTAAAACGTTTAAAAGTAACGTCACTAATAGAACATATGAGATCAGAAGTCTGATCAATTGTAAATCCAAGGAGGTTATCTATAAGATAACATGTACTTGTGGAAAGGAATACATTGGCAAAACGACAAGGAAGTTGAGACGGAGAATTGGAGAGCATATTGGTGACATCACAAATCAAAGAGACACATCTGTGTCACGCCATGTTAGAAATGAGCATGAAGGGAAAACTGAGTGTCTCAGCTTTATTGGCATTGATTTGGTTAAACAAACAGGAAGAAGGGGTAACTGGGATAAAATAATGCTACAATGTGAAGGCAAATAGATTTTTTATCTGACGACTGTATACCCTAGTGGCCTCAATGAACAACAAAATTATAGCTGTTTATTATAAGCAGTGCAATATAATCCATATAGTGTTTTGGATTTATTTATTTATTTTCATTTTAGTTTTGAATACATTTGTGGTCTTATTTACAAGCGGCGCTTAAATGAATTGAATACCCTATATTGAGTCCTGCCTAAATCTGTTTTTGAAGCTACATAGCTTATTATTGTGATCAGCTATTCAGTATCTGCGATAGCTCAAGAGCAGTGACGTCTGTTGCTTTTTTTACTAAACAACGTGATATGCCAGGATGCCACCTGGATACCTCCAGCCGCCCCACCTGACTTCCCCTTCCTGTCTGTGGAGGAACGTGTGATTCTGGTGTGCGTTCCACCTGCATGTCAACTCAGACAGGGAAGAGGCGGGGCGTTGTGAGGGCATGTAAACCAGGAGGTTTAAAAGAAAGGTTGGCGCTTTGCATCCTGCTCCCCTCCCCTGATCTAATTCTCAGCGGTGAGATGAGTGCTTGGTTGGGACACTTCCCTATGCCCATTCTGGCACGGACCACTGTCTCACTTGTGCCCCGTATATATTCTACAAGGAGACCTCGGAGTCTTTTGATCTTTTTCTCCCAACATTCCTCGTTTGTAATAGTAAGTAGCGTTTTCAGTCTCCAATTGACAACTTGTGGATATTCCTCCTTTTATTTGTTCTTTTTTTAAGTTTATATGTATTCTTTTCACTTAGGTATCCCCTGATGAGTCCCCCTGTGGGGATGAAACATGACATGTAGGGAATTGAGTGAGGGGTATTTTTACGGAATAGGCCCCAATTAGGCGCGTGCTCTGTGTGTGGTAGGCAGGGATGGCTGGCCCTCTTCCCCCCTTTTTTTTTGGAAACAGAGGCATTCCTGCAGAGTTGGTTGGGGATCTGTACCGGCCGTCCAGCATCCCTGTAGGTCTGGTGCAGAGACCGCAGTCCCATCTGCACCATCGGAGTTAGGGGTGCTGTCCCCCTGTGGTTGGGGAGAGAGACCGGTTGTCTCCTCTCCCTGCAAGGTACACTGCCGCTGGGCAATGGAGATGCTGCTGTCCTCTCCCTGCAAAACATACTGCTGCTGGGGAGCAGGACAGACTGTCCCTACTCCCTGAAACTCCAGCTGCTGTTGGGGCGTCAGACCAACTGTCTGGACTCCGGGTAATGCTGGTTGTAGTTGGGGATCTGGGCCGGCTGCCCAGAATCCCTGTAGTGTTGGTGGAGAGACTTCAGTCCCATCTCTATCTGTCTTTGGGAGGTCTTCCCAGAACCAGTCGATGAAGTTCCCTACTTTGGGAGTTGGTAGGGAAGCAGGGGATATCACCGCCAAGTCTTCCCAGGAGGGAGGGCAGATCTGGCTCTGCTTGTCGGGTAGGTTGGGGATGAATGGAGCTGAGCAGGTGTTGGTAGGTCTGCTCCAGCTCCCACTCCCTTGTTACCAGGTGGGTCATGTCTTTTCTCATCTCCCATCCGTCAGCATAAACATGCATGCCCATACGGTAGTCGTAGATGTCCCAAAACCTAGACTCCTCCATGCTGCCGAGATCAATGTCCTCCTCCAAGGCCTCCCATAGTAACCCAGGTCCATCATAATCCTTCCCTTCAGGTAAGTCGTGCTCGGCCATCCAGTGGAAATGTTGAATGACTGCCTCCTTAGGGCCCGGTAAGCGTCCTCTAGCCAAAGCTCCTTACATACCAGGCTCTGGAGGTCTGTTACCCAGTCCACCAGGGGCTTCTCTCCCAAGAGACCCATCTGCATCGCCACACGCTTCTGTAGCCGCTCATAACTAAGGAGACTCTCACCTCGCCGCCGCTGGGCATTTTCCAGGGCATCATAACAGACTTCCTTTCTGTCTGCATCCCTGTAGTTCATGGCTGCCTCCTCCTCCTCGTCATGGAACGCTGTCTGAAGACTAGTTGATTCCATCCTGCTGTATCCAGGGGCACTGTACGGATACTAGCATTGCCCTCAATTCTGTAAATCCATGAACGGTTGTCTCCAAGCTGCTTCTTCTCTCACTAGGACGCCATTCCACTGTTTGCCACTAATGTAACGGATCTCCTGGCACCCTGACTAGGTACCTCCGTGGATGGATGCTCCTAGTGCTTCCCGAGGGCTCCAAGCACTCCACTCGACACCGTAACCACCATAGGAACCAGGAACAGGAACAGCTCTTGCAAGAGCTAGGGGTTATAGCCAGGGGAGTATACAGTGTATAGCAATCCCCACACACATGAGACGAGGCTCTATGTTAAAGGTAAAACTGGAACTCTTTTTATTGAAGACCAACTCAATATATATACAGTTCAAGAAGTCTAACAACATAACGCAATCAACAATCCCCCCCCCCCCCCCACTCCATAATGAATGAATAGGGAGAGAGGAGACACATGTAAAGGGATTATCTCCTGAGTGTATCATAGGGTGATTTACTCATCTAGGAGTCGGCTGCTACTAGTCAGCTATCAAAATCCCATCTCTAACACAATAAAGCAGAGTTAACCCCTCAATTCACACCCTGCACCTTTAATGGGCAATAGGAAATATGTGTCATATAAATTCCACACATAAATCAGGGTTCATAGTTCCTTGTAACCCCAAAAGGTCTGAGGGGGTCTAAATAGTTCTGGGTCCATAGTCCGTAGGAAGGAGGCTAGCTTTCAGGCTTCTCCAGCAGCCCCAGTGATGGTTCAGTCCATCACACACACACATATATATATATATATATATATATACACATGCACACACATAAACATTCATATATGCATATAATGCATCTGCAACAGGTGGCCGTGCCCCAGGACCCTCTATGTCGTGTCCCAGTTGTAGGAAATGCTGAGTGGTATGTTGCGGCCTTAAATGTCCTTTTATGTGTGTCCCGGTGCTTCTACCTGGATATGGCTGGACCCCAGGCTTTGGCTCAGATGCAATGAATAGGTGGAATAATTTAGGGATAAAAGAATACCTTCAGTCCAGACCTTGAGATGAAGTTCAATGGCAGATTTGTAGCTGGCCAGCTAAGACCTGTCCTAGGTTGCTAACATAGCTTATATGTTTATACAGCTAGACCTGTCAATAACCTTAATACAGTTCCTATGTTTGTGTGTTAAAGACAAAAGCAGAGTTATTTACAGTGACTTCATGTTTGGATGTCATGTAATAGATATATTTTGTGTCTACAGAAGCAGAAAAGATAATATGCCTTTAAGATTCATAATATATTGTAAGGTAAGCTCAATGACACAGCAGAAACAACAGAAAGCATAGGTTTTGCACATAGGTTTTGGTATAAAGTGACATTTTCGTGTTCAGGAATAAAAGACAAAGGACAGTTTGTAATACACAGACTCTGTTACATTTAAAGTGAAAGTAATTTATTTCTGCATATTGTCAGTATTGCATTTAAAGTAAAAGTCATTTATTTCTGCATTTGACAGTATTGCATTTAAAGTGAAAGGCATGTTATTTGTTTTGATTGTTTTAGCATTTAAAGTAAAATGTCCGAGCCTAGTATTACCATGCCAGTTTTAGAGGATACAAAGATAGATAGGGTAGAAGGTGAAGATCAAGAGAACCTGTCTGAGTTAGAAGAGTCTAATGCAGCACTAGTCTTGCCTCAAACAAATCTAGCCCAAACAAATGAACTAAGACATTCATCACGTGCCAGAAATCATACATTTAAGACAATGGTAGAAAACGAAAGCATGAAAGTATAAAAAGGAACTTGAGTGACATGGTAGAGACGATATAAGAATCTGAATCAGAGCCTATGGCAGCATATGTCAACCTATGTTCATCTACAACACCTTTGCAGGATATTGTAAGGAGCATGGACACATGTACTGTGGTCACTAAAGATTTAGTAAAGCTCATAAGAGAACTGTCATCTGCAGCAAACTATGATAAAGTTAAAGCAATAATTGAGCTTTTTATGAGTGTGACTTCCTTCGCTAGCAGAAGAGCCAAACACATATCAGAGTCCTCAAGTACTTCAGCCAACAGAAAGGAATTAGCTGAACAACTTGCTGTCAAGAGAACAGAAATTGAGATGGAAGCTGCCATCGAGGCACAGCGCTATCAAATAAAAGCTGAAATGGAGGCACAGCACCAACAGATGAAAAGTCTGGAAAGGCAGAAAGAAGTTAAGATCATAGAAGCCAGACTCAGAATACACAAAGAGGATATGAATCAGAGTAGTCATAGGTTTAAATCTGTACTAAGTGAAGAGGCAGACTGCTACTTTCCTACATACTCCCAGGAGAATGGAAGGAAATCTCCAGCACTTAGTGAGGAAATAAGTCATTATCCTTCCATCCCTGCTTAGAAAGACAAATAGAGGCCTAGTCTAGTGTTAGGAAAAAGGTTTGTGGATTTACCCTCTATCTCTACAGGAAAAGATGATGAAAGGGACTCACCTAATTCGGAACTGAGTGAGAAAATAAAACCAGATGATTCTATTCCTAGATGCCATGGCAATGCTCAGGAGAATGTTACAACCATTGTCCCAGCAAGACAACAGAGAGCAGTCTTAGCTAGACTTCCCGTTCCGGAACCTACTGTATTTTCAGGAGATGTACTGAAGTTCATAGAGTGGAAGGCAAGCTTTCAAATGATCATTGAGCATAAATGCTTCAGTCCAGTTGACAAGTTATTCTACCTTCAGAGATATGTTGGTGGGGAAGTTCTTGAAGGTAACTTCTATAGAAGAGTCGAAGAAGCATACAAACAAGCTTGGGAAAAATGTAATGCAAGATATGGTCATTCCTTAGTACAAAGAGCCTTTAGAGAGAAAACGAAATAACTGGCTAAAATAGGTCCTAAAGAACACTTCAGACTCCAAAAGTATGGTGACTTCCTGCACGCATGCAGCAATGCCATCCCACATGTTCAAGGACTGGAAGTACTGAACGACTATCTAGAAAACCACAGGATGCTAACTAAGCTACCTGAAGAAGTGGCTTATAGATGGAATCGCTATGTGACTAAACAATTAGATATAGGTAAGAACTTCCCAAGTTTTAAAGAGTTCTCTGAGTTCGTCAATGAGGAAGCACGGATAGCATGTAATCCAGGCCCACCATCTTACGTCTTAAAATCCTTAGAAGAAAGGCCTCCAAGAGAGATAAGACATGCAAGAGCAACTAGCTTTGCAACCAGCACAGTATCTAAAGGTCCGGATACCTACGAGAGCAAGTTCAAAATCACTACTGGGATCAGTAGAGAGACAGAACCGACAAATCTTCAGACTACCTTCAAATGTATGTTCTGTGGAGAGAACCACTCCATACACAAGTGCCAACAATTGAAGGAGAAGCCCCCAGATGAAAAGAAAAGGTTTGTACTTGAGAACCAAATGTGTTTTGGTTGTCTAAGAAAAGGCCATGTTACTAAGGAGTGTAAGAAAAAGGCCACATGCAGCGTTTGGAAAGGACGCCATCCTACACCACTACATGAAGAATGTACAAAGAAAGATAAAACCTCAATACCCAAAGATACTGAGGAAGGAAAGAAAGTATCGCTCTTCTCTTGCAGAGTGAGAGAACGACAAAGCGACGGCACATCAATGGTTGTACCAATGTGCATTTCAAATCCTAAAAGGAGGAACAAGAAGGTATATGCTTATGATCTACTGGATGCCCAGAGTGATGTCACCTTCAATGATCAAGAAATCTTCAAGAATTTACAAGTGGCTACAAAGCCAGTAAAGCTAAAACTCACAACAATGACGGGGAGAGACACATTAGTGAACAGTCAAAGGGTCAAAGGACTGAGAGTTAAAGGATTTCATTCAAACTTCACATTACATCTAGCTCCTGCTTATACAAAAGACAATATACCTCTAGATTGAGATCGCATACCTACCTGTGAAACAGCCAATGAATTGGAGCACCTATCTGTCATATCTCATGAAATGTCCCCACCTTTGTACCACAAAAGGTAATCACAGGAGGAAAGGGTGAACCCTACGGTGTTTAAACTGATCTAGAATGGGGTGTTGTTGGAGGAAAACAGCAGATTGTGTCATCGAATATCTGTCCAAGAGTTACCAACTGTAAGTCCAGCAAAAGTAATCAAGATCCTTGAATCTGACTTTGTAGACATAAAATCTAAAGAAAAGAATGTTTGCCAAGAAGACATAAAGTTTGTACACACTCTAGAAGAAAGTATTCAGCAGAATCAGCAAGGTCATCTTGAAATGCCCTTACCTTTTAGAGAACGACCTCGTCTGCAAAATAACAGAAATCTTGCCCTAGCAAGATTGAAATGTTTGAAGAAAAGAATAGTAAGAGATCCCAAACTGAGATTATTTAAAATTCATGGAAGGTATCCTTGAAGAAGGACATGCAGAGAAAGTTAATAATCAGCCTAAAGAAGAAGTGTGGTATATCCCACATCAAGATGTTTACCACACAAAGAAACCAGATAAGATTAGAGTAGTCGTATTGACTGATCATCTACTAAAAGGACCAGATCTTACAAACACTCTGCCTGGAGTACTCTGTAGATTCATAAAGTATCCCATAGCGGTCATGTGTGACGTTGAAAAGATGTACCACCAGTTTCATGTGAAGAATGAAGATAAAGACTTCCTGAGGTTCCTATGGTGGGAGAACGGAGATACAGATTCAGAGCCAGCAGAATACAGGATGAAAGTACACTCGTTTGAGGCAGCATCGTCTCCAGGTTGCGTCAATTATGAAGTACCTGGCCAATCAGAATGAAAAAGATTGCCCTTCAGCAGCAAATTTTCTGAAGAAAAACTTTTATGTAGATTATGGTCTCATAAGTCTAGAGTCCACAGAATCTACAATCAAACTAGGGAAAGAAAGCCAAGAGTTATCCGCAAGAAGAAACCTGCGTCTTCACAAATTCATCTTAAACAACAGAGAGATACTGGAATCCATCAGTGACTCTGAAAGTGCAGCAACAATGAAGAATGTAGATCTCAATTATGATCATCTTTTAGTTCAAAATGTACTTGGATTGGGATGGAATGTAGAGAATGACAAGTTCATCTTTGAAGTATCTATTGAAGCGAAAGTTTCAACTAGATGCACCATTCTTTCCGCAGTTGCTTCTATATATGATCCATTGGGATTCTTTGCCCCAGTAATCCTCAGAGCAAAATAAATACTACAAGAATTATGCAGACAGAAGTTGGGATGGGACCAGCCCATACCCGAAAATTGTTAGGCCAAGGTGGGAGAGTTGCATAAGAGACTTGCAAAACTTGAGAAAGGTTCAGATACCCAGATGTTTTGTACCTCATGATTTCGGAAAGCACAAGAAAATAGAACTTCATCACTTTTCAGATGCCAGTACTTATGGTTATGGTCAGTGCTCCTGCATAAGAGTGATAGGAGAAGAAAATATACACTGTTCCCTGGTTATGGGCAAGACCAGAGTTGCACCTACCAGTATTCAGACAATACCAAGACTTGAACTGACAGCAGCTGTTGTTTCAGCATCAGTACGCAAGTTTCTGAGAGAAGAATTAAAATAAATGAAGAATATTTTTGGACAGACTCACAAGTTGTCCTTGGATACATAAACAATGAAGCGTGAACATTCCATATCTTTGTCGACAACAGGGTTGAGAAAATTCAGGAAATAACAAATACAGAACATTGGCATCACATTGGCACCACAAAGCATAACCCAGCAGATCATGCTTCAAGAGGCCTGAATTGAAAAATTCAAATTGGTTCACAGGCCAAGAGTTCCTTTGGGAAAAGGAAATCATGCCCAGTAAAGGTTACATAGAATTGTCTATGCGTGATCCAGAAGTAAAAGTCATACAAACATTGAGCATTGCTGCCAAGTGTCAAGAAGACTAGCCAGATGTTCAAAATGGAATACAGTCATAAATGTAGTAGCTCGAATTAAACGCTTGGCAAAGGGAACCAGAAAGAAGGAATTGTTGAATGTAGAAGAAATAATGAAAGCTGAAGACTCATTCAACAGAGATTCTACAGTGAAGAGTTGAAGAGACTTAGTTAAGAACCTAACAGGCTTCCAAACAAACACCCATTGTACAAGCTTAATCTTGTTCTGCAGGATTGTATACTGAAGGTGGGAGGGAGACTGGAAAATGCATCGTTACCTAGCAGAGTGAAGCATGCAGCAATTCTACCCAAAAACTCTACCTTCACAAGAATAATTATTGATCACTGCCACAACAAATCCTTGCATCAAGGAATAAGTTTTACCCAAAGCTGTTTAAAAGAAGGTGGTTACTAGATTGTGAAAGGAAGCAAAGTTATAGCAAAGTAAGTAAGTAAATGTGTAGTCTGCAGAAAGGCACATAGACATACCGAAGAGCAAAGAATTGCAGATTTACCGGCAGATCACATAAACCCATCACTACTATTTCTTTATAGCGGAATGGATTGTTTTGGCCCATTCATCGCCAAACAGAACCGCAATTCACCTGGAAATGTTAGAAGATTGTCAACTGATGCATTCATCAATGCCTTGAGATGTTTCATAGCCATTAGAGGTACTGTCAGAGAGCTTAAATCTGACCAAGGATCTAATTTTGTCGATAAAGAAAAAGTAAGAGTATTTGTTAGAGAAACAGTGTGATTTTCACATGAATGCTTCACATGCAAGCCATACAGGAGGAGTTTGGGACACACCAAAACTGTAAGAAATGTGTTAAGTTCAGTTTTGAAAAAGAATGCCAGAAGAATGGATGATGCTTCACTTAGGACCCTATTCTATGAAGCAATGTCTGTTGTTAACAGTCGTCCACTTACAGTTGATAACATCAACGATCCAACAAGTTTGAACCCTTTAACTCCCAACCATCTACTTCACCTTGAGTCTGATTACATACAGCCACCACCTGGCAAGTTAACCAAAGAGGATTTATATGCTAAAATGAGATGGCGAATAGTTCAATATCTATCAGATCAGTTTTGGAATAGATGGAGGAAAGAGTACTTAGTGAATCGTATGCTAAGAAGTAAATGGCAAACACACAGAAGAAATGTCCAAGTTTGTGATATAGTGTTAGTAAAAGAAGAAGATTTACCTAGAAGGCAATAGAAATTGGCCAAAGATCTAAAAGTTCAAAAGGATGAAGACAGACTAGTAAGAAGAGTGTTGTTACAAGTAGGAGACTCAAAGCTCAAAAAAGGAAAACTTCTCACTACTCCACTCAATTTGGAACGTCCTATACAGAAGTTAGTTGTTCTACTTGATAGTGATAAAAGACACTTGAGAGTTGATAACATGATGGAAAATTCCTTAAATTCATGTTTAAGTCCTACTACTGAGAACATAGAATTATAGGTAAATTTGGTGGAGGTATAGCTGGCCAGCTAAGACCTGTCCAAGGTTGCTAACATAGCTTATACAGTATGTTTATACACTTGAGAGTTGAGAACATGATGGAAAATTCCTTAAATTTATGTTTAAGTCCTACTACTGAGAACATAGAATTATAGGTAATTTTGGTGGGGGCATAGCTGGCCAGCTAAGGCCTGTCCTAGGTTGCTAACATAGCTTATACAGTATGTTTATACAGCTAGACCTGCCAATAATCTTAATACAGTTCCTATGTTTGTGTGTTAAAGACAAAAGCAGAGTTATTTACAGTGACTTCATGTTTGGATGTCTTGTAATAGATATATTTTGTGTCCACAGAAGCAGAAAGATATTATGCCTTTAAGATTAATTATATAATGTAAGGTAAGCTCAATGACACAGCAGAAACAACAGAAAGCATAGAGTTAAACTATTGTTGCTGGGCAGGAGTCTGGACCAATCACAGCCAGCCTCACACACAGCAAGAGTTTTGACCAATCACCGCCATCCTCACACACAGCCTGTGTGGGAAATTCCCCTGACAGGAGTTTATAGAATCATTATGTCACGGCAAGTGGAGATAAGAGGAACACCAAGTAAACAAACAACAGGCAAACAGACTAGGCCCCAAAGCTAGGGTGGAGGAAATGGTAACCTCTAACAATCCCTAAATCTCTCCCTGACTGCTGACAGTATGAGCAAGTCCTGATGGTGAACAAACTCATATGCTGGAACCTAAGCCATGCTGACATTGTAAAAAACTCTAACTTAGGAAAAGGGTAATGAGACAGCCGGTACCTTCCACCGTGAAGGGACCAGCATCTCCCTGAGACTTTGCAGCAACACACGCACAAAGGAGAAAACAGGAGGACTTAGCTTCAGACGAGCGGGAAGTAGAGGATCCAAAAACAATCAGAATCGAACTCCCGAATAAAAATATCAACCACAAAGTCAGCAGTAAGAGGTGGACTTAAATAGAGCCTCTTAACCAGCTAACGAGCAGAACCTGTGGAGAGGTGGGATCCAGCCCACAACAACAAACAGAAAGGAAACACAGAAAGACCTGTCAGATAGACTAATGTTCTGCAAGTCTATCCGATCTTCTCATATCTCTCACAGGACAGGCAGTGACACATTACACCAGAGAGGATAAGCTGAACAGACACACAATCCACTAAGAGCTATGTTTTATGGAAGCAGAGAGGCCAAAATAGGTATGGAAGCAGAGAGGCCAAAATAGGTATTTAAAACAGTTATATAATGTTCCTGTTAATATAGTGATTAGAACTGTATGCTGAACCAGTTATATGTGTGTTTACTTACAGTTCCACCAATTGCAAACTACAAAGTTCACATACAAATTCAAATTTTATATTGCAATCCAAATTGCATACAACCATACCAGATCATACTCAATCAATCTGCAAATAGTTGCTGCTAACTGAATACTGCAAATTGCGACCAACTTCAGCAAGTAGAACTATTAGTTAGACCTGATATACTGTACCTCTCAAAGAGATCATAAAGTGCTTAAATAACTTAAAGTGAGACTACTGATACTCAAGAGAGAAATATATCCACCATTTTATGTTGAATGACAAGATTGAACAGTTGAACCGCCATCTTATGCATGCCGCCATTTTATGATTGTCATGTGCCGGAGGTCCCGCAGGCACCTCCAAGATGCATTGCGAGCCTGGCGTGGACAAGGCATTGCTTGGAACGGGAATTCCCCCTCTAGGGAATTCATGGAGCCCCCTTTCGGAGGCGGGGACCTGGATGCGACTGAAGCCATCTAGGAGCGTAGCCATGATGTCGTGAGCAAGGAACGCAACCATCATGACATCAACCAAAACCGACTAGGAACGCAACCATCATGGAACCTGAAGCTGGCTGGAACCATCTAGGAGCGCAGCCATCATGTCATGAACAAGTAAAGCAACCATCATGACATGAACATAGCATGGCAACATGAACAGGCATAGCGAGGTACAGGACATGGAACGGAACAGAAGACAGCAATGCAGAACCAGGCGACAGATACCGAGACATAGGTGGCCGAACAAAGGCAAAGGCAAAACCTGGCAAAGCAAAACATAGACAGACATGACAAAGTCAAAAGGGCATGACACCCACCGGGCATGGACAAGGACATACATGAACATAGACATAGCAGGGTACAGACACCCTCAAGTCATGGCATGGCGTGGCATGAATAGCAAGAGCAGAAACATAGCAGAGTACTGGAAATTAACAGAACTGTCCCCCAGAATGCACACAAGAACAGGAACAGCCTGAATTAACAGTACTGACCACAAGCTATGCAGACTGAGCTCTGAACCTCTACGCTCAAAGACAAAAGTAGCAGCCTAACGAGCGCACCTGAAATGACACACCCCTGGAACTGAAGAGGGAGTTTAACCCCATCAGAACCAAGCAGGGAGGTACCTAATCAGGTCAGGGGTAAACAAGGAACCACAGCAAAGAAGCTGCGATAAAGGACGTTGCCCCTGGCAACCAGCAACCACGGAACGCCACAGCCAGAACGCAAGGGTGCAACAGACCTCAATACCCACTGGGAGACGATACCGCCTGAGAGGGGTCACAAACCATGTCACCACGAACCGCCACGTGACAATGATACTTTATTCAACATGTGTTTTGTACATGGACTATCTGCTGCGGAGGCGGCAGTGTTATATATGAAGAAAAGTTGAAGTTAATAAAGAAGTTATTTCAAGCATTTGGTGTGCTCTTTGAACCTACTGTTTCCATAGAACAGCGCTAGAGGAATTGCAGAGTAACAGACAGTCTGGTTAGACTAAAAGTCAGAGATATCAAAATTCATGTAATGCCACAGCACAAAAGGCACTTCATAGTGCTTCGCCTGCCACAAGCTTTACTTTAGTAAACGTTCATCAAAAACAATCTTCAAGCTTTGTCTTGGTTCCAGCAGGTTTAGCATGAACTGGCAGGCAAACTCAACTCTGCTGTACTAACAGGCTGGCTGCATAACTCAGCTTTTTCTTTATGCTGCCCTTCTCTCTTTAGTCAGACTTAACTTCAGCCAAGGAACTAATCTCATGAGGCTTCAGGCTTTAGCCTCCATGGCCATCAGAGCTTAAGGTGCTCTGGCTGGCGTAGACACGTCCAGCAGAGACGTACCCCTGAACACCCTTCCCCTGTCTAGGGAAGACATAAACTGGAACTATTTGGTCCCCACCCTTCCTGCAGGGAGTAGGGCTATCCCACTTCTTTCCAGAGTGGGGTTACAATGGAATGGTACGTTCCATTCTCTCTAACTATAGCTCTGCCATGTTTGTTGCCACCTGCTGGTGAACCCGGCACATTACATGGACATAACAGTTGCAAACAGATTAGGAATGCATAGTGTATAAGACCTGGATGGAAATACATAAGATGATGTTTTGTTAGCCTAATAAAGACAGTAGCAGGGTGCAGGAGTGGTAACACCACTCTGGGGTGTTACACATCTAAATCTACAGTACACGCACATGCATTTTTATATACGCAGATGTAAACCCATTTACTGTACATATATACAGGGAGTGCAGAATTATTAGGCAAGTTGTATTTTTGAGGATTAATTTTATTATTGAACAACAACCATGTTCTCAATGAACCCAAAAAACTCATTAATATCAAAGCTGAATATTTTTGGAAGTAGTTTTTAGTTTTAGCTATTTTAGGGGGATATCTGTGTGTGCAGGTGACTATTACTGTGCATAATTATTAGGCAACTTAAAGGGGTTGTCCAGGTTCAGAGCTGAACCTGGACAGCCCTCCATTTTCACCCAGGCAGCCCCCCTGACATAAGCATCGGAGCAGTTCATGCTCCGATGCTCTCCTTTGCCCTGCGCTAAATCGCGCAGGGCAAAGGCATTTTTCTGAGTTCCGGTGACGTACCGGGGCTCTCTATGGGGCTGACAGGAACCCCGGTGACGTCACCGGCACTGATGGGCGGGATTTGGCTCTGCCCTAGCCAGTAAAACGGCTAGGGCAGAGCTAAAGCCCGCCCCTCAGAGCCGGTGACGTCACCGAACACACTGCTGGGCGGAAGTTACCGCCCGGCAGTGTGTTATTGTAAACACAAGAGCCTGTGCCCTGCGCGATCTAGCGCAGGGCACAGGAGCGCATCGGAGCATGAGATGCTCCGATGCCAGGCTCAGGAGGGCTGCCGGGGTGAAAATAAGGGTATGTCCGGGTTCAGCTCTGAACCCGGACAACCCCTTTAACAAAAAACAAATATATACCCATTTCAATTATTTATTTTTACCAGTGAAACCAATATAACATTTCAACATTCACAAATATACATTTCTGACATTCAAAAACAAAACAAAAACAAATCAGTGACCAATATAGCCACCTTTCTTTGCAAGGACACTCAAAAGCCTGCCATCCATGGATTCTGTCAGTGTTTTGATCTGTTCACCATCAACATTGCGTGCAGCAGCAACCGCAGCCTCCCAGACACTGTTCAGAGAGGTGTACTGTTTTCCCTCCTTGTAAATCTCACATTTGATGATGGACCACAGGTTCTCAATGGGGTTCAGATCAGGTGAACAAGGATGCCATGACATTAGATTTTCTTCTTTTTTACCCTTTCTTGCCAGCCACGCTGTGGAGTACTTGGACGCGTGTGATGGAGCATTGTCCTGCATGAAAATCATGTTTTTCTTGAAGGATACAGACTTCTTCCTGTACCACTGCTTGAAGAAGGTGTCTTCCAGAAACTGGCAGTAGGACTGGGAGTTGAGCTTGACTCCATCCTCAACCCAAAAAGGCCCCACAAGCTCATCTTTGATGATACCAGCCCAAACCAGTACTCCACCTCCACCTTGCTGGCGTCTGAGTCAGACTGGAGCTCTCTGCCCTTTACCAATCCAGCCACGGGCCCATCCATCTGGCCCATCAAGACTCACTCTCATTTCATCAGTCCATAAAACCTTTGAAAGTCTTGAGATATTTCTTGGCCCAGTCTTGACGTTTCAGCTTGTGTGTCTTGTTCAGTGGTGGTCGTCTTTCAGCCTTTCTTACCTTGGTCATGTCTCTGAGTATTGCACACCTTGTGCTTTTGGGCACTCCAGTGATGTTGCAGCTCTGAAATATGGCCAAACTGGTGGCAAGTGGCATCTTGGCAGCTGCACGCTTGACTTTTCTCAGTTCATGGGCAGTTATTTTGCGCCTTGGTTTTTCCACACGCTTCTTGCGACCCTGTTGACTATTTTGAATGAAACGCTTGATTGTTCGATGATCACGCTTCAGAAGCTTTGCAATTTTAAGAGTGCTGCATCCCTCTGCAAGATATCTCACTATTTTTGCCTTTTCTGAGCCTGTCAAGTCCTTCTTTTGACCCATTTTGCCAAAGGAAAGGAAGTTGCCTAATAATTATGCACACCTGATATAGGGTGTTGATGTCATTAGACCACACCCCTTCTCATTACAGAGATGCACATCACCTAATATGCTTAATTGGTAGTAGGCTTTCGAGCCTATACAGCTTGGAGTAAGACAACATGCATAAAGAGGATGATGTATACACATATCCATTTATGTCCATATACATATATACACATATCCATAGACACTGCATAGGTACTGCAGTCAGGGGTCTGGAGGACCAGCCACTTCCAATCTCTGAGATTGTCAGCCTCATTAATATTCATTTCAGTGCAGTGAATATTAATAAAGCAGTATCTCTTGTTCCATATGACTTGGGGGAGGGGTCCCAACACATAGATTTTTAGTAAAGAAAAAAATGTACAGGGATTTGAACGCCAGACCTTCTATATGGCAGGCAGAAAACATACCATTACATTATAGATTTAACATAGATTTTCTGTGTTTAAGAAGCTGCTTTTTTCACAGGCATAATATTAAATAAATAGCATTTTACTGAAATGAAGGGAAAAAAAATTGCATCTATCTTATTTGCTGTATTTTTAATCCTATAAGACCCGCTTTTTTTCTCCCAAAGTGGGGGAAAATGTCAGTGCATCTTATGAGGCAAATACTAATGAGCGGTAGAGATGTCCCGAACTATTCGCCGGCGAATAGTTCCCAGCAAACATAGCTTGTTCGCGTTCGCTGCGGCGGGCGAACATATGCGATGTTCGGTCCGCCCCCTATACGTCATCATTGAGAAAACTTTGACCCTGTACCTCACAGTCAGCAGACACATTCCAGCCAATCAGCATACCCTCCCTCCCAGACCCCCCCACCTCCTATCAAATAGCAAGGACAGCATCCATCTTAGGGACAGCATCCATCTTAGGGCTCTTTCACACCTGCGTTATTGTCTTCCGGCATAGAGTTCCGTCGTCGGGACTCTATGCCGGAAGAATCCTGATCAGGATTATCCTAATGCATTCTGAATGGAGTGAAATCCGTTCAGGATGCATCAGGATGTCTTCAGTTCCGGAAACGGAATGTTTTTTGGCCGGAGAAAATACCGCAGCATGCTGCGCTTTTTGCTCCAGCCAAAAAAACAGAAGACTTGCCGCAAGGCCGGATCCGGAATGAATGCCCATTGAAAGGCATTGATCCGGATCCGGCCTTAGGCTAAACGTCGTTTCGGCGCATTGCCGGATACGACGTTTAGCTTTTTTAGAGTGGTTACCATGGCTGCCGGGACGCTAAAGTCCTGGCAGCCATGGTAAAGTGTAGTGGGGAGCAGCATACTTACCGTCCGTGCGGCTCCCGGGGCGCTCCAGAGTGACGTCAAGGCGCCCCAGGCGCATGGATGACGTGATCACATGGCACGTCATCCATGCGCATGGGGCGCTCTGACGTCATTCTGGAGCGCCCCGGGAGCCGTGCGGACTGTAAGTATGCCGCTCCCCCGCTCCCCGCTCCTACTATGGCAACCAGGACTTTAATAGCGTCCTGGGTGCCATAGTAACACAGAAAGCATTTTGAAGACGGATCCGTCTTCAAATGCTTTCAGTACACTTGCGTTTTTCCGGATCCGGCGTGTAATTCCGGCAAGTGGAGTACACGCCAGATCCGGACAACGCAAGTGTGAAAGAGGCCTTAGATTCATTCTGAAGCTGCAGTGTCACAAATTTGACTAAGTTGTAATCGCAATGCGATTAATACAGGTTATATTAATCGCATTGCGAATTCAACTTCAGAGCTGGGTTCCTAATGGTTACAGTGGCGTTGCTATGGCTGGTGTAACCCGGTGCGGTAGAAAATGGTGTCACCCCTGCCCCCCCCCCCCTGCCCCCCCCCACCCCCCCGAAGCCATAATAAAGGGATAAAGAGAAAAAAAGAAGTCACTAAGTCAGCTCCAATCAGATATCTGCATAGACCCAGAGTCTTGGTCTATGTGCAGATATCTGATTGGAGCTGACTTCTTATTTTCTCTTTTGCACATAAACGTTTAAACTATATTCCTTAGTAAAAATGACCAGTCCACACCATGTGGGTCTATATGTATGAGGGCCCCCCTGAGCAAAGATTATTAAATGTGGCCGGGTGGCCCCAGCTCAACCCAACCCCTTATGTCTCCTGGCCTGGGGCCGACTCTATAATAATCCACAGTAATTCATGAATGGGGTTAGGTTATTATTAACTTATTATTATTGGGGTATTATTAAAATATTTGGTCTATAAAGTCAGAGCCACTCTACCTACCTCCTTCTCCCGGCACCAGAGACTCCTGCAGGGCAGCTGCCGCAGCGCCCCACCGCTCACCAGGCTGAAGTGAGTCACACCACCATCCCCCTTTACCACATGACGGTGCGACCAATACAACCATTATGAACTCAGACCTAAGTTGTAATCGCAATGCGATTAATAGAGGTTATATTAATCGCATTGCGAATTTAACTTAGAGCTGGGTTCCTAATGGTTGTATTGCTAGATTATAACGAAGATTGAGAATATAGTGCTATATTTGTTATATTCGTCAATTCTTGCAATACAACCATTAGGAACTCAGATCTGACCACACTCTGCGTCAACTACGTAATTTTCCATGGGAGTGTTGCCATGGATCCCCCTCCGGCATGCCACAGTCCAGGTGTTAGTCCCCTTGAAACAACTTTTCCATCACTATTGTGGCCAGAAAGAGTCCCTGTGGGTTTTAAAATTCACCAAAACATTCTGCACTGGAGGCAGCAGCCTTACCTACTAGTATACAGAAAGGTTTTGAAACTTGAACTAAATATTACTGTTTTCTTCAAGGGCATAATAATACATAAATTGTAATATTATTAAGTAGCTACTAGTCACTGAAAATTGAGTTTTAATGTCTTTGTTCCTATACAGTAGTCGGATTTCTGAGGTTTCTATACAGCACAGGATTTCTGGGGTTTGATTCCTAGTACTTACTTATGAAATAATTTTGTATTAAAGGTTATGGCAGAAGAATGGAACTTTATTTTTTATTGCTTTAAAAGCATTATAATATGTTTTTGTAACATATCTGCTATTATATTAATATAATGAAGTAGTATGTGGTATCCCTGCAATCATAATAACCTGTATAATATAGTAAAAACATTTTTTATGGTGTTCGATTTCATTTTAGGAAGGCAAGCTAATTTGAATATCTGATGTCAGCAGATGAAGGATATGCTAATTTACATATATGTTTCCCAGAAATGCAGAGCAGTGTTGGTTGAACTAAAATACTCCTCATGCATACTAGGTGGTCTCCCTAATGAGAAAGAGCACACCAAGGCCACTCAGCTAATCAGAGCAATTTCCTCTTCAGATACTCAGTACTGATGTCTTGTTGGAAGGAAAATTTACTTGCATAGCTCACTTAGAAAATCATTATACTAGGACATTCAGAATTATATCCTTTTGGAAGGAGAACTGGTTTGCATGCCTCACTCAGATAAGTAATAGGCTCCCCTCTCTTCTCCTTCTTTTAGGACTTAGAGAGTTTTATACCAATTTTCAGGGCAATTGTAGCATGTTAGATTCAGGTGGAATCAATTTGGCTCCTAACTGAATTTGAAGAAATGTGCTGCTAATCTCTAACATATATCAATTTACTGTATATACACATACACATCTATAGATATCCACATAAACACATACATATATCTATGCACAAACATGCACCTCTCCGCCTGCACAAATGAAGAAGTTGACATTGATCTGAATTTTGCACTTTGGGTGGCCGTGGGCAACTAGGAGCTTAAGGCCCCTTGCAGGCGATCGTGTCCGGATTAGGTCCGAATGCATTCCAGATGCGTTCAGTTAAAAACATACGATTTGCTCTCAAAATAAGTCAAGTTTGACTGTGATTTCGTTCAGTGTTAGTGTTTTTTCAGTGTGAATGACATCCGGATTCACTTTGTTATTCACGTGCGTGAAAAAAAATGCAACCATCCTCTTGAGTTACATGTTAATTTTAAACACATATAAATACCCCCAGCATGCTCTTCTGTTTGGGAAAGCTCCATTTTGTGAGAACAGAATCTACTGTGTGGAGTGTTTCTGTTTTTTTACTTAGCAGGATGTCAGCTTTTCCCTTATCGAATCCTGACCATGTGCTTTTGCACTGGCTGGTGTAGCGATGCTTTGGAGAGTGGAGAGAAATGATTGAGGAGGAACCGTGGAGGAAGAGGATGTGGGTTCATCCGATTATTGTGCAGAGAGCTTGCAAAGGTCAGTTTGCAAGTCTGTATGCAGACCTACGTGAGCACCCACTTTATAGTTACTGCAGAATGTCCATTCCCACCTTTGATTGGCTTTTGGTGAAGTTGAGGTCTGGGTTGACCTTTATGGACAACAACATGCGGCGTTGTGTTTCAGCTGAGGAACGGCTCATAATAACACTCAGGTTTGTAAAAACAAAAAGTGCAGTTATAAACACATAAAAGTAATGCAGTTCCCATATATAGATTATGTAAAGTTGCATATGACAAAGATAAAGTGGATGGTGATAGTGTTTTCAGCATTCCCTGATTTTAATAATTATTGTTTTTCCACTGATTTTTGGCAACGGGAAATTCCTTTTCGTCCCTACATTTTGAATTTCGTATGGGCACCTCCACAATAGCTGGGATAAAGAGGGCAACTTGTGCCACTATTTGGTTGCAGCTGTGAGCTGATGTGCTGCCACCACCAACAAGGCAGCAGTGGCTTCAGATAGCCCAGGTCTTCCTGGAGAGGGCACAATTTCCAAATTGTATTGGTGCCCTTGACGGGAAGCACATACGGGTGAAGAAGTCACCGAACTCAGGGTCCTGATTCTATAATTATAAACAGTTTTTCTCTGTTGTTTTGTCGTCCTTGGCTGCCGCAAACTACAGGTTTATACTTGTAGATATCACGGCCTATGGAAGTTCGGCTGATACTCGCATCTTCTGGGCTTCCAGAATGGATCGGTGGCTTCAGTCCAACCAATTGGACATTCCCCAGCCAATTCCCTTTTTCTGGCTCCTCTGGCCCACCTGCACCATTTATCATAGTTGGCGATAATGGGGTTTTCGCTATCGCCAAACCTAATGCGTCATTTACCCAGGCTAGGATTGGATGATAAAAGGCGCACTTTCAATTTTAGATTAAGCAGGGCCCGAAGTTTTGTGGAGTGTTCCTTTGGGATCTTATCAAGCAAATGGCGTATCTTTCTTTGGCCATCCAGCTTGCCCCGGAAAATGGTAATACAGTTATCAAAGAGTGTGTAGTTCTCCCTAACTACATTCGTACGTATGAGACTACTTCGGACGAAGATGCTGACGCCTTTCCTGCAGCAGCCCATGGAGATCCCCCTCGCAAGTTGGAAGAGCTGGCTCAGCAGGACTGAGAGTGAGGGAATTATTTTCAGATTATTTCATGTCTCCAGCTGGTTCATTTCCTTGCTTCATCCACAGCAATCTTCACGTGGAGCTACATAATTATTTTTCTTTACCCTCAAGATGACTATACAGTGTATGTATCCTGGATGGATAATGTTTTCAGTTAGTAGTTTTATATTTTTTTAGATAGGGACTCGCAAAATGATGACGACCCTCGACGTGGGTTGCGAGCTTGCATATTTTGCATGCATAATGTAAGTTATGTGTGTGAAATATAAACTAATCCCTCTTTATTACAATATAAGAAGTCCTCTTTACAAATTAATCTAAATAAAATGAAAGCGTATATTACCTTAAAAACCAAATAAAACTAAGTCCTTTTTATTGTCTGTAGTATTTATTTCTTTACAATATAATGAAATAAAAAAATAGTCGGATCCGAAAAGGAAAATAACATATTGTACAAAATAACACACAGAACCAAAAATTATAATAACGTCCAGGTGTGCGAGCGTGAACCTTACCTTGAGAGGGCTGGTAAGGGCCCTGAGAAGAGGGTCCTAAGTGCTGGTGTGGAGCAGCCTGAGCGGCGGAGGGAGCTTGTGGCACATATGACGTGTCAGCTATGCATTGCTGCCCATATTGTTGGGGTGGAGGGGAAAATGTTGGTCGAGGAGGAGGGTAGTGGGGAGCCCTGATAGGTATATGTGGAGGAGCCATAGGATGTGATCGCCAATTTTCTAGGGCAAGAAAAAATTCAATGGGGTTGTTTGCAGGAGTGGCTGCCTCCAGAACAGTGCACCTTGGGTACGAAGATAGAGCTCCCCAGGCACTTTCTTCAAAAGAGCGCCCAGACTCCGACCATACATTTTGTAATGGTCCTCGTGGCGGGCTCGTGACAGGTAGTCGAGGACCTGAGTGTTCACCTCCACTTCAGGTGATGGCAACGAACGTTTCCGACGTGCCGCCAGCTGAAGTGAAGGTGCTGTCTCCACTGCAGGAGCAAAGTGGGGCCTGGTGGAGGTAGAAGGCCCTGTTTCGGCAATATCTTCGGTGGGCTGGGAAGGGGGAAATCTCCTCCTCAGCTGCAGAAGAATCCTGCTGGGCAGCCTGGTCGCTCTCTTCCTCCAGGTTGTCCTCCAATAGAAAAATCAAAAAAATAAATTTGGTAAAATTACACATTTGATTTATTTCAAACCCATACTTTCATATACATTACAAAGCATATATGATTATATATATACTTACGGGCGCACGTCCATTATTTGACGAAGGAACATTAGTTGCTTCCTATACATATAGGGCCTTTTCTTTAGGGGGCCCGATCCACTGCGGCCATGATGGGCCATTTCTTTTCTTAATTGGTCCCGGCAGCTTCTCCATCTATTCTTGACTTCATCAACTACAAACAATGTAAATAAAAAATATTTTAATACATTACATACTGTATCACTACCATGTCCAAACCTAGGGGTGTCGTCTTTAGCATAGCACATGTCAAACAATGTTGTCTGTAGCATAGCACATGGCAAACAATGTCTTTGGTTAACATGTGCTATGTAATGGAGGACAACCTTAGACATGTGCTATGCTACTTTATATAAACTAAATATCACACATGTATGTATATTTGGACAGTTCACTTACTTAAAGTCAGGCGCTTTGGTTCAGGTGTTTTGGACCAAACAGTAGCAAACACCTCCTGGGTGACTTCCTGGTTGTCTGGGGCTCAGCAAAGGCAGCAATATGAGAAATCCAATGCAGCTCCGCAGAGGTAGCAGCAGCCAGACACTTCAAAAAGCTCACTTCCTGTGAAATCTCAACTGTTGCTAAGTAACATGCTTTAAAAACACAACGCAACACATTGCATCCGGATGCAATGCGTTATTCACGCAACCCGTATTCACTTCTATGGGGCCAGGGCTGCGTGAATAACGCAGAATATAGAACATGCTGTGATTTTCACGCAACGCAGAAGTGATGCGTGAAAAACAACGCTCATGTACACAGACCCATTGAAATAAATAGGACCGGATTTAGTGTGGGTGCAATGCGTTCGCATCATGCATTAACACCAGCGCGGAATTCTTGCCCGTGTGAAAGGGGCCTAATTTGTCTGCTATTTTGTTTTCTTATGTTTTGTCTGGTTGAATTTATATTCTATTTAATTCAAGTAGTTTAACCCATTAAAAACCTTGTTATTTTCCATTTTTCAGTTTGTTGTTTTTTTACTACCTGCCTTCCCGGAGCTATAACCTTTTTATTTTTCCATTTACATAGAGATATGAGTACTTGTGTTTGTGGGATAATTTGCACTAATGGCGCCTTTTAATATTGCATACAATGTAATAGAAAGCTGGAAAAACTCCCAAAGGGATGGAATCAGAAAAAAATACAATTCTGCCATAGTTATGAGTTTCTTTTTTACAGTGTTTCCTATGCAGTTACACTGACCTGTTAGCTTCATTCTCTGGGTTTATACCACATTCATATAGTTTTTCTTGTATTTCAATACTTAAAAAAAAAAAGGAAATGCTTTGGACAAAATAAATTCTTTCTTTATCTTTTATATTTAAATCTATGGAACTGTGTGATGACTCTTTTTTTTGCATGGTAATGAAGAAGTGAAGTGACAAAAAACAGTGAATCAGCCATTTAGATTTTTCTTCCATTTTCCCATTTACCACATGGGATAAATACATTTATAGTTTAATAGTATGGGCATTTCGTAACACAGCAGTGCTAATGTTGTTTATTAAAAAATAAATAAAATAAAAATAATAAAAGAAGGTGATTAGAATTTTTTTTATATAAAAAAAATGTTAAGTACATGTGATTGTCAGATCTTTTGTCCTATAGTCTGCAATACATTATAATTGCAGTCTATGGTAGATTTGTTATTTTCCTATGGCCTCTATAAAACCATACTGTAGCTGTGGCAGGTCTTGAAGCATTCACAAGGCCTGATGTTGGCACAGCACCCAAATGGCTCTGATCTTGGTGCGGGGGAGCTGTTTGGACACTGGGAATCGAGTAGTGGGAAAGCCCTCCCAGATGCAATGGTCACAATTGACTATAGCGTCTGAGGGGTTAAATAAGCAGGTGCTATGTTTAAAGATCCAACTTCTGGTCTTGAGCCAGTCTTATAATCACCTATGCTGCTGGAGGATGAACCTAATTTATTGCTAGGTGCAGGCTGTCATAAATTAGGCACATCCTCCGGCAGTCTGTGCGCCTAAACATTGAAGCTGCTGTAGATTTCTGTCTTTATTTACCCTAGAAAACTGGTGTAAATGAAGATAAATGTGCCTGGCCTGCTGGCCTATGCCCTCTCCCCACCCTCACCATTATACTAGTGAGGGTGACTGAAGAAACAGAACTTGGGACAAAAATGTGCCTGCAGTGGTGTTTAGTGTTGAGCGCGAATAGTCGAAAAGCAAATTTTTGGGGAGAATATCGCCACTTTGAGAATTTGTGAATATTTAGAATACAGTGCTATATATTCGTAATGACGAATATTCGTCGTTTTTTTCTTGTTTTTCTTAACACAGTACATTTCAGGTGATCATCCCTCTCTTCTTCTAGCTTGTGGGCCAATGAGAAGGCTTTGTCACAGCTTAGCAACATCCCTAGCAACCAATAGAAAAGTTGCCTACCCCACGCCGATATTTCGCACGCATTACGCGAATAATACATTGCTTATTTTCGTAATCAAGAATATAATCTTGAATTCGCGAATTCACAAATATATGACGATGATTCTACAAAATATTTGAGAAATATTGCGAATTCGAAGATCGCCCCTGCCGCTCATTACTAGTGGTGGTTAAAAAAATTACAAGGTTTGCAACTTGTTTTTATATTATAAACATGGCATAGGGAGATAATCCCCCAAAACGTCTACAGCAATTAATACATGTGGTGCAAGGCATATAAACCAATTTTTGCTGCAAATTAAGCTGGAATAGTAAACCTCCAACACTGTTTCTAAATGTTTTTGCAGACACTATTACAAATGGCTTCCATTTAGCTGCCATTGATGTAACTGGTGGACTTAGTATGTAGTGACCCATTTTCTTAATAATGCTCTCCCCTTCCAGCCTGAAACACTGCTATTTGTTAAAGGGGTTCTCCAGAATTAAGAAAATGAAAATACTTAAATATTACTTCATTACAAATACACTGCATGTTGCCACCTGGATTTAACTAAGTAAATAGTTATGAGCCTCCTATTGGATAGTTACTGCATGGGTGATTATCTTTCAGCTGGCAACAAGTTATTTAACCCCAACTGGTGCAATGAGTTGCTTCTCATTTCTTAAACAACCATGTCGAAAGACACATCTCGTGGTCGTGGAAAAGATGTTAGTCTGTTTGAGAAGGGTCAAATCATTGGCATGCATCAAGCAGAGAAAACATCTAAGGAGATAACAGAAACTACTAAAATTGAGTTAAGAACTGTCCAACGCATTATTAAAAACTGGAAGGATAGTGGGGACCCATCGTATTAGAGGAAGAAATGTGGCGGGAATAAAATCCTGAATGATCGTGATCGGCGATCACTTAAACGTTTGGTGAAATCAAATCGAAGAAAAACAACAGTAGAACTCAGGGCTATGTTTAATAGTGAAAGTAAGAGTATTTCCACGCGCACAATGCGAAGGGAACTCAAGGGATTGGGACTGAACAGCTGTATAGCCGTAAGAAAACCACTAATCAGTGAGGCAAACCAGAAAAAAAAGGCTTTAATTTGCTAGGGAGCATAAAGATTGGACCCTGGAGCAATGGAAGAAGGTCATGTGGTCTGATGAGTCCAGATTTACCCTGTTCCAGAAAGATGGGCACATCAGGGTAAGAAGAGAGGCAGATGAAGTGATGCACCCATCATGCCTAGTGCCTACTGTACAAGCCTGTGGGGGCAGTGCTATGATCTAGGGTTGCTGCAGTTGGTCAGGTCTAGGTTCAGCAACAGTACGTGCTCCAAGAATGAGGTCAGCGACTACCTGAACATACTGAATGACCAGGTTATTCCATCAATGGATTTTTTCTTCCCTCATGGCACAGGCATATTTCAAGATGACAATGCCAGGATTCATCGGGCTAAAATTGTGAAAGAGTGGTTCAGGGAGCATGAGGCATCATTTTCACACATGGATTGGCCACCGCAGAGTCCAGACCTTAACCCCATTGAGAATCTTTGGGATGTGCTGGAGAAGGCTTTGCGCAGGAGTCAGACTCTACCATCATCAATGCAAGATCTTGGTAAAAAAATGAATGCAACACTGGATGGAAATAAATCTTGTGACATTGCAGAAGCTTATCGAAACAATGCCACAGCGAATGCGTGCTGTAATCAAAGCTAAAGGCGGTCCAACAAAATATTAGAGTGTGTGAACTTTTTTTTGGGGTGACGACTTTTTTTGGGGACAGGCAGTGTATATTCCCAAATACCTTACAATAGTTATAATGAATCATTTTGTCTAGGGAGCAATGATTAGGACTAGGAGAAACAAAATGACCGCTGTCCTATTAGTGCACACAGAACCTGTCCTAATTATACAGCAGGACAAGTTACTTCACAACACTGAGGTAAAGAGCTGCATGATAACATCTTTAGCTGAATCTCTGTTGGAATTCAGTTCATCATGAGCAGATGTGGCTAATGAGCAGCAGCACTAGTATGCAGTCTCCATTACCACAGCCCTGCATTACCTCAGTCTGTCCTATCCATGCTTTCTGTACTTCAGGTTGCCTCATGAACTCCATTCCCACGAATATTCAGCTAAATAGTCATATTAAACTGTATTCAGGATCATAATCCCTGACAAGTAGAGCAGAGAGGAGGATGAGGCAGCTCTTTTGTGCTAATGGGACAGCGGCCATTTTGTTTCCCCTAATCATTGCTCCCTAGACAAAACAAGCCATTATAACTAATGAAAGGTATTTGGGAATATATTTATATTAAAGTAATATTTACGTATTTTCATTTTCTTAATTCCCGGAGAACCCCTTTAAGCAAGCAATTCAGCTAATTTCATTTTAGATATGATTGAAATAAACTTTAGCTTCTCCCAGAAATAATCCCTTGATTATAACACATTCCACTCAGCATTCACTGCAGTCTTTCAGTCTGAATAGAAGCAACTCCTAGGTTTCCACTGATTCCTTTTACAGGGGAAGGATACATCTAATAGCTTCTGACAAATAAGATCTACTATTACCAGCAAAGAACAAGAAAGGTCTTCTATTAGAAAGTGACATTTATAAAGAATGAAACGTTAATAAGTGTAGTAGAGGGATAATTTAACTGAAGTGGCATTTATTATTTTCTTCTGCAGTAATTAAAATGCTATATTTTTTAAAGATTGTGCAAAATGATTTCATCAGAGCATGTAATAGCATTCCAGCAGGTGTTCATAATACATGGGAAAAGCCAACAAATAAACTATACATATTTCTTAGGCATTCTAAAGAAAGAAAGCATTTTAATTAGGAAAATGAATGAGTTTCTGTACAGTTCATTCATTCCTATTTTTCAGCATTGCTACTGCAGTGGCTATTATTTTAGGACTGACCTCAATAAAGGTAGTTTATTTAGAGATAATCTACAATTTAATCCAGTACTGGTAATATTAAAGTGAATAGCCACAATTTAGATCACTCCATGTAGTTATTAGGTGCTGATTTTAAAAATATATATTCAGCCTTTAGGCGTCCTGTTCCCCTGGACACATGGGTCTCTGCTCTCCAGCCCAGCACAGACCTCAGATCCCAGCACACAGACCTCCTGAGCTCCACTGTCAGACGGAGGTAATCCTCTCCACCTGGTAGTGCTAGCTGGTTTTATGCCTGGCAAAACCTGGCCTGGCATGTGGGGAGTAGTCATCCACCCAGCACTTTGACTACTCCCAGTAAGAGCCGTCCCGGATCAGCTATACTAAACCTCTTTAGGTAGTCCCACTCAGGGCTCCTTAGCTATCAGTTTAGCTGACGTTGTCTAGGATGACCGAAGATGTGTCGGTGTCCTCTAGCGTACTTCGGTACTGGGCCTATGAGGTCCATAGCAATACGCTCAAACGGTACCTCGATGATCGGGAGAGGTACCAAGGGACTACGGAAAAGGTGCTGGGGGCTAGTTGCCTGGAAGGTCGGGTAAGACTTACAGAATTCATCAACCTCCCTAAATACACTGGGCCAGTAAAACCGCTGTAGAATCCAGTCCTGTATTTTCTGCATTCCCAGATGACCCACAAGAACATGTTGGTGGGCTAACTCTAACACAAGTTTGCGATAAGCTTTGGGCACAACCAACTGTTCAATGGGTTCACCCCGCAGCTGGTTTACCCGATACAACATATCCTGCTGAACCAAAAATGGGGGAACACCGACTTCTGCGCAAGCTTGTTGTGGTTCACCATCTACTATTAATACATTTTCCCAGGCTTGGTATAGGGTGGGGTACCAGTGTTTTGCAGTACCAAAATTAACCCCGGAGAAATTGAGGTCTGCCAGCTCAGCACCCCGCGGCAAGTCTTTCCACCTCCCCCACCATTACACTCAGTGGGGTTGTCTCCTCCTCTTCCACCAAAGTGTCAGTCACCCCTACCGCTGGCCCTTCGGCCTCGGAATCCCAGGGTTATGGCCTCCTCATGGAGTCAGGCCACTCTGCTGGGGTTACCCCTGTCTCATAGGTATTACTAACTCTAGTAGCAGGCCATAGAAACCCGGGAAGTCTCTCCCTATTATAAGTTTGTAGTGTAAATTTGTGGCAACTGCCACTTCATGAGTCCACCTGCCGACCCTTTTGTTAGAGACACCAGGGCGGTGAGATAGTCTTTTAAGTCTCCATGGATGCACATGACCCTGACTTTCCGGCAAGTATACTCCATGGACCGTACCAGGGGAGCCTTTACTAGGGACACTAGACTCCCTGAGTCAAGCAGAGCCTCCTCTAGTGTCTCCCACTTCCACCCAACACAGGTGGTTTAGAGTTTCTGGGTTACCTGCTGCACACAGCTTCCTGACATATAACGATTGATGGTAGCCATAGTTAGTATCCATGGGTTCCACCTGATGTTGACAGTCAGCTCTTACATGGCCAGGCTCCTGACACCGCCATCAAACTACTGGAGCCAGGTTTGTAGGGGGTACATCCCAGGTGGGTTTGGTTGGTACAAGTTGCCAGGTCTGGGATGGAGATTTACGGGGTTTGACTGCCCCCCTTCCAAAAGAACTCCCTGTAAGATTCTTAGTAGCCTCGTAGCGCTCCACCAGGTCCACCATTTCCAGGGCATTGCCAGGAGACACCTGACCGATCCAGTGCTGGAGAGGTGGTGGCAGAGCCCTCCAGAACATATTAGCCAATAGTCTATCCAGTATAGCCATGGGACACATCATGCTGTAGTCAGCTTAAACCCCCACTGATGTACGCGCTGGGCCCAGACCAACACATTCATCCCCAGTCTTGCCAAAATCTCACTCTTTATTTTTGGTAGTCGGCCGCTTGATCGTCCTGCAAGTTGAAATACACTCGCTGAGAATTGGATGCCAGGAACGGAGCAACGACCTCAGCCTACTGGTCTTGGGGTAGCTTCTCCCTGATGGCCACTTTCTCGTACATTGACAGGTAGGTTTTGATGTTGTCTGCAGGGGTTATCTTAGGAATTGAGGCACGGACTGTTTTCAGGCATCGTGGATGTTCGGGGTTGCTCCTGCTGTCTGCAAAGCCATCACATGTTGTAGTGGCCACTGGTTGGTCTCCTGCTGCTGCTTATTAGTCTCACAACAGCCTCCATTTTGTCGTGGGGCACTGGTTGTCATACACCTGGTTTAATGTACGACATACAACCGTGCCTGTAAAAATGCAGAACCTAAAAATATTGGCGTTCACACCAGCCTCACTGCTCTTGCCCACATCCTCCACCAATTGTGGGGATTCGCTCTGGTAGACAGGGTGTGCGGACGCAGTACAGAGGCAAATTACCGGTTTTCAAACTTCCGTGTTTATTCACACATAACGCACAAACAAAACATTACTTTACAGTCATGGTGTTAGTTCACACACAATGGAAAGTCCACATAGCAAAAATCACCTTGGTGGCAGTTCTGCCTTAGAAAGTCTAAATATAGGCTTTATGTGGCCTGTTCCCCTGACACACGGGTCTCCGCTCTCCAGCCCAACACAGGCCTCAGATCCCAGCACACAGACCTCCTGAGCTCCATTGTCAGACGGAGGTAATCCTCTCCACCTGGCAGTGCTGGCTGGTTTTATGCCTGGCAAAACCCAGCCTGGAACATGGGGAGTAGTCACCCACCCAGCACTTTGACTACTCCCAGTAAAAGCCGTCCTGGATAAGCTATACTAAATAGCAAGGTGTCAAACAGCTACTGCTGCTGACATATGAAAACTGGCTCTTACTCCACCAAGGCCAGGAGCTTCGGTGACACATACCTTCCGTCAACGCCTTCCTACAGTTGTATATTTGTGTGTTTATGTATATACAGGTGAAACTCGAAAAATTTGAATATCGTGTAAAAGTTAATTTATTTCAGTAATGAAACTTAAAAGGAGTTGCTTTAATGCAACTTAAAATTAGAATATTGTGAAATTAATCTATATCCCTTGGGCAAAGGGTACCTGAGATTGTGACTTTGGGGTTTTCATAAGCTGTAAGCCATAATCATCCAAATTATAACAAATAAAGGATTGAAATATCTCGCTTTGCATGTAATGGGACTATCTCATATATTAGTTTCACCTTTGAGGTTGCATTACTGAGATAAATGAACTTTGCACGATATTCCAATTTTTCAAGTTTCACCTGTATGTGTTTATCTGTGTGTTAGTATGTGTGTGTTTGTCTATCTATGTCAACATCTGCTTATTGTGTATATAGGAGATATCTTGGTTTGGGTAATAGTGTGTGTGTGTAGACTCCTGTGCCGGGGTATTTAAAACCGGCCACGCTCGCTCCCATCTTCCCGCACTGCAGCCATGCACATTCACGCATGCAGCCAAGTCCACGTGGAGTGCGCTTCCAGGCGGGGAATGATTCGAATCTCTCACCTGTGATGCGCCCGCATACTTCCTGGTGCTGTAATTACAGCATCGGAGGTATGCCACCTAGAGGGGCGAGGGAGCTCTTCATTCCCAGCCTTTGTAGTGCAGAACATATCCGGCTTTGCCAGAGATGTTAGCAAAGGACAGAGGATCTAAATTGATTCTCTGTCCTTTGAAGTGGCCGAAACTGGGCATAATTGTCCAGTTGTCAGCCTCCCTTCCTGCAGGCGCATTCCAGAGGGGGGGGGGGGGGGGGGGGCACCCAAAATGTGGATATTCTGGCCGCATTTTAAACATATATATATATATATCCATGGATGCTTGGGGAATATCTATAAATATATATATATATATATATATGTATATATATATATATGCAGTCAGGTCCATAAATATTGGGACATCGACACAATTCTAAAATTTTTGGCTCTATACATCACCACAATGGATTTGAAATGAAGCAAACAAGATGTACTTTAACTGCAGACTGTCAGCTTTAATTTGAGGGTATTTAAATCCAAATCAGGTGAACAGTGTAGGAGTTACAACAGTTTGCATATGTGCCTCCCACTTATTAAGGGACCAAAAGTAATGGGACATAATAAAAATCACTTTTTTATACTTTGTTGCAAATCCTTTGCAGTCAATTACAGCCTGAAGTCTGGAACGCATAGACATCACCAGACACTGGGTTTCATCCCTGTTGATGCTCTGCCAGGCCTCTACTGCAACTGTTTTCAGTTCATGCTTTTTCTTGGGGCATTTTCCCTTCAGTTTTGTCTTCAGCAAGTGAAATGCATGCTCAATCGGATTCAGGTCAGGTGATTGCATAACATTCCACTTCTTTCTCTTAAAAAACTCTTTGGTTGCTTTTGCAGTATGCTTTGGGTCATTGACACTACCAACACCATGCTTCACTGAAGAGGTAGTATGCTTAGGATCATGAGCCGTTCCTTTTTTTCTCCAAACTCTTCTCTTCCCATCACTCTGGTACAGGTTGATCCATAGGATGTTGTTCCAGAACTGTGAAGACTTTTTTAGATGTCGTTTGGCAAACTCTAATCTGGCCTTCCTGTTTTTGAGGCTCACCAATGGTTTACATCGTGTGGTGAAACCTCTGTATTCACTCTGGTGAACTCTTCTCTTCATTGTTGACTGTGACGCACATATACCTAACTCCTGGACCGTGTTCTTGATCTGGCCAACTGTTGTGAAGGGTGTTTTCTTCACCAGGGAAAGAATTCTTCGGTCATCCACCACAATTGTTTTCCGTGGTCTTCCGGATCTTTTGGTGTTGCTGAGCTCATAGGTGTGTTCCTTCTTTTTAAGAATGTTCCAAACAGTTGTTTTGGCCATGCCTAATGTTTTTGCTATCTCTCTGATGGGTTTGTTTTGTTTTTTCAGCCTAATGATGGCTTGCTTTATTGATAGGCAGCCAAAAATAGTAAAACCGCAGCACTCTCTTATCTCATTAATTCCTTTATTCCATCAAATCCATGCAACGTTTCGACCTGGACGGTCTTTTTCAAGCAACTGACAATACATCATTAGCAGGCTTAAATACCCTCCTACTAGGAGGAGCTAGCACACATGTAAAAAAATAATAATAATAATAGATCAAAAACACTTTTAAAAACAGCAGGGCTAGGCATCCTTCCAAGATTTGTAAATATATAAATATCAATCATCACTTACTTTGGTACACCTGGTGGAGTACTGGTGGGGGTACAAAATCGGGATATGTAAATCATGTGCTATGGATATCATGTATTCAGCGGCATGTCCGTGTCCCTTTGTTTCCATGTGTCTGCGCAGGCGTGCAGAGGCAGGACGAGCACCCAAAAACTTTGAATCGCGGCGTCTCCTGGTTCCTAGTGCGCCTGCGCGTCCGAACGGGGCTCGCGCCTGCGCAGTGGCATTCTTGATGTCGGCAGGCGCGGACCCACGCAGGCGCACTGGTAGGCTGCTGTCCAATGTCCTGTTGCGCAAGCGTCAGTAGCGGAGCTCACGCATGCGTAATACTGCGTTCTTGGTCAGCGCTATATCAGCCATGTGTAGTACTGCGTTCTCGGTCAGCGCTATATCAGCCATCACAGTACTTAGTATGCCGTACTTATCGCAAGGGGCACAAAAGTCAGTAGTGTCAGGTATGGCATTGCCTATAGATACAGCTGTGTCAGTTTATTTAAATAGGTGACAGCAAAGTGTAATTAGTGTATCCTCTAGCCAAACAGCCCTCTCTGGCACTCTGAAAATTGGTCAATATATTAGTGTATCAATTCAGTAGGAGGTGGGCAAAGGATATATACCTGGACAGTGGTAGAACCGCACAGTGATATGCGGCTACCCCATAGTCCTGACACATTCAACGCATAAGGTCACACTGTTGGAGGGTCCAACCGAATAAACGGGAGGAGACCCCTTCTCATAGAAGTGCCTGCCATTGCGTATGGTAAACGTCAACCCATCACACTTTAGGGGGACGATTTACCATGTACATCTGTCCTTGGGTACAGGTGACCCATCCCTTGGTCCCCAATTCCCTCCGGGGGTTACCACACATACCAGCCCAAAAACCCTCTACCGTAGTGAAAACACATGTTATTGAAAATAATATAAAACAGACTATTACGAGGGATGCATGTTTGCTGTCACCTAAATCAAAAACTAGGCTATATATTAAGAGGGAGACATTTCAACCTCAATTAAAGCCATAGACAACTACAAACTTTGTGCCACCATGCTAAGAGAAATGTTATCTCCAAAAATGCTAAACCTATAATCAAAATATTCCCAAGAAGCTGTTAATCCCCAGTTTATGTAGTTGTAGACTAATTATGTGATCAAAATATATCTACCAACGTCCAACTGGTTGTTTGAAAGTGTCCCTGCCCACCAGACGTCCACTCGGGGTCCAATCTGTTAAAAAAAGACATAGATTAGTCTCTGAAATCATAACCAACGGTTAGGCACAAAACTTAAATGACATTGTGTAATATTCAATATCAAGAACACAAAATTCCTTCTGGATTTAGAAAAGAGAGCCAATCCTGAAATCCCTATTTAAACCATTCGGTTCCAGTGTTTGGAGTTCAAAGATCCATTTTAATTCAAGTCTCTTGAGTTTCTTTTCCCTGATACGGAAGCGTAGTTGCGCAACACTGTGTTTGAATTTTAGAAAATGTTCTGGTACTGGTGGTTCAATTTTTTGTGGTTCCTCGTTCTTTTTCCCAGCTAGCAATTTACGTATCTGGTAACGGTGCTGGTTTAGTCTATTCCTCATTTCCTGTGTTGTTTCCACATAGAGTAGCCCACATGGGCACTGCAGAGTGTATATAACATATTCAGACTTGCAGGTGTAGAACCCTCTAATTGGGAACCTTTTGCCAGTTCTGGGATACTGTTACAATTGCAACAGCTCAGGCACGGATAGCAGCCCTTCTTCTTTATCATAGGCCCTTCGTAGCTTTTAGTATCGGCCCTTACTAATCTATCCCCTAAATTCCGAGACCTCCTAAAGGACAAGCGTGGTGCTGATTGGAACTCTGCTATATCCGGGAACGTCTCTTTGAGTATGTGCCAGTTAGATTTGAGGACTTGAGCAATTTGTCTACTTTAGATGGTGTGTGTAGAGACAAACGGTATCCTCTTTTCCTTAGTGAGTGCTCGTTTTGGGCACAGTAGCTCTCTCCTTTGGTATTTTTGTACCCTTTCTTTATGTCTTTTGACCAGGCTTCTAGGATATACCCTTTCGTAGAATTTATGGCACATCTCATCCAGACGATGTTCTAATGTGTCGTCATCTGTGACAATGCATTTCACCCTTAAGAGCTGGCTGTAAGGTAACGACTAGGGATGAGCGAACTCGAACTGTATAGTTCGGGTTCGTACCGAATTTTGGGGTGTCCGTGACACGGACCCGAACCCGGACATTTTCGTAAAAGTCCGGGTTCGGTGTTCGGCGCTTTCTTGGCGCGTTTGTGACGCTTTCTTGGCGCTTTTTGAAAGGCTGCAAAGCAGCCAATCAACAAGCGTCATACTACTTGCCCCAAGAGGCCGTCACAGCCATGCCTACTATTGGCATGGCTGTGATTGGCCAGAGCACCATGTGACCCAGCCTCTATTTAAGCTGGAGTCACATAGCGCCGCCCGTCACTCTGCTCTGATTAGCGTAGGGAGAGGTTGCGGCTGCGACAGTAGGGCGAGATTAGGCAGATTAACTTCTCCAAAGGACTTGATTAATCGATCGATCTGCAGCTGTGCATCATTGAGCTGCTGAAATTCAATTGCTCACTGTTTTTAGGCTGCCCAGACCGTTTGTCAGTCACTTTTTTCTGGGGTGATCGGCGGCCATTTTGTGTCTTGTGGTGCGCCAGCACAAGCTGCGACCAAGTGCATTTAACCCTCAATGGTGTGGTAGTTTTTTGGCTAAAGCCTACATCAGGGTGAAGCTGTCACACCAAGTGCATTTAACCAGCAATAGTCTGTTTATTTTTTGGCCATATACTACATCAGGGGCAAGCTGCGCCTGTCACCAAGTGCATTTAACCCTCAATGGTGTGGTTGTTTTTTGGCTAAAGCCTACATCAGGGTGAAGCTGTCACACCAAGTGCATTTAACCAGCAATAGTCTGTTTATTTTTTGGCCATATACTACATCAGGGGCAAGCTGAGCCCGTCACCAAGTGCATTTAACCCTCAGTAGTGTGGTTGGTCAAGCTGTCACACCAAGTGCATTTAACCAGCAATAGTCTGTTCATTTTTTGGCCATATACTAAATCAGGGGCAAGCTGCGCCCGTCACCAAGTGCATTTAACCAGCAATAGTCTGTTCATTTTTTGGCCATATACTACATCAGGGGCAAGCTGCGCCTGTCACCAAGTGCATTTAACCCTCAATGGTGTGGTTGTTTTTTGGCTAAAGCCTACATCAGGGTGAAGCTGTCACACCAAGTGCATTTAACCAGCAATAGTCTATTCATTTTTTGGCCATATACTACATCAGGGGCAAGCTGCGCCCGTCACCAAGTGCATTTAATCCTCAGTAGTGTGGTTGGTCAAGCTGTCACACCAAGTGCATTTAACCAGCAATAGTGTGGTTATTTTTTGGCCATATCCCAGTCTAATTCTGTCACTAAATCCATACCGGTCACCCAGCGCCTAAATAGTAGGCCTCAAATTTATATCCCGCTAAATCTGTCGTTACCGCTATCCTGTTGTGGATGGGCAAGTTATTTAGTGTCCGCCAAAGCACATTTTTTGTTCTGGGTTGAAATACAATTTCCAATTTAGCAATTTCATAATTTAGTGGTTTATGCTATATCAGAGCTATTTGAAATCTATCCCTAAAAGGGTATATAATATTCAAGGTGCACATAGGGTCATTCAGAATAACTTCACACACACGCTACTGTGCATTTCCAAGTCTAATTCTGTCACTAAATCAATACCGGTCACCCAGCGCCTAAATAGTAGGCCTCAAATTTATATCCCGCTAAATCTCTCGTTACCGCTGTACTGTTGTGGCTGGGAAAGTTATTTAGTGTCCGTCAAAACACATTTTTTGTTCTGGGTTGAAATACAATTCCCAATTTAGCAATTTCATAATTTAGTGGTTCCTGCTATATCAGAGCTATTTGAAATCTATCCCTAAAAGGGTATATAATATTCAAGGTGCACATAGGGTCATTCAGAATAACTTCACACACACGCTACTGTGCATTTCCAAGTCTAATTCTGTTAGTAAATCCATACCGGTCACCCAGCGCCTAAATACTAGGCCTCAAATTTATATCCCGCTAAATCTCTCGTTACCGCTGTCCTGTTGTGGATGGGAAAGTTATTTAGTGTCCGTCAAAGCACATTTTTTGTTCTGGGTTGAAATACTAGTCCCAATTTAGCAATTTCATAATTTAGTGGTTCCTGCTATATCAGAGCTATTTGAAATCTATCCCTAAAAGGGTATATAATATTCAAGGTGCACATAGGGTCATTCAGAATAACTTCACACACACGCTACTGTGCATTTCCAAGTCTAATTCTGTCACTAAATCCATACCGGTCACCCAGCACCTAAATACTAGGCCTCAAATTTATATCCCGCTGAATTTGAATACAATACATTGGGCCAAATAATATTTTTGTTGTTGTGGTGAACCATAACAATGAGGAAAACATCTAGTAAGGGACGCGGACGTGGACATGGTCGTGGTGGTGTTAGTGGACCCTCTGGTGCTGGGAGAGGACGTGGCCGTTCTGCCACATCCACACGTCCTAGTGTACCAACTACCTCAGGTCCCAGTAGCCGCCAGAATTTACAGCGATATATGGTGGGGCCCAATGCCGTTCTAAGGATGGTAAGGCCTGAGCAGGTACAGGCATTAGTCAATTGGGTGGCCGACAGTGGATCCAGCACGTTCACATTATCTCCCACCCAGTCTTCTGCAGAAAGCGCACAGATGGCGCCTGAAAACCAACCCCATCAGTCTGTCACATCACCCCCATACATACCAGGGAAACTGTCTCAGCCTCAAGTTATGCAGCAGTCTCTTATGCTGTTTGAAGACTCTGCTGGCAGGGTTTCCCAAGGGCATCCACCTAGCCCTTCCCCAGCGGTGGAAGACATAGACTGCACTGACGCACAACCACTTATGTTTCCTGATGATGAGGACATGGGAATACCACCTCAGCATGTCTCTGATGATGACGAAACACAGGTGCCAACTGCTGCGTCTTTCTGCAGTGTGCAGACTGAACAGGAGGTCAGGGATCAAGACTGGGTGGAAGACGATGCAGGGGACGATGAGGTCCTAGACCCCACATGGAATGAAGGTCGTGCCACTGACTTTCACAGTTCGGAGGAAGAGGCAGTGGTGAGACCGAGCCAACAGCGTAGCAAAAGAGGGAGCAGTGGGCAAAAGCAGAACACCCGCCGCCAAGAGACTCCGCCTGCTACTGACCGCCGCCATCTGGGACCGAGCACCCCAAAGGCAGCTTCAAGGAGTTCCCTGGCATGGCACTTCTTCAAACAATGTGCTGACGACAAGACCCGAGTGGTTTGCACGCTGTGCCATCAGAGCCTGAAGCGAGGCATTAACGTTCTGAACCTGAGCACAACCTGCATGACCAGGCACCTGCATGCAAAGCATGAACTGCAGTGGAGTAAACACCTTAAAAACAAGGAAGTCACTCAGGCTCCCCCTGCTACCTCTTCTGCTGCTGCCTCCTCGGCCTCTTCCTCTGCCTCTGGAGGAACGTTGGCACCTGCCGCCCAGCAAACAGGGGATGTACCACCAACACCACCACCACCTCCGTCACCAAGCGTCTCAACCATGTCACACGGCAGCGTTCAGCTCTCCATCTCACAAACATTTGAGAGAAAGCGTAAATTCCCACCTAGCCACCCTCGATCCCTGGCCCTGAATGCCAGCATTTCTAAACTACTGGCCTATGAAATGCTGTCATTTAGGCTGGTGGACACAGACAGCTTCAAACAGCTCATGTCGCTTGCTGTCCCACAGTATGTTCTTCCCAGCCGCCACTAGTGTTGAGCGCGAATATTCGAATTGCGAATATTTTTCTCGAATATCGCGATTTCGAGATTTCGCGAATATTTAGAATATAGTGCTATATATTCGCGAAATCGAATATTCTTTTTTTTTTTTTTTTTTTAATGCTCCATTCAGTGCCCGTTGCCGTGCTCATGGAGCGTCCCCATCACCATTGGGACGCTCCATATACTAGAATGTACTGTCGGATTAGAGAATTTCGTTGAAATCACCATGCGATTATTTCGTGTTATATTAATCGCATCGCAATTTCAGATTCGCATAGCTATATTCCATATATGTGTATTTTACGAAATTTCGTACTATTGCTCTAACTTCGTCTTTTAGAATATTACGAATATTCTAAAAGACGAAGTTAGAGCAATATTACGAAATTTCGTAAAATACACATATATATTGTAATTTAGCTAATATAGTGCTATAATCATTTTTTTTCTCTAATTTTTTTTCCCTCTTCTGAACTTAAGTTTTGTAAAATATGTACACTGTTAAAAAAAGTTAATATAGCAGTATATTAGCTAAATTACAATATATATGTGTATTTTACGAAATTTCGTAATATTGCTCTAACTTCGTCTTTTAGAATATTCGTAATATTCTAAAAGACGAAGTTAGAGCAATAGTACGAAATTTCGTAAAATACACATATATGGAATATAGCAGTGCGAAGCTGAAATTGCGATGCGATTAATATAACCCGAAATAATCGCATGGTGATTTCTACTTAGTACTGCTATAGTCCATATTCGGCGAATATGGAATATAGCAGTACTATACTTTGAGTTATATTCATCGCATGGCGATTTCAACTGATGGACTATAGCATTACTAAGTAGAAATCACCATGCGATTATTTCGGGTTATATTAATCGCATCGCAATTTCAGCTTCGCACTGCTATATTCCATATATGTGTATTTTACGAAATTTCGTACTATTGCTCTAACTTCGTCTTTTAGAATATTACGAATATTCTAAAAGACGAAGTTAGAGCAATATTACGAAATTTCGTAAAATACACATATATATTGTAATTTAGCTAATATACTGCTATATTAACTTTTTTTAACAGTGTACATATTTTACAAAGCTTAAGTTCAGAAGAGGGAAAAAAAATGAAAAAAAAAAAAATAAATGATTATAGCACTATATTAGCTAAATTACAATATATATGTGTATTTTACGAAATTTCGTAATATTGCTCTAACTTCGTCTTTTAGAATATTCGTAATATTCTAAAAGACGAAGTTAGAGCAATAGTACGAAATTTCGTAAAATACCATTGCCTTATACTATTATACTAGAAAAATCGCAACACGCGATTAAAATAATCGCATATTATTCGCGAAAAATTTAAATAATTACGAATATTCGATTTCAACGAATATAACACGAATATTCACTCGAATATTCGCGATATATCGCGAAATCGAATATGGCACCTCTCGCTCATCACTAGCCGCCACTACTTCTCCAAGAGAGCCGTGCCTTCCCTGCACAACCAAGTATCTGATAAAATCAAGTGTGCACTGCGCAACGCCATCTGTAGCAAGGTCCACCTAACCACAGATACGTGGACCAGTAAGCACGGCCAGGGACGCTATATCTCCCTAACTGCACACTGGGTAAAAGTAGTGGCAGCTTGTCCCCAGGCGGAGAGCTGTTTAGCGCACGTCCTTCCGCCGCCAAGGATCGCAGGGCAACATTCTTTGCCTCCTGTTGCCACCTCCACCTTCTCGGCTTCCTCCTCCTCTTCTTCCACCTGCTCATCCAGTCAGCCACACACCTTCACCACCAACTTCAGCACAGCCCGGGGTAAACGTCAGCAGGCCATTCTGAAACTCATATGTTTGGGGGACAGGCCCCACACCGCACAGGAGTTGTGGCGGGGTATAGAACAACAGACCGACGAGTGGTTGCTGCCGGTGAGCCTCAAGCCCGGCCTGGTGGTGTGTGATAATGGGCGAAATCTCGTTGCAGCTCTGGGACTAGCCAATTTGACGCACATCCCTTGCTTGGCGCATGTGCTGAATTTGGTGGTGCAGAAGTTCATTCACAACTACCCCGACATGTCAGAGCTGCTGCATAAAGTGCGGGCCGTCTGTTCGCGCTTCCGGCGTTCACATCCTGCTGCTGCTCGCCTGTCTGCGCTACAGCGTAACTTCGGCCTTCCCGCTCACTGCCTCATATGCGACGTGCCCACCAGGTGGAACTCCACCTTGCACATGCTGGACAGACTGTGCGAGCAGCAGCAGGCCATAGTGGAGTTTCAGCTGCAGCACGCACGGGTCAGTCGCACTACAGAACAGCACCACTTCACCACCAATGACTGGGCCTCCATGCGAGACCTGTGTGCCCTGTTGCGCTGTTTCGAGTACTCCACCAACTTGGCCAGTGGCGATGACGCCGTTATCAGCGTTACAATACCACTTCTATGTCTCCTTGAGAAAACACTTAGGGCGATGATGGAAGAGGAGGTGGCCCAGGAGGAGGAGGAGGAGGAGGAGGAAGAGGGGTCATTTTTAGCACTTTCAGGCCAGTCTCTTCAAAGTGACTCAGAGGGAGGTTTTTGGCAACAGCAGAGGCCAGGTACAAATGTGGCCAGACAGGGCCCACTACTGGAGGACGAGGAGGACGAGGAGGAGGTGGAGGAGGATGAGGATGAAGCATGGTCACAGCGGGGTGGCACCCAACGCAGCTCGGGTCCATCACTGGTGCGTGGCTGGGGGGAAAGGCAGGACAATGACGATACGCCTCCCACAGAGGACAGCTTGTCCTTACCCCTGGGCAGCCTGGCACACATGAGTAACTACATGCTGCAGTGCCAGCCCAACGACAGCAGAGTTGCCCACATTTTAACCTGTGCGGACTACTGGGTTGCCACCCTGCTGGATCCACGCTACAAAGACAATGTGCCCACCTTACTTCCTGCACTGGAGCGTGATAGGAAGATGCGCGAGTACAAGCGCACGTTGGTAGACGCGCTACTGAGAGCATTCCCAAATGTCACAGGGGAACAAGTGGAAGCCCAAGGCCAATGCAGAGGAGGAGCAAGAGGTCGCCAAGGCAGCTGTGTCACGGCCAGCTCCTCTGAGGGCAGGGTTAGCATGGCAGAGATGTGGAAAACTTTTGTCAACACGCCACAGCTAACTGCACCACCACCTGATACGCAACGTGTTAGCAGGAGGCAACATTTCACTAACATGGTGGAACAGTACGTGTGCACACCCCTCCACGTACTGACTGATGGTTCGGCCCCATTCAACTTCTGGGTCTCTAAATTGTCCACGTGGCCAGAGCTAGCCTTTTATGCCTTGGAGGTGCTGGCCTGCCCGGCGGCCAGCGTTTTGTCTGAACGTGTATTCAGCACGGCAGGGGGCGTCATTACAGACAAACGCAGCCGCCTGTCTACAGCCAATGTGGACAAGCTGACGTTCATAAAAATGAACCAGGCATGGATCCCACAGGACCTGTCCGTTCCTTGTCCAGATTAAACATTAACTACCTCCCCTTAACCATATATTATTGGACTCCAGGGCACTTCCTCATTCAATCCTATTTTTATTTTCATTTTACCATTATATTGCGAGGCTACCCAAAGTTGAATGAACCTCTCCTCTGTCTGGGTGCCGGGGCCTAAATATATGCCAATGGACTGTTCCAATGTTGGGTGACGTGAAGCCTGATTCTCTGCTATGACATGCAGACTAATTCTCTGCTGACATGAAGACAGATTCTCTGTTACGGGACCTCTCTCCTCTGCCTGGGTGCTGGGCCTAAATATCTGACAAGGGACTGTTGCAGTGGTGGCTGACGTGAAGCCTGATTTTCTGCTATGACATGCAGACTGATTCTCTGCTGACATGAAGCCAGATCCTCTGTTACGGGACCTCTCTCCTCTGCCTGGGTGCTGGGCCTAAATTTATGAAAATGGACTCTTACAGTGGTGGGTGACGTGAAGCCTGATTCTCTGCTATGACATGAAGACTGATTCTCTGCTGACATGAAGCCAGATTGTCTGTTACGGGACCTCTCTCCTCTGCCTGGGTGCTGGGCCTAAATTTATGAAAATGGACTGTTGCAGTGGTGGCTGACGTGAACCTGATTCTCTGCTATGACATGCAGACTAATTCTCTGCTGACATGAAGACAGATTCTCTGTTACGGGACCTCTCTCCTCTGCCTGGGTGCTGGGCCTAAATATCTGACAATGGACTGTTGCAGTGGTGGCTGACGTGAAGCCTCATTCTCTGCTATGACATGCAGACTGATTCTCTGCTGACATGAAGCCAGATCCTCTGTTACGGGACCTCTCTCCTCTGCCTGTGTGCTGGGCCTAAATATATGCCAATGGACTGTTGCAGTGGTGGCTGACGTGAAGCCTCATTCTCTGCTATGACATGCAGACTAATTCTCTGCTGACATGAAGCCAGATTGTCTGTTATGGGACCTCTCTCCTCTGCCTGGGTGCTGGGCCTAAATATATGCCAATGGACTGTTGCAGTGGTGGCTGACGTGAAGCCTCATTCTCTGCTATGACATGCAGACTAATTCTCTGCTGACATGAGGCCAGATCCTCTGTTACGGGACCTCTCTCCTCTGCCTGTGTGCTGGGCCTAAATATATGCCAATGGACTGTTGCACTGGTGGCTGACGTGAAGCTTCATTCTCTGCTATGACATGCAGACTAATTCTCTGCTGACATGAAGCCAGATTGTCTGTTACGGGACCTCCCTCCTCTGCCTGTGTGCTGGGCCTAAATATATGCCAATGGACTGTTGCAGTGGTGGCTGACGTGAAGCCTCATTCTCTGCTATGACATGCAGACTAATTCTCTGCTGACATGAAGCCAGATTGTCTGTTACGGGACCTCTCTCCTCTGCCTGTGTGCTGGGCCTAAATATATGCCAATGGACTGTTGCAGTGGTGGCTGACGTGAAGCCTCATTCTCTGCTATGACATGCAGACTAATTCTCTGCTGACGTGAAGCCAGATTGTCTGTTACGGGACCTCTCTCCTCTGCCTGTGTGCTGGGCCTAAATATATGCCAATGGACTGTTGCAGTGGTGGCTGACGTGAAGCCTCATTCTCTGCTATGACATGCAGACTAATTCTCTGCTGACGTGAAGCCAGATTGTCTGTTACGGGACCTCTCTCCTCTGCCTGTGTGCTGGGCCTAAATATATGCCAATGGACTGTTGCAGTGGTGGCTGACGTGAAGCCTCATTCTCTGCTATGACATGCAGACTAATTCTCTGCTGACATGAAGCCAGATTGTCTGTTACGGGACCTCCCTCCTCTGCCTGTGTGCTGGGCCTAAATATATGCCAATGGACTGTTGCAGTGGTGGCTGACGTGAAGCCTTATTCTCTGCTATGACATGCAGACTAATTCTCTGCTGACATGAAGCCAGATTGTCTGTTACGGGACCTCTCTCCTCTGCCTGTGTGCTGGGCCTAAATATATGCAAATGGACTGTTGCAGTGGTGGCTGACGTGAAGCCTCATTCTCTGCTATGACATGCAGACTAATTCTCTGCTGACGTGAAGCCAGATTGTCTGTTACGGGACCTCTCTCCTCTGCCTGTGTGCTGGGCCTAAATATATGCCAATGGACTGTTGCAGTGGTGGCTGACGTGAAGCCTCATTCTCTGCTATGACATGCAGACTAATTCTCTGCTGACGTGAAGCCAGATTGTCTGTTACGGGACCTCTCTCCTCTGCCTGGGTGCTGGGCCTAAATATATGCCAATGGACTGTTGCAGTGGTGGCTGACGTGAAGCCTCATTCTCTGCTATGACATGCAGACTAATTCTCTGCTGACGTGAAGCCAGATTGTCTGTTACGGGACCTCTCTCCTCTGCCTGTGTGCTGGGCCTAAATATATGCCAATGGACTGTTGCAGTGGTGGCTGACGTGAAGCCTCATTCTCTGCTATGACATGCAGACTAATTCTCTGCTGACGTGAAGCCAGATTGTCTGTTACGGGACCTCTCTCCTCTGCCTGTGTGCTGGGCCTAAATATATGCCAATGGACTGTTGCAGTGGTGGCTGACGTGAAGCCTCATTCTCTGCTATGACATGCAGACTAATTCTCTGCTGACGTGAAGCCAGATTGTCTGTTACGGGACCTCTCTCCTCTGCCTGTGTGCTGGGCCTAAATATATGCCAATGGACTGTTGCAGTGGTGGCTGACGTGAAGCCTCATTCTCTGCTATGACATGCAGACTAATTCTCTGCTGACGTGAAGCCAGATTGTCTGTTACGGGACCTCTCTCCTCTGCCTGTGTGCTGGGCCTAAATATATGCCAATGGACTGTTGCAGTGGTAACTGACGTGAAGCCTCATTCTCTGCTATGACATGCAGACTAATTCTCTGCTGACGTGAAGCCAGATTGTCTGTTACGGGACCTCTCTCCTCTGCCTGTGTGCTGGGCCTAAATATATGCCAATGGACTGTTGCACTGGTGGCTGACGTGAAGCCTGATTCTCTGCTATGACATGCAGACTGATTCTCTGCTGACATGAAGCCAGATCCTCTGTTACGGGACCTCTCTCCTCTGCCTGGGTGCTGGGCCTAAATTTATGAAAATGGACTCTTACAGTGGTGGGTGACGTGAAGCCTGATTCTCTGCTATGACATGAAGACTGATTCTCTGCTGACATGAAGCCAGATCTTCTGTTACGGGACCTCTCTCCTCTGCCTGGGTGCTGGGCCTAAATATCTGACAATGGACTGTTGCATTGGTGGCTGACGTGAAGCCTCATTCTCTGCTATGACATGCAGACTAATTCTCTGCTGACATGAAGCCAGATTGTCTGTTACGGGACCTCTCTCCTCTGCCTGGGTGCCGGGGCCTAAATATCTGAGAATGGACTGTTCCAGTGGTGGGTGACGGGAAGCCAGATTCTCTGCTATGGGACCTCTCTCCAATTGATTTTGGTTAATTTTTATTTATTTAATTTTTATTTTAATTCATTTCCCTATCCACATTTGTTTGCAGGGGATTTACCTACATGTTGCTGCCTTTTGCAGCCCTCTAGCCCTTTCCTGGGCTGTTTTACAGCCGTTTTAGTGCCGAAAAGTTCGGGTCCCCATTGACTTCAATGGGGTTCGGGTTCGGGACGAAGTTCGGATCGGGTTCGGATCCCGAACCCGAACATTTCCGGGAAGTTCGGCCGAACTTCTCGAACCCGAACATCCAGGTGTTTGCTCAACTCTAGTAACGACTCCTTCATGAAATTTGGATAATCACTTTGAAATAAAAGCATATTATTTCTGTCTGTCGGTTTAACAAACAGGTCAGTCTTTAACTGGTTCCCAGCAACGTAAACTGTCGTATCCAAAAACTGTAGCTGTGTCTGTGAGGATACCAGGGTAAACTGTAATTCCTCATGGATGGAGTTGATGTATTTCATGAAGTCCATCAATTTCCCCATTGTACCCTTCCAAAGGAAAAAAATTTCATCTATATACCTCATCCAGCCTACCACACGTGTGTGGTGGCTGGATGGGTATATAATCTCTTCCTCAAATCTGCTCATAAAGATGTTTGCATATGTCGGGGCCACATTGGACCCCATAGTGGTCCCACGCTTCTGGATGTAATAAGCGTCCTCAAAAAGAAAATAATTACATGTTAGGACTACCTCTAGCAGTGCTAATATGAAGTGTGATTTTTCGTCCTTCATTTTGTCCCTGGTCAAGGCCCATTCAATGGCTTCTAGCCCTTTAGTGTGGTCTATGCTAGTGTACAAGCTCACCACATCAAATGAGGCGAGGTAGTCTCCCTCGTTGTAGTCCAGCTGTTGTAATCTCTGTAAGAAATCAGTTGTATCCCGGACATATGATATAGCAGATGTGGTGTAATTCCTTAGATGTTTATCTACGAAGTGAGTTTCGACCCCCGGTATTTAACCAAGCAATAGATACATACGTAGACCTGGTCTGGAAAGGAATAGAACTCATTAAACATCAGAGTACACCACGGGAGGTCAGTAATAATATGACTCAGGAGGAGCACAAAATCCTCCGCGGTCTCTGCACAAGGAAAGATATAACAATCAAAAAGGCAGATAAAGGTGGAGCCACTGTGATTATGGATACTATGAAGTATAAGGCAGAAATTTTTCGCCAACTGAGTGATACAGAAGTTTACCGCAAGGTTGACTCTGACCCTAAATTCGCCATAGTGAGAAGGTTTAAACTCTTAGTTGATGATGCCTATGCCACTAACCTGATTGATGAAAAACTACATGAATACTTACTGACTGAACAACCAGTTACGCCCATACTGTATACCCTGTCCAAAATTCATAAAAACCTCTTGGATCCCCCAGGCCGACCAATAGTATCTGGGATAGGGTCAGTTTTTTCCTCACCAGCAACCTTCCTGGATAAATATCTAAGGAATTACACCACATCTGCTATATCATATGTCCGGGATACAACTGATTTCTTACAGAGATTACAACAGCTGGACTACAACGAGGGAGACTACCTCGCCTCATTTTATGTGGGGAGCTTGTACACTAGCATAGACCACACGAAAGGGCTAGAATTGCTCCCTTTCAAACAACCAGTTGGACGTTGGTAGATATATTTTGATCACATAAATAGTCTACAACTACATAAACTGGGGATTAACAGCTTCTTGGGAATATTTTGATTATAGGTTTAGCATTATTGGAGATAACATTTCTCTTAGCATGGTGGCACAAAGTTTGTAGTTGTCTATGGCTTTAATTGAGGTTGAAATGTCTCCCTCTTAATATATAGCCTAGTTTTTGATTTAGGTGACAGCAAACATGCATCCCTCGTAATAGTCTGTTTTACATTATTTTCAATAACATGTATTTTCACTACGGTAGGGGGTTTTTGGGCTGGTATGTGTGGTAACCCCCGGAAGGAATTGGGGACCTAGGGATGGGTCACCTGTACCTCCTCCAACAACGGATGTACATGGTAAATCGTCCCCCTAAAGTGTTATGGGTTGACGTTTACCATACGCAATGGCAGGCACTTCTGTGAGAAGGGGTCTCCTCCCGTTTATTCGGTTGGACCCTCCAACAGTGTGACCTTATGCGTTGAATGTGTCAGGACTATGGGGTAGCCGCATATCACTGTGCGGTTTTACCACTGTCCAGGTATATATCCTTTGCCCACCTCCTACTGAATTCAGACACTAATATATTGACCAATTTGGAGTTTTCTCCTTTCACTGGTCAGAGTGCCAGAGAGGGCTGTATGGCTAGAGGATACAACAATTACACTTTGCTGTCACCTATTTAAATAAACTGACACAGCTGTTTCTATTTGATAGGCAATGCCATACCTGACACTACTGACTTTTGTGCCCCCTTGCGATAAGTATGGCATACTAAGTACCGCTCAAGAGGAGACTTTATTACTGTGATGGCTGATATAGCGCTGACCGAGAACGCAGTACTACACATGGCTCATATAGCGCTGACCGAGAACGCAGTATTACGCATGCGCGAGCTCCGCTACTGACGCTTGCGCAACAGGACATTGGATAGCAGCCTACCAGTGCGCCTGCCTGGGTCCGTGCCTGTGCACATCAAGAATGCCACTGCGCAGGCGCGAGCCCCGTTCGGACGTGCAGGCGCTCTAGGAACCAGGAGATGCTGTGATTCAAAGTTTTTGGGCGCGCGTCCTGCCTCTGCACGCCTGCACAGACACATGGAAACAAAGGAACACGGACATGCCACTGAATACATGATATCCATAGCACATGATTTACATATCCCGATTATGTACCCCCACCAGTACTCCACCAGGTGTACCAAAGTAAGTGATGATTGATATTTATATATTTACAAATCTTGGAAGGATGCCTAGCCCTGCTGTTTTTAAAAGTGTTTTTGATCTATTATTATTATTATTATTATTATTTTTTGACATGTGTGTTAGCTCCTCCTAGTAGAAGGGTATTTAAGCCTGCTAATGATGTATTGTCAATTTCTTGAAAAGGACTGTCCAGATCGAAACGTCACATGGATTTAATGGAATAAAGGAATTAATGAGACAAGAGTGCTGCGGTTTTACTATTTTTGGCTGCCTGTTTGGAGGGACGCTACGGACTGGCGTTCAACACCGCGTGCACCACCACATCAAGACCAGTATACCCTTTAGTGCTGCTACACCGTCTATCTTATGTTGTTTTACTGATAGTGATAGCTCTTCGTATCTCATCTTGAGAGTTGACAGCAACAGATTCCAAATGCAAATAGCACACATGAAATGAACTCTGGACCTTTTATCTGCTCATTGTAATTGGGCTAATGAGGGAATAACACACACCTGGCCATGGAACAGCTGAGAAGCCAACTGTCCCATTATTTTTGGTCCCTTAACAAGTGGGAGGCACATATGCAAACTGTTGTAATTCCTACACCGTGCACCTGATTTGGATGTAAATAGTAACATAATATATATAGCCAAAAAAAAGACATCTGTCCATCCAGTTCGGCCTGATACCCTCAAATTAAAGCTGAAAGTCTGCAGTTAAAGCACATCTTGTTTGTTTCATTTCAAATCCATTGTGGTGGTGTATAGAGCCCAAAAAAAAAATTATTGCGTTGATGTCCCAATATTTATGGACCTGACTGTATATATATATACATACAAAACCGGGGGTATGAATGGGCAGTAATAATCCACATACATATACATAAGTGTGTATGTGTATATAGACGTGTGCAAATACAGCGGCATACACATATCTATATATTCTCACTCACATATACCTGGGGCATCACATACATATGTCCCCACTTGCCATACAGGGCCAATATATACATGGCCATACAGGGAATATGTATCCCTATCGGCCATATAAAGGGGCCCACATTGGCTAGAATTCGAAAAACATGTAGCAGACATGGTGAATGAGCATCGCCAAAACGGTTATGTAGTGACACAAAATAAAATACGTTTGTTTGCACTTCATGAGCCAAATCTAACCCAGATCACAGCTGCCCTTTTTCCAGGTGTGACAGCTGTCGTTCCGCTACTGCTACAGAGCCTTCGATGCAGGACATGTACCAGTGGGCCAAGACTTATGTTGACGACTCCATTAAGGGGTCGTACGTCTCCTTAATGAGAGGCTACCTGTTCCCTCCTAAACTCCCATGGAGGTGGCCACCCCCACTGATAGGCCAATGCCCCTTTCTGTGGGGTCATCTTCCTATGATGAGGAAGAATCGACTTCTGGCTTCTTTCCACCGGAAAAGACACAGAAGCTTCTAAGGTCCATCAGGTCGGGGGACCATGATGTTGACGTAGGGGAGTCTTCCGATCCCGCCTGCCGGACTCAGCGGGTCTTTAGGGCAGATGAGACCCTTCTCTCTGTGATGCACACAGAGTGGAAAAAGCCGGAGAAAGGCCCAGTCCTTACCAGGAAATTCAAACTAATGTTCCCAATGGCTAAACCCTTAGTGGAATCATGGGGTTCCATTCCTAAGGTGGACATGGCGATTGCCAAGTTGTCCAGGCGCACTCTGGTTCCTGCAGACGATGAGTCTAGCCTGCAGGACCCTCTAGATAGGAGGGCAGAGTGCACCCTCAGAAGGGGTCATTCGACGGCCGCAGCCTCGGCCTCGACTTCCATTGCTGCCACAGAGGTCTCTTCCTTCCTCAGAGCCAAGCTGAATCAGATCCAGACGGATGTCGACCAAAGTGTCTCTCGCGACGATATCCTCGCTACCTTTAAATCCGTCAATTTGGCCATGGATTTTCTATGTGACACAGCCCAACTTCAGTTAAAGTTGGCGGCCAAAACAATGGCTTTAGTGTCTGCCACTAGAAGACCTCTGTGGCTGAAACCTTGGAATGCAGACAATGCGTCCAAGTAAAACCTCTATGGGCTCCCCTTTGAACCTAGTCGTCTATTTGGATCTGAATTAGACACCATTATGGAGGGTCTTTCAGATAAAAAGGGGAAGAGTCTCCCCCAACAGCCCTTTCGAGGCAGGGGTAGACAAGCCCGCGGGGGCCGACCGGGACAGCAGGCTGGACGTAGAGATTGGGGGGGGGGGCGCCTAGAAAGTTTTCTAGACGCTCCCGCAAACCCACCAGGGAGGCAAAGCCCTCCTGACTATGGGCCTCTCAGAGGCTCTTGGATAAACCCTGCTATCCCTGTCGTTACACCTCTGGTTTTTCCCGTACCCCTCCCCCACCTCCCTGCAAGGGGGTGTCTTGTCTTCTTCAGGCACGTATGGGCCCAGGAAATCCTGGATCCCTGGGTCCAAAATATAGTAGCCTCGGGCTATCTAATAGACCTTGTTTTTCTCCCCCCAGGAAGATTCATTGCTAAACGCAGTTTTTCGCCGGCCAGGCAAAGGATCTTGGAATCATACATACGAGACTACCTTTCCAAGGGAGCCCTGGAGGAGGTACCGGCAGAGGAGGAGGGTCTAGGCATTTATTCTCCAGTATTTCTGGTACCCAAAAAGACGGGAGATCTTCGGATGATTTGAGATTTGAGATTTCTCAATCTTTTCATAAGGAGGACCAGGTTCCGCATGGAAACCATAAGGTCAGTCAGCCACCTCCTCAGTTCTGGGGATGTGATGGCCACTCTGGACCTCGAGGACGCTTACTTCCACATTCCGATCCATCCTTCCTCCCGGGAATTTCTCAGGATCGCGGTCCAGATATCAGGAGTGTGCAGGCATTTCTAGTTTGCCGCCCTTCCCTTCGGAATCTCTTCTGCCCCCCTAATCTTCACCAAGGTGGTAGTATCGGTAGTGGCAGCATTGAGACTCCAGGGCCTGACCTTTGTCCCCTACCTGGACGACTGGCTTCTTCTAGCCCCTTCAGTCCCTCTACTTTCCCATCATCTTCATATCGCAATTTCCTTTCTGCTCCGTCTGTGCTGGATTATCAACTGGCAGAAGTCGAACGTGAGCCCCTCGACTTCTATCCATTATCTAGGATTCATAATCGACTCTCTGGAGATGTCCCTCCAGTTGATGCCAGAAAGAAGAACGCGGATTCAGGACCTAGCAAGGTTCCTTTATGTACCACGACGAGTCTCCATATGGACCCTCATGAAGATGGTGGGGCTCATGTCAGCAGCTGTGGATGCAGTCCCTTGGGCTTTATGGCACCTCCGACCCCATTAGTCGGAGGTCTTAAACAAATGGAACGGCAGCCCTACGGGGCTAGTTTCCCTTTGCTCCCTATCCAACCAAACCCGAATTTCCCTCAGATGGTGGTTCCATCTACCAGAAGGGAAGTCTATGACCCAACCAGTTTGGCTCAGATTGACCATGGACGCGTCCCTTGTAGGCTGGGGTGCCCATCTAGACTGGTCCCCAGTTCAGGGATCCTGGTCTCCTCAGGAGCGGCATCTTTCTTCGAACCTCCGCGAGATGCGTGCTATCCGGCTAGCCCTCCTTCACTTCGCCCCTCAGATTCGGGGCAAAGCAGCGAAAGTCCAGTCAGACAACATGACAGTTGTGCTTTATATAAACAAGCAGGGAGGCACAAGATCCTTACCCCATCTTTCCGAGATCGGGGTAATTCTGCGGTGGGCAGAGCTGAACTTATCCCATCTATCCGCCACTCACATCCGAGGCTCCCTCAACGTCATAGCGGACCGCCTAAGTCGCGGCCTACCGACCATGGAATGGTCACTGCATCCGGAGATCTCCAAGCAATTAGTCCTCAGATGGGGCATGCCAGAGGTAGATCTCTTGGCAACCAAGTTCAACGCCAAGGTACAGAGGTTCTGTTCCCTATACAGGGAGGACAACCCCCTGGCGATAGATGCTCTGACAATATCGTGGAGGTTCAGGCTGGCGTACATCTTCCCTCCGTTTTCCATGATTCCGAGGGTATTGATGAAAATCCGTCAGGATCGGGCCTCGGTAATAGCCATCGTACGATTTTGGCCCAGGAGATCCTGGTTTACCCAGCTCATTCAGATGAGTCGGGGACAATAACCCTGGTGTCGTGGGACACTCATCTCTGCCCAGATCTGCACAGATTCAGCCTGACAGCCTGAAGGCTGATCAGTCCCTTCCCAGAGTGGATGGGCTCTCTGAGTCAGTCCTGAGAACTTTATCGCATTCCAGAGCAGAGTCTACCAAAAAGGCCTACTCCCGGATCATGAGGATCTTCACCTCTTGGTGTAGCTCCAACCAGGTGGCGTCTGCAGATCCGCCCCTCGCAGCGATCTTACAGTTCCTTCAGGATGGGATAGACAGAGGTCTCTCCCCATCTACCCTGAAGGTCCAAGTTTTTGCCATCTCGGCCTGCCTCAACAGGCCATATTCTCGGGACCCGCTCATCAAACGCTTCCTTAAAGGAGCGGAAAGATTGAAGCCTACAATACTGAAACCCGTTTCTCAATGGGATTTGTCAGTTGTTCTCAGGGGGCTAGCATCCCCCCTTTGAACTCTTGGAGGAGGCAAGCGTTAAATTCCTAACACTCAAGATGGTCTTTCTTCTGGCCATAACCTCTGCCAAAAGAATTTTATTTTAGGCCTAAAGTTCCAACCTTTCAAAATATCAATCAGATAATCTCTCTACCTGTATTACTCTCTGCCTCCTCCTCTGATGTTCCAGTTCGACATCCACTGGATATAGCAAGATGCCTCCAGATCTATGTGGATAGATCCAAAGAATTCAGGATAGATGAAAATCTCTTTATCCTGTTTGCCGGTAAGTCTAAAGGCCGTAAGGCGTCTAAAACGACTATTAGTCGCTGGATCAAGGAAGCCATTAGGGAAGCTTTCATCTCCCAATCCTTAGATCCTCCGGAGTTTGTGAGGGCCCATTCTACAAGGGCCGTAGCTACCTCTGTCGCGGAGAGAAGTCTTCTCCCCCTAGAGTTGATCTGTAAGGCAGCTTCCTGGAGCTCTGAATCAACCTTCATCTCCCATTATAGGATTGATGCTAGGGTATCAGAGTTCTCGGCCTTTGGGCAGACAGTCCTTACTTCTGCCGAGCATGAGGACCCTCCCTAGGGGATTCTTCTTGCTATCTCCCCATCTGTGTTGCTGGTAGGACGTAAGGGAATCGTTAATTTCTAATGATAATTTGTTTTCCCTTAGTCCTAACAGCAGCACACAAATTTCCTGCCCTAAAGTATTTTTTTCTTGTGATATACACGGTGGGCTGGGGGATGAACCCCTCCCTTTAAGGGAGCTGGAGTTCTTTTATTGGTTTATTCTTTTGGGCTCATTAAAAATTCCGCTGGTCCTACCAGTCCACGGGGGGCAGTTAACCCCATCTGTGCTGCTGTTAGAACTAAGGGAAAACAAATTATCGTTAGAAATTAACGATTTGTGAAATTTTTGATATTTTCCAATCTGAATAGCATTCCCTGCTTGAGAGGAACTGATCAGGATATGTGTTTTAAGCGGGGACTGAAAGCATTAAGGATGGAAATGCCCTGGAATATCCGGGACATCAAGAGCAGGTAATTTTATTTTTGTTATTACACACCATTCCCTACCATCCCCAAATTTTTTTAGGTTCCAGACAACCACTTTAAGGAACACAGGATTTTTGACCAATTAAGATTAAAGGGGTTATCCAATCCCTATAATGACCCCTAGAATGTCTAGGCCCCCTCCTCTAGAGCATACGTTCTGCTCCCCGTCACCCATGTCCCGTACAAATCCCTGCACGGCCACCGCTGCATCTCCCCATTGCGCGTATCAAAACATCTGGTGATGGAGGGAACAGCCAATAGCAGGCAGCGATGGTGACGCTAGGGAGGCTGGTCTCTATTTGCTGCTGCCCCCATTGCCGGATGTTTTGATCCGTGCGACGAGGTGATGCAGCAGCAGCCATGCAGGGATCCGGAGGGACGCGGGTAGCAGGTAAGTATGCTCTAGAGGAGGGGCCCAGGCATTCTGGGGTTCATTTTATGGATTGGATAACCCCTTTAAATGAAGTAGAGTTCAAGAGGAGTTATTTGCTCTAAGGTCAGAGACACACGAGTGAGTTCAATGAGATAAACTCGCAGTCTGTGTCTCAGTGAGAGGTCCTGTCCTGACCTCGCTCCTTTTGACAAGATTGCACAAAATTATTCTGATTTATAATGCTGTGTAACCCATAGAATGCTGGAATATTATGTCAGTGTAATACAATAGATTTCAGGACTCTAAGGCCCCTTGCAGACGAGCGTGTCCGGATTAGGTCCGGATGCGTTGCGGATGCGTTGAGTGAAAACGGCGTGATTTCACAAGCAGTGATGGCCAGTTCGCTGTGTTCGCCTGTGAACACATGCGAGCTGCCATCTTAACTGACAAGTCCGGCGAGGTACAGGTAAGTCCTTACCCGAGCCTGTGCTCGAGCCAGTCTGAAATGAAATGCGGTCTCCGGGTGCAGGCAGTTCGAAGAACAGCCCGAGGAAGGCATTTTGCACGCGCTTGATAAAAAACTGAATGTTTACAAACAACATCTCTTAGCAACCATCCGTGAAAAACGCATTGCATCCGCACTTGCTTGCAGATGTGATTTTCATGCAGCTCTGTTCACTTCTATGGGGCCAGCATTGCGTGAAAATCGCAGAATATAGAACATGCTGTGATTTTCACGTAACACACAAGTGATGCATGAAAACCAATGCACATGTACACAGCCCCATTAAAATGAATGGGTCCGGATTCCGTGCGGGCACAATGCGTTCCCATCACACATTACACCCGTACGAAAAACTTGCTCGTGTGAAAGGGGCCTAAGGGTTACACAGCATTATAAATCAGTATAAGGGCTCATGTACACGACTGCTGCCTGTTTTGCGGTCCAAAAATTGCGGATCCGCAAAACAAGGATACCTGCAGTGTGCATTCAGCATTTTGTGTGACGGAACAGCCAGCCCCTAATAGAACAGTCCTATCTTTTTTTTGCATGGCCACAGAATAGACATACAGATGCGGACAGCACACAGGCCTGCTGTCCGCATCTTTTGTGGCCCCATTGAAGTGAATGGGTCAGCATCTGACTCACAAAAAATGTGAATCGGATGTGGACCAAAAATATGTTCATGTACACAGGCTCGGACTGGCCCACAGGGGTACAGGGGAATCCCCCGGTGGGCCCCTGAGCAAGGTGGGCCCCTAGCCTCCACCTCCTGCACAAGTAGAACATAACACATTAGATTTACTGCACTACATACATATATTCAATGTACAGCACCTCAACCTGCCTATGTTCATATAAAAAACTTGTTAAATTATTTATTATATTTGAATGTATCCGTAGGGTGGGCCCCAAATTAAATTTTACTGGTGGGCCCTAGGTACCCCAGTCCGACACTGCATGTACATGAGCCCTAAGTCTTAGTATTAGAAGAAAGGCTACATTCACAATTTTCCAATCCTCTTCAGAAATTGTCAGCATTCTCAGATCGCTTTAATATAGTCCACCTACAGTAGAAACAAGTTTATATAGTTCTCGGAACTGCCTGTTCCCGGTGACTGTATATGTTTCAGAGCGGCTCACGGCGCAGGCACAGGTAAGGACTTACCTCTGCATCGCCGGGCTTGGGAATAAAGATGGCAGATCGCATGTGTTTGTCGGCGAACACTGCGAACTGGCCATCACTGCTTACCAAGTCCACTACCCAGAAACATATTTTTTTCCAGTCTATTTCCTTCTGTAACTGCCTAAACTACATAGTATGGAAGGTCCTTAAGAGCATTTGATTAAATTGACTTCTTTTGCCTCATGATTAGTGTTGAGCGAACTTGTGTTTTAAGTTCGGCGTCTAAAGTTCAGGTTCGGGTTATCGAAGTATCACGTTGTGGATTCCGCTACCACGGACCATAACGGAATTTAGAATCCATAACGCGATTCTTCGATAACCCGAACCCGAACTTTAGACGCCGAACTTAAAACACAAGTTCGCTCAACACTACTCATGATTGAATGAGTAACTTCATGCCAAGTCACCATGTATAACCTGGGAACTTCCAGGCCGTTGATGTAGGTAGAGGCTTGCAGTGATGACAGAGTGAACTTGAGCATTGATTGCAAACACGTGGAAACCATTTACATTTTTTTTTTGTGTGACAATTTAACAAAATTACTTAAATCAGAGCAGATGCAAAGGAAAAGTTTATGCAATTATTTAGAGTATAATGTGCACTATATATCTATATGATTCTAACCAGTTTGTTGTAGTTAAGAAAAACTTGCCAATAATAACAAAGTCAAACAAGGCTGATTTATACCCTACAAAGCCGCATATACAAAACAGATGAACAGATTTGCTTATTTTCTAAAAGGGTTCTTGAGTGCTGAAGGTAACAATGGATGCCGTGGAACCACAGCAAAATCCATATATTTTTCCTCTGTAAGGCTAGGTCTACACGACGACATTTGACGCGCGACATTTTGTTGCACCAATGTCGTGCAACAGTTTTTATAATGGCAGTCTATGGTGTCGCACTGCAACATGCAACATGCTGGGACTGCGACGCAACAGTGCAGAAAATCCATTTGAGATGTCGTGTAGACCTAGCCTAAATCTACCTTGTGTGGCCGTACCCTAAGGCTACTCGCACACGTTGCAGATTACATGCAGCTTCTCATGTCATGCAGAAAAACTGCAGCATAAGGGCTCATGCACATGAACATATTTTCTTTCTGTGTCTATTACGTTTTTTTTTTTTTGCGGACCGTATGTGGAACCATTTATTTCAATGGGTCTGCAAAAAAATAGAACATGTCCTATTATTGTCTGCATAACGGACAAAGATAGGACTGTTCTATTAGGGGCCAGCTGTTCCGCTCCGTAAAATACTTAATGCACACGGACGTCCTCCATAATTTTTGCAGATCTGTGTTTTGCGGACCGCAAAATACATATGGTCGTGTGCATGAGCCCTAACACAGTAGCATCAAAGTGTATCAGATTTCACAAATCCCATGTACACTTTACTTTTTTTTATTCCATATGAAAATTGACCTGCCATGCAGATTATGAAATCCGCAGCTTGTCAATTCTTTGTGAGGTTCTTTTGGGCGGATTTAACCCTTTTCAATTCAAGCGTGAGATCTCAGATGAAACCTAAAATGTGCACAAAAAAAAAGTTTATAACACGTGTTGTTTTCGGTGCTGATTTGGTGCAGAAACGCACAGAAATGCGCATGAAATTTTTTTTTGCTACAAGACAGCCCGCATCCGTGTGCAGGTAGCCTATGGTGCTGCCAGACGTTCAGGTTTTTTTTATGCAGTTTTTGAAGCCAAAACAAGGGGTGAATTAAAAAAACTGAAGTTATACCTGCTTAAAGGGGTTCTCCAGAAAGAATCAGTTTTTAGCAAGTGCCTGCAGCCTGCTTCTACAAATAAAAGATTTATACTTACCTGTCCATGTTCCAGTTCCCACAATGTTGACTTCTGGCTCAGAATGGTCATGGTCATGTGCTCTGCTGTGGCCAATGACTGGCTTCAATCGTATCTTATTTATCTCACTATATTATGTGATACTCCAACACACAGCTCTTTACCCCTGAGGAAGCTGGATTGCTCCGGCGATACGTGTTGGGCGCTTCTCATGCTTCCAGGTCCACTGCACCAGCGGTTCATGTAGGTTTGGCTCTTGATATCTGACCTTATCATGGTCCGTTCCCATTTTTAGTGGTCTTACCTTACTTTACATTTGCTTCATGTTTTGTATTGTATTTTTATATGCTGGTTTATAGCCTATTGTGTGGCAATTCAGTGGACCTGTGTGTGTCGGTTACATATATCATATTGCATACCGCACTTTGTTCTAATTGTATACAATTTTTAATGTGTGTCTGTTGGTGTTTCTAATAAACTTTATATATTTTTTTAATATTGACCTATTGTCGGATGTGCATTTATGGGGTGGTTCTTGTGACTCTCTCTTGGGTCAGGTGATCTGTTCAATGACTTGCTTCAGTGGTGATATGGCCACAGGCAGCACGTCACCACTGAAGCCATACTGTGCTAGATGTCAACACTACAGGAACCTGTACATGCAGGCGCGTAGCGATAGGAAAAGCAGCTGCTTTTGGGCCTTACCAAAGAAAGGGCCTGTAACGGATCTCCTGGCTCCCCGACCGGGTACCTCCGTCGATGGATGCTCCTAGTGTTTCCCGAGGGCTCCAAGCACTCAACTTGACACCATAACCACCACAGACCCCACGAACCGCCGCAGCTTGGTTGGGGTCTCACCGTCCTCCACCCACGCTGGACCCAAGACCGGGCTTCAGCTTCCAGTGGGTGAACCTCTCCTAAATCCAGAGAGCAGGAACCATGAACAAGCTCTTACAAGAGCTTATACTCAGGGGAGTATTGTGATATAGCAATCCCCAAGAGTGTAGTTATCCCATTCTCAAAACATGAGCCAAAACTTCATGAAGGGGTAAAGCAGGAACTCTTTATTTGAACACACAAGCATTGATTTATACACATCTTCCAACAAGGTTACCACCCACAGGGTTTTGTAAAAACAGCCAATAACCACGTACAGTACACTCAGACACTCCCACACAAAATCCTCCCCTCTGCCTGTGATACAATTACCTCACACTGGGTTGATGCAATCATCACAGGTAGGAGAATACACAATAGTCTTCTGTCCTGGAGACAACTGAGACGTAATTAAATTATCTCTCAGAACAAAGGGACATCGCCAATACACACAGAGAGACAATGGAACAGACCTCATTTTTTTGCAGAAACTTTTGCAACTGATAATTATTTCCATTCATGGGTCTGTAGAGATCCATGCCACCATAACAAAATTGATTTATTAAAGAAGACCTGTAACCTCTCCTACTCGCATTCCCCATGTAATAACAGTTCTGGTGTATCGTTTCTTATGGCTGTATGTTGTGCCAATCTGCTATTATTCCTGCTAGAGGTTATGAATGAAATTACAGCAGTCTGCAATGATGGTCCAGATAAATGTTACCAGTTTGGTGTGTATCACTGAACAGTCTGACAGTGGCAGAGTCACTGACTGTGCAGGACACACCCTCAACTGGTAACACCCATCTGGACCTTCCTTGCAAACTGCTACCAATTTATTTATATTTTCATAACTTCTAGAAAGAATAATAGTAAAACTAGTGGAACAACATAAAGACAAAAGAATATACTCCAGAATTATTATTATTACATAGGGAATGCAAGTCCTCTTTAATGATATGATTTCTCTAAGACCATTATGGGAGCGTTTTAAACTATAGTATGTACAAAAAAATGTAATCTGTGGAAACTGAGTATGCTGGTCATGTAGCAATTGTCTGTCCACTTATGTCATTATGTTACTGAGGATGAGACTGTATGTCACAGGAATATAAATTGCTGCAGAAAGATAGTGATACAGATCCAGACAAAACATACAGCTATCCAACTGGTTTTTAGTATAGACTGGAAATTATTATCAGGTCAGTTGCTAAAGATAAAGCCCTTTTCAGATAACAGTATGTAATTGCACAGTCCTATAATACATTTTTGAATATTTAATGTTTAATAATTACCCCATTTGAAAAAAAAAAAACTATGTTTCTTGCAGCATTATTCCTGGTGCTTGAGCAACACACTATAAGGGCTCATGCACACAAACGTACTTTCTTTCCGTGTCCATATGCGAAACCATTCACTTCAATAGGTCCACAAAAAAAACTGAAGTTACTCCATGTGCATTCCGTTTCCGTTCCGAAAAAAATTGAATGTGTCCTTTTATTGTCCGCATTACAGACAAGGATAGTACAGTTCTATGAAGGGCCAGCTGTTCTGTTCCGCTAAATACGAAATGCACACAGATGCCATCCGAATTTTTGGGAATCGATTTTTTGCAGGCTGCAAATTACATACGTTCGTGTGCATGAGCCCTAAATGGTGCTTTTCCTCACTTTTGGTGCATTTTATGGGTCCATCAAAATGCAGCATGCTCAAGATGTGCCTTTTTGTCATGCATTTTTAATAGGCTTCTCTAAGAGTGGTGTCACACATAGTCTATTTTTAAAAGTTCCTAGGTATTTTGCTTTTTGGTGCATTTTTACTGGCCTGCAAAAGTCACTGCTAAGGGTTAACTTTGTGTACATAATTGGACAATTAAAGGTTCACTCTTTGGCTATTTCTGTTAGGTTGCCAGGAGATGGGCCTGGGTCCACCAGTAAAGCCCTACATGTGCAAGCTCCTCAGAGACAACCTTCATCTCTAGGACTTCTACAGCCAAGGAAGCTATTTTATCATCAAAAGCGCTTCAGAGAAAACAGAAGGTCCAGAATCTACAAGGCTGTGTATTGGAGTCATTCAGCAAGATACTGTGTACGCGTATGGCCAAGAGGCTTTGCTACTGTGAGAGGAAACATTGCTAATGCACAGATCATGAGGATGAGGGACCTAACGGCTTCACTTAAAGATACTTACCCATGCCAAATTTCTTAAGTCTTGGCACTACTGGATAACTTTCCAAGATTCATCTGAAAATCAATCTCTCGTTTTGACCTTGTTTGTCAGGCTTGCTCAAGTAGTTTGGGGGGGGGGGGGTATTTTGTTTGCTTTGTCCCTTTGCTTGCCTCACCTCTCCTAATGTGTCAATTTTATAATCCTAGTTTGAAACTTAATTTATCATGCCCTTTGACAATATTTTGTACTGTTTTACATATCTTTCTTTAAAGGGGTTGTCTCACTTCAGCAAATAGTATTTATCATGTAGAGAAAGTTAATACGAGGCACTTACTAATGTATTGTGATTGTCTATATTGCTTCCTTTGCTGGCTGGATAAATTTTTCCATCACATTATACACTGCTTGTCCAATCCATCAGCAGTGGCTTGCACACCATAGGAAAAAAGCGCTGGCCTCTCTGGAGACCGGGACCGTGGGAGCGCACATAGGCTAGTGCTTTCTTTTTATAGTGTGCAAGCACGACCACTGCTGATGGATTGCAGGGTGGTCGTAACCATGGAAACAAGAAGGGTATGATGTGATGGAAAAATGAATCCAGCTAGCAAAGGAAGCAATATGGACAATCACAATGCATTAGTAAGTGCCTTGCATTAACTTTTTCTATATGATAAATGGCATTTGCTGAATTTACAAAACCCCTTTAGGGATACCTGCACACGATGCGGATTCCGTGCGGTTTTTCTGTGCAGTTTTTTGTGCAGAGAAAAATGCGGAATAATACAGAACCAGCAAAGTAAATGACAATTGACAAATCTCATGTACACTTTGCTTTTTTACTTCCATGTGGAAATTGACCTATTTTGCCGATTTTAAAAACTGCAGCATGTCAATTGTTTGATTTGTTGTTATACCCATGAACTTAAATGAGGTTGTTAATATAAACAGAAAATCTGCAACAAAAATGCATAAAAACAGCACAAAAAACCCCATTTTGCTGTGGATTTCACATGGCGTTTTTGCTGTGGATATCATGCAGATTTTCTGCATACAAATCTGTAACATGTGCAGGTACCCTGCCCCGTTGGCTCTATGGTTTTGATTTGTTATTATTTTGAATCTGATCATTGTTCCTATGGTGCTGTGACGAGTTTGTTAGATTTTTTTTCCTCATGTTTGTTTTTGAATATAAAAATAAAGAATTAAAAAATTTGTGCCACGTATAAAACCCTCCTTACTCAGTACACTTCAATTCTTGTAATCAACATGACATTTTCCCCAGGGATGGTTAAACTGTTGAATGTTAACGGGTTGGCATGCAATTGGTAATTTGCCAATAACTAACATTCCTTTGCAATTCATTTTTTCTGTCCTACAAATTTTAAAGATAATCCTCTGTTGGAAAAAAATAAGCCCAGCACTACAGCTTGCAATACAGTATGGTTCTCAGTTATCAGGAATTCTACATGTTACTCGGAGAAGAAAGTTATGCAATAGTTCTATAATTTCCAGCTGCAACTCTTGGAATGATTTCCTTTCCAGATAAAAATATGTTTCAGCACGCAGCTGATGTGATGGATGCCAGCCCACATACAGTAACTGAAAAATATGCACATCTTATCACAGCGTTATGCTGCTAGCTGATTGCATGTAAAAGCAAGCAAACTAACATGCATTCAGTTAACAAGAGTGCTTCAATAACTTCACTACCGCCTATTACTAGTGTTGAGCGAAGCAAAGCATTCGAAGCAGAATTCAGTCCGAATTTTGGAAAACTTTGATTTGCAACAAATCCAAATTTCCTTATGCTTCATGGTAACAAATCAGTGTTTCCTAAAATGGTGGGTGAACGTGTTACAAACTGAAAGTAAGAAGGACAGGAATGCTAGTTCACCCATAATGCCCTGCAACTAGTCAGTCTGCAGATAGACATCCATTGTGATGTCACAGCCCTAAAAAAAAAACGGATTTCACGCAGTCTCTGCCAGTGTCCTGTGAGCTGAGCCTAGGCAGAGACATGACAAGTGCTCATGCGCCAGGGCCAGTGCAGGGAGAGTGCAGGAAGACTTATTCTGCGTCAGTTTTATTTATTCCTACATTTACTTATTCCTACATCAGCCGTAAATGTAATTCAATACCAATAAGATGGAAGCCTTTATTAGTCCAGTGCCAGCGTGCCAAGCAATACCATCCAGTCTGCACACCTAAGTGGGGGCAGATCTTAATGATTACCATCCTCATCTTTTGCTGGCTTTACTTCCTAGAAAAGTCAGCAAGATGCAGAGAGAGAGGAGGAGCTGGATGTTCCTGATGACATATTCTCATCGATATTAGATTATGTGGAAAAGGCGGAAAAGCAGATGGCAGAAGAAGGGCTCCCACCTGTAGGGCAGGGGACCACTAGGGTTGGAGATGTGGGTATGCCAGAGCTGATTAATATTCTGTTTTTACTGTCAAATAGCCTGCAGGACATTGCAGCAAGAACAGCAATAATATGCATATTGCACTACCCAACTAACAGTAAAAACCTCCATACCAGCAACAGCCCCTGTTTAAAGGTGTCACACGGTGCCAATGACTTTACAGTGCGGTCTTCATTATTAAATGAAAGGAAGTTGCCTAATTGGCCATGCGGTTCTTCACCGCTGAATGATCGCAATCCTCCCACAGCACAGCAGCTCCGTGTAGCTGAGCCCTAAGCAGGGCCGGTTCTAGGTGAAATGTGGCCCTGGGGCGAAGAACAATATGCCCCCCCCCCCATGACACTTGATGACTTTTACAGAAGAAACTGTATATTGTGGGGCACAGTGTATGCTATATGCGTATAACATAAACATATTTCATATGAAAACTTACAGTTACTTGGCTTGACCCTTGGGGATCTCGGACACCACTTTGGCTGGGGGGGCTCGGCGGAGCTAATGTTGTGTTTTATCCTAATGAGAAAGATTTCATAGTAAGGATTTGGAGAAGGGGCAGAGGGATAGCAGAGCAGGGAGAGGCTGGTGCTGATACTAGGGGGCTCATACCATGGGGGAATAATAAAACCCATCATAATGCCCCCCAGTATAAATAATTCTCCTTAGGCCTCATGCACACAGACTTTTTTTTTGCGGTCCGCAAAAACGGGTTCCGCGATCTGTGTCCGTTTTTTCTTCCGTGGGTCTTCCTTGATTTTTGGAAGATCCACGGACATGAAGGAAAAAGTCGTTTTGGTGTCCGCCTGGCCGTGCGGAGCCAAACAGATCCGTCCTGACTTACAATGCAAGTCAGTGGGGACGGATCCGTTTGACGTTGACACAATATGGTGCAATTGCAAACGGATCCGTCCCCCATTGACTTTCAATGTAAAGTCAGGAGTCCCTATTATACCATCGGATCTGAGTTTTCTCCAGTCCGATGGTATATTTTAACTTGAAGCGTCCCCATCACCATGGGAACGCCTCTATGTTAGAATATACCATCGGATTTGAGTTAGATCGTGAAACTCAAATCCGACAGTATATTCTAACACAGAGGCGTTCCCATAGTGATGGGGACACTTCAAGTTAGAATATACTACGAACTGTGTACATGACTGCCCCCTGCTGCCTGGCAGCACCTAATCTCTTACAGGGGGCTGTGATCCGCACAATTAACCCCTCAGGTGCCGCACCTGAGGGGTTAATTGTGCGCATCATAGCCCCCTGTAAGAGATCAGGGGCTTCCAGGCAGCAGGGGACAGACCCCCCTCCCTCCCCAGTTTTAATTTCATTGGTGGCCAGTGTGTGGCCCCCCCAGCCCCCTCCCTCCCTCTATTGTATTAATTTCATTGGTGGCCAGTGTGCGCCCCCCCCCCCCGGCCCCCCTCCCTCCCTTTATTGTATTAATTTCATTGGTGGCCAGTGTGCCCCCCCCCGATCATTGGTGGCAGCGGAGAGTTCCGATCGGAGTCCCAGTTTAATCGCTAGGGCTCCGATCGGTAACCATGGCCACCAAGACGCTACTGCAGTCCTGGTTGCCATGGTTACTTAGCAATATTAGAAGCATCATACTTACCTGCTGCGCTGTCTGTGACCGGCCGGGAGCTCCTCCTACTGGTAAGTGACAGGTGCCCCCGTAGATGACCCCATAGTACTCCCCCTTCCCCATAGTACCCACCATAATGTGTCCCAGTATAAAATGCCCCCATACAGAGCCCTCATATAAAAAAATCTGTCACTTACCAGTAGGAGGAGCGCCCGGCCGGTCACAGACAGCGCAGCAGGTAAATATGATGCTTCTAATATTGCTAAGTAACCATGGCAACCAGGACTGCAGGGGGGGCCGGGGGGGCCTCACTGGCCACCAATTAAATTAAAACTGGGGAGGGAGGGGGGTCTGCCCCCTGCTGCCTGGCAGCCCCTGATCTCTTACAGGGGGCTATGATAAGTACAATTAACCCCTCAGGTGCGGCACCTTCCTGTAAGAAATCGGGTGCTGCCAGGAAGCAGGGGGCAGTCATGTACACAGTTCGTAGTATATTCTAACTTGAAGCGTCCCCATTATTATGGGAACGCCTCTGTGTTAGAATATACTGTCGGATCTGAGTTTTCACGAAGGCTTAGAAAGGGTTACTCCACCATCAAGGGGTGGTAATTATAAAAAGAAGCTTTTGAATCGTGATTCGTTCTGGATTTTTAAAATGGGGTCCACCGCACCAAGTGGACTTAATCGGAAACACGACTTGATGTTACATTATTGAATTTTTGATCCATGATTTGTGTGTGTTCTTTTGTTTTAATTTATCATGCCTTTTAGCATGTGTTGTCAATTTCATTTAGAGGAGCTTGTAGTTAGTGTGTCCACCTGCTCCTAGGTGGAGGCGCTATATATCCAACCTCCTCCTCAGTATGTGTATGTCATGAGGAAGGATCGCTATTGTCCCTGATCCGAAACATGTAACTGGAGTGTAACTCCACTGTACTGAAAAATAAATGTAACATTTTAATCGAGCTGGACCCTTTTCTCTTTTTACATTGACTTGAATGGGTCCGTGAGCCGTTGTCCGTCAAAAAAATAGGACAGGTCATATTTTTTTGACGGACAGGAAAAACGGATCACGGCCGCTGAATGAACAACGGTGCATTTTCCGAGTTTTCAACGGACCCATTGAAAGTCAATGGGTCTGCAGAAAATCACGGAAAACTGAACAACGGCCACGGATGCACACAACGGTTGTGTGCATGAGGCCTTATAATGTGAAAATGCCCCCAGTTGAGCTAATGTCCCCATAGTGCCCCCATAATGTGCCAGTACAAAATACCCCTATATAGTGCCCTCAGTAAATGCCCCCCCCATAGTGCTCCTCTCCCCCTCCCTCCTAGTGCCCCCCATAATGTACCAATATAAAATGCCCCATATATAGTGCCCCAGTAGATGCCCTCAGTGTCTCCCATAATTTGTAAGTATAAAATACCCCTTCTCAGTGCCCTCGTAGTTGACCCCATAGTACTCCCCCTTCCCCATAGTACCCACCATAATGTGTCCCAGTATAAAATGCCCCTATACAGAGCCCTCATATAAAATAACAGTTCTTTGTGGCCTTAGTAGATGCCCCTATAGTGCCCACCAATAATGTGCCAGTAATAAGTGCCCCCATAGATGTCCCCCAATAATGTGCCAGTAAAATGCACCCTCATAGATGCCCCCCAATCATGTGCCAGTAATAAGAGTCCCCCCCATATAATGTGCCAGTAGCCAGAGGCCCCCGATATGTGCCAGTAGCCAGAGGCCTCCCCCATATCATGTGCCAGTAGCCAGAGCACCCCCTATATCAGGTGCCAGTAGCCAGAGCCCCCCTATCATGTGCCAGTAGCCAGAGCCCCCTATCATGTGCCAGTAGCCAGAACCTCCCTTATCATGTGCCAGCAGCCATAGGCCCCCCTATCATGTACAAGTAGCCATAGCCCCCCCTATCATGTACCAATAGCCTGAGCCCACCCTATCATGTACCAGTAGCCCGAGTCCCCCATAAACATGTGGCAGTAGCCAGAGCCCCCCTATCATGTGCCAGTAGCCATAGGCCCCCCCCTATCATGTACCAGTATCCATAGCCCCCCATCATGTACCAGTAGCCTGAGCCCCCCTATCACGTACCAGTAGCCTGAGCCCCCCCTATCAACATGTGCCAGTATCCAGAGCCCCCCATCATGTGCCAGTAGCCTGAGCCCCCCCATCAACATGTGCCAGTAGCCAGAGCCCCCCCATCATGTGCCAGTAGCCACCAGTATTGTACACAATTTCACACTTACCTCCATGTCAGCGATGCGATGCAGGCCTCTTCCGGCCTGTGTCCCGCGCTGTACGGCTCACCGGCCTCTGATAGGCTGCCGGCCTAGTGCCAGCAGCCTATCAGAGGAGGGGGAAGGGACACACCTTTCCCTCCCCTGCCCTGCTGCACAGCCATCTGTATCGCTGTCCTGAGGACGGCGATACAGATGACTATGAAGATGAGCGCTTCCACAATGGAAGTGTTCATCTCTCTGTGACCTACCACCGCTGCCCCACGAAAATATAGTTAGTTGCAGGTCGGCGCGGGGGGGCTCCTAAGGACTCGGGGGCCTGGGGCAATTGCCCCCTTGCCTTAATGGAAGTGCCGGCCCTAACCCTAAGGTAGAGTGTCTTGGGTATACCTGATTTATGGGGGTTCGAGGCAAATTAATTCATAATGACTCAAATTTCTTGGCTAACTTTGACAAAGTTGCCAAATCTAATTTTTCAAAACTTCGCTCATCTCTAGTTCTAACTAGGGATGAGCGAATCGACTTCGGATAATCAATTTGCATAAAACTTAATTTCAATACTGTACGGAGCAAGTCTGGAATCCAAATGTCTAAAAATTCCCTCCTAAAAGGTACTTATTGGAATTTGGGCCTCTTTGCGCACCTAGGCTGCAAAAAAGTGTCACACATGTGGTATCACCGTACTCAGGAGAAGTAGGGCAATGTATTTTGGGGTGTATTTTTACATATACCCATGCTAGGTGAGAGAAATATCTCTGTCAAATGACTACTTTGTATAAAATTTTTTGAAAAGTTGTCTTTTAGAGAGATATTTATCTCACCCAGAATGGGTATATGCAAAAATACACCCCAAAACACATTGCCCTACTCCTTCTGAGTACGGCGATACCACGTGTGTGACACTTTTTTGCTGCCTAGGGGCTCAAAGGGGTCCAAATTCCAATGAGTACTTTCAGGATTTCACAGGGCATTTTTACACATTTGGATTCCAAACTACTTCTCAAGCTTTAGGGCCCCTAAAATGCAAGGGCAGTATAAATACCCCACATGTGACCCCATTTTGGAAAGAAGACACCCCAAGGTATTCCGTGAGGGGTATGGTGAGTTCATGTAAAATTTTATTTTTTGTCACAAGTTAGTGAAATATGAGACTTTGTAAAAAAAAAAAATTTCCGCTAACTTGTGACAAAAAATAAAAACTTCCATGAACTCACTATGCCCATCAGCGAATACCTTAGGGTGTCTACTTTCCGAAATGGGGTCATTTGTGGGGTGTATCTACTGTCTGGGCATTGTAGAACCTCAGGAAACATGACAGGTGCTCAGAAAGTCAAAGTGCGTAAATAGATTTTTTGCACCATAGTTTGTACATAGTTTGTAAACGCTATAACTTTTACTCAAACTAATAAATATACACTTTTTGCATTTTTTTTTATCAAAGACAAAATTTATATAGAAATGTAGTTTTATTTGAAAAATGAAAAATGTCATTTTATTGCAAATATTTTGGTCAATTTCGATTAATATAAAAAAGTTAAAATGTCAGTAGCAATGAAATACCACCAAATGAAAGCTCTATTAGTGAGAAGAAAAGATGGTAAAATTAATTTGGGTGGTAAGTTGTATGACCGAGCAATAAACCGTGAAAGTAGTGTAGTGCAGAATTGTAAAAAGTGGTCTGGTCATTAAGGGGGTTTAAGCTAAGGGAGCTGAGGTGGTTAAAACAATTTTTTATGTTAACCATATTTTTAAATAATTTTTGGTGATGTTATTACTAATTTCCCGTGTCACTATCTATATTTTAGAAAGAATACATAAATACACTTTTCACACTGGTCATTAAGCATTTTAATAGGCACCACTTTTTTGCTTCACTTTTCAGCAGTCATCTCATTATCACCACAAGCAGGATTACAATGACAGACACCATATATATATATAGTTACAGGATCCACTATTCACAATAGGTGATAGTCAAAGATTTACTCCTTCTTCAATGACCTCTGCACAGGTCACAGATCATGCACAGAAAACTCTCCCGTAGAAGTCAATGAGCCACTCTAGACTATTCTTTATATGCCCCATGGTGGCTGCTGTAAAGCACATCTCTAAATTCTGTTAAGAACAGCTCAGGCAACATGGCAGCCTCATGATAATTTTCAGGAAATCTAGTAAAAAAATAAAAACAAATTAGAAAAAAAGCATATGTGGCACTATCTGGTTTTGATTGTCAGTAACAATTATGACACACACAGTTGTTACTTAGGCCTAGCTAATTAAACTAAATAAGCCTTTACAATACATGATCCCCATTATGTGAAAAGGGTTGTCCAAGTTACAGAATTTCACATTTTGTCCCATGCCAGTTAATGGTATAAATAAATAATCATCCTATATTCTCCTGTTCCTTGTGACATAATTACATTCCTCGTTTTGCTGTTTTCTACTAGGTCGCACCAGTGATGCAAAGCTACATAACACTTGGCTGCTGCCGCCAATCACTGGCCTCAACAGTCACATGCCATATACCATCATTGATTGGATGACAAGCTGTACCCATCTACATCACTCTTTCTGCTAATAAGAGTGCCTTATTGGCAAATCGTAAAACATTGCCTAATGGTATTTCATAACTTAGAGACAAGTGCCATTTTTCTGTATGCAAATCTAGATGTCTAGTGTATGACAACGATTCCCGTTTAATGGGCCATTCCTCCATTGCACATTATACTACCATCATTTTCAATTGGTTTTGCCCTTTGCTCCTATTTCTTACCTATCTTACCTTGCCAATGCCCTATTCTATTAAAACACTGTTTTGCTTACTTTTTCATAAATAAAAGTATAAAAATGATATAAAATGTCAAGCTTAGCAGCCTACCATATGACTTGATTATTTGTCCTACCAAAATATAGCAATAAGACATATTAAGGAATGATGTAGCTTGAATCAATCTTTATTAAATAACAACTCTTCATTCCACTTCTGCTGTAGAAAAATGTTCTCGGATTCATTGCTTGACACATAATTGCCAGTTAAATGCACACGCTGAACCTCCACCCTCAACCAGCTCACCAAGCCGTAGCCACTCACTTCCTCTGTACTGTGCATGTCACGGAGAGTTGAAACTCCACAGCATACAATATATAAAATCCAGCACTGCACCAAGTCCAAAAAAAAAAAGAATTCTTAATTGATGGAAGAGTACAAAGCAGTTAAAATCTCTTACGCATTTCAGGCTACACTAAACTCTTTTCAAACCATTTGAAAAAGGGCTAGTGTATTCTGAAACGTGTAAGCCATTTTTACTGCTTTCTACTCCTCTATCAATACAGAATCCAATTTTTATGACTTTGAGCAGTGCTGGATTTCGTATATATTGTATAATTGCCTGTTAGTCACATATCTATCATTTATAAACTCTTACGATTTATGGCAATTTCTTGTTAGTAAATGATATATTATTCAAAATTGTTCATGTGATATATCATTTCTGTTGGGGATGGAATACCATAGGCATCTGTGCAATTCCAAAAAGTTACTTTACAGACTCTGTTCTGGAGATCACAGCTATAGAGAAATGGATCTCCTCTCTGGAGGCACTGTAAGATAAATTTGGTGGTTTAAAATGTGTTGAAGTATTGGGGGGGGGGGAATCTAAATTTTCAGACAATAACAATAAATGATGACTGTTTGTTTCTAAGAACAGCCAGAAGAATTTAGAAAACAGTTATTCATGTACTGTAAGTGCAGAAAACCTACTAACATGTCTGTGGTAGCAGGTAATTGCTATGTGGATAAAATAACAACTCTAGAGAATATTTTCTGTATTGTGATGTTCCTTTGTATTCATCCTGAAAATGTATTCAATGATTGACAACTGCAACTGTAACAATTGATAACTGTGTTACCAAGTGCTACTTCGTTAAAGGGGTGCTCCTCTACTCTAACACTGTCCAATCAGTGCTAATCCAAGTACAGACAAGGGGAGTTGCAACAAATAGAGATGAGTGAATTTCTAAAAAATTATATTCGGTTGGTTCGCCAAATTTTCCAAAAAGATTTGATTCGATCCAAATGTATTCATGGTAAATTGCGTTAAAAAACATTTCCTGGATGCAGAGAGCCTTTATAGTGGTGTAGAACACTGTGCCTTGCATTAACATGGATAGGGAGTCTGCTGTGGTAGTGAAACAATACTGTAAGTCAATATGACAAGCATATGAAGCGTTGCTTTTACAATCACTGCACACTTCACTTATTTGGGTAGTTATGGTGCCAAAACTGACCAAATAACTCAAGTATGAACTCAGCCTTACAGGCCGAAGTTAGTGTCAAGAAAAAGTGCACTCCTTTTACACTGTTGTCAGCTGATTCCACATAGATGTCTACAGAACCTGTTCTATTACACGCTTATACAAGTAGAGCCCCCGAAAGAGTGGAGAGGGTGTCAGCAGTAAGTTTGTGTTGACATCACTGATTATTTTACCCATCCTCAGTCAGAACAAAAACCCCAAAAAAACTGATCCTGTCTCAGGAGCATCTGCCTTCACTCTGTACGCATTTTGTCAGTAATCCATCAGTATTGCTAAAGCCAAAAAAAACAGGAGTGGATCCAAAACAGAGATGACAGGTGAATAGAAAATTTGCATGTCTTCTGCGTTTTGTACCCACTCGTGCTTTTGGCTACCAAATCATAAGCCAATTCTGATGGTACCATACAGGCCTTACAGCTACTACATAGACAGGATCCATTGTGCGTTTCATTTTTCCTTCCTTCCGACAGATCAGAAGAAGGGTCAAATAAATGATGATGTCAACCAGGCCAAAAAGGCAAAATAGTGGCCCAGTCATGAAGCGGGGAGGTTGAGAACAGCCTGAGAAGTCCACAGAGTGGCACAATAACATAGTGGTGAGGTGGCAGCAGCATGAGGAGACCACAGAGTGGCCCAGTGACATAGTGGTGATGTGGCAGCAGCATGAGGAGACCTCATAGTGGTGATGTGGCAGCAGCATGAGGAGACCACAGAGTCGTGAAGTGGCAGCAGCATGAGGAGACCACAGAGTGGTGATATGGCAGCAGCATGAGAAGACCACAGTGGCCCAGAGACATAGTGTTGAGGTGACAGCAGCAGCAGGAGACCACAGAGTGCTGAGGTGGTAGCTGCATGAGGAGACCACAGAGTGGCCCGGAGACATAGTGGTGAGGTGGCAGCAGCATGAAGATACCACAGAGTGGCCCAGTGACATAGTGGTGAGGTGGCAGCAGCATGGGGAGACGACAGAGTGGCCCAGTGACAGAGTGGGTAGGTGGGGGGCAATACCCGTACCAGCTGAAGATGGTGTCTGAGAGTAGGAGAACCTGGCAGCAGGTGTGGCATCGGGTGGGTGGCAGCATCAGAATAGTAGCTGAAGCAGGTAGCCCGAAGAAAAAGGTCTCTTTTGTCAGTGTTGGTGTGGCACCATGGATGATCCAGTCTGATGCATAAGGCATTGGTGTTTGAAAATCCTGGCTGATCCACGCCTGATTCATTTTCACAAAGGTCAGTTTCTCTACATTTTGGGTGGACAGGCGAGTTCTCCTTTGGGTAACTATGGTCCCCGCAGCACTAAACACCCGCTCGGATGCCACACTGCTTGCCGGGCAGGAAAGCTTGTCCAGGGCAAACTTAGCCAGTTGCGGCCACAAATCGAGTTTGGCTGCCCAGGAGTCGATATGGGGTGGCAGGGTGCACTTCAAGTATGCCACAACCTGCTGGTTCAGGTTCTGCTCTATGTCTAGCTGCTGCTGCTGGTGAGTAGTTTCTTCAGTAGGCGGGTGAAGAAAACTGCTCATCAATGACTCTAGACTTGAAATGCTGTTGAAGGAGCTGGCACTGCTCCTCCTCTCCTGTCACTTGTGCAGAAAAACCACCCATTTCTCCATTACTTGTGCTCGAATGTCCTCCTCCTCCTCCTCTTCTAGTTAATCTCCCACAGGCTCATGTGGCCATAATATGTAGTCGCCACATCTCCTGTCCTCCGGCTAGCCATATTTACCAGCATCTGTTCTAGGAAATGAATTAGTGGAATCATGTTGTTTATCCCGTAGTCCTGGCGACTGACAAATAAAGTGGCCTCCTCAAAGGGCCAGAGCCAATGGCAGGTGTCACTCATGAGCTGCCACTGGCTGACATCGAAGTTACATAGGGGAGTACCTCTGCCTGCCGGTATCATCAAGAAAATCATTTATGGCCTTTCTCTGTTCATATAGTCGGTCCAACATATGGAGGGTGGAATTCCAACAGGTGGAAACATTGCATATCAGCCTATGTTTGGTGGATGCCGTTCTGCCTCTACATCTCAAGGAGAGTGTGCTTTGTGGTGTACGAGTGGCTGAAGTGCATGCAAAGATTTCTGGCCATTTTCAGGATGTCTTGCAGATGGGAAAAAGACTTCAGGAACCGCTTTACAACCAGATTGAACACATGTGATATGCAGGGCTCATGGCTCAGCCCTCCTTGATGCAGCACTGACACCATGTTCCTCCCATTGTCAGTCACCATGGTTCCAATTTTGAGTTGTCGAGGAGAAAGCCAGGATTTGATTTCTTGATTCCCTGTGTGACTCAGTTTGCCCAGGCAAACTAGGTGCAGGACAGTGTGACACCGTGGTGCCCTGCACATGTGGTATGTTAGTGCTGCACTGTGAATTTTCCCTGCAGTGGAGGCTGAGGTTCGATATACCTTTTTCCACCAAATATTGAGTGAGGCCTGCGACATACCTGATTCCACAAAATACAGATTAAGGGGTTTTATATACCTGTTTCCCATAAATATCGATTGAGGCCTGCGATATGCCTGCTTTCACAAAATACTGATTAAGGGGATTGATATACCTGCTTCCACCAAATATTGATTGAGGCCTGAGATATACCAGCTTCCACAAAATACTGATTAAGGGGTTTGATATACCTGCTTCCACAAAATACTGATTGAGGGCTGCAGTATTCCTACTTCCACAAAATACTGATTAAGGGGATTGATATACCTGCTTTCACAAAATACTGATTAAGGGGTTTGATATACATGCTTCCACAAAATATTGATTGAGGTTTGCAATATGCCTGCTTCCACAAAATACTGATTAAGGGAATTGATATGCCTGCTTCCACCAAATATTGATTGAGGCCTGCGAGATATCTGCTTCCACAAAATACTGATTGTGGGCTGCGATATACCTGCTTCCATAAAATACTGATTAAGGGGTTCGATATTTTTGTTTCCACCAAATATTAATTGAGGCCTGCGATATACCTGCTTCCACAAAATACTGATTGAGGGCTGCGATATTCCTGCTTCCACAAAATAATGATTAAGGGGATTGATATACCTGCTTCCACAAAATACTGATTAAGGAGTTTGATATACCTGCTTCCACTAAATACTGATTGAGGTTTGCGATATACCTGCTTCCACAAAGTACTGATTAAGGGGTTTGATATATCTGCTTCCACCAAATATTGATTGAGGCCTGCAATATACCTGCTTCCACAAAATGCTGATTAAGGGGATTGATATACCTGTTTCCACCACATATTGATTGAGGCCTGTGAGATACCTGCTTTCACAAAATACTGATTAAGGGGATTGATATACCTGCTTTCACAAAATACTGATTGAGGGCTCCCATATTCCTGCTTACAAAAAATACTGATTAAGGGGTTCGATATACTTGTTTCCACCAAATATTGATTGAGGTCTGCAATGTACCTGCTTCCACAAAATACTGATTAAGGGGATTGATATACCTGTTTCCACCAAATATTGATTGAGGCCTGCGATATACCGGATTCCACAAAATACTGATTAAGGGGATTGATATACCTGTTTCCACCAAATATTGATTGAGGCCTGTTATATACCGGCTTTTACAAAGTACTGATTAAGGAATTGATATACCTGCTTCCACAAAATACTGATTGAGACCGGCGATATACCTGCTTCCACCAAATATTGATTGAGGCCTGCGATATACCTGCTTCCACAAAATACTGATTTTGGGGATTGATATACCTGCTTCCACCAAATATTGATGGGGACCTGCGATATACCTGATTCCACAAAATACTGATTAAGGAGTTTGATATACCTGCTTCCACAAAATACTGATTGAGGACTGCGATATACCTTCTTCCACAAAATACCGATTAAGGGCTTTGCTATACCTGTTTCCACCAAATATTGATTGAGGCCTGGGATATACCTGCTTTCACAAAATATTGATTAAGGAGTTTGATATACCTGTTTCTACCAAATATTGATTGAGGCATGCGATATACCTGCTTCCACAAAAATACTGATTAAGGGGATTGATATACCTGCTTCCACCAAATATTGATTGAGGCCTGCGAGATACCTGCTTCCACAAAATACTGATTAAGGGGTTTGGCATACCTGCTGCCACAAAATACTGATTAAGGGGATTGATACACTTGCTTCCACAAATTATTGAGCGTAAAAAGTTGATGACGCCGGATAACCCTCTTGCCCAACGGCTGACCGCTGGCTTATCGGAACTGCTAGCCTGCCAACTACTGCCATATTAACTGGTGGACTTGGGGGCCTTTAGAAAATTTGTGGCCATAGGCACACCGCAAAGGAAAGTTCCCGGAAGGAAATATTTCTCCCAGAAGGGCATCCCAGAGCTATATGGCCACTTTCAGCGGCAAGTGAATATATCTCTGGCACACAGTGTCGGTGCCAAGATGCATGTGACCACAGACACATGGTCTAGCAAACACAGCAGGGAAGGTACATAACTTTTACTGCCCACTCGGTGAACCTTCTGACTGCTGACAAGCATGTAACCCGGGGCTCCCTTGTGGATTTGGTGTTACCACAAATTGCATGCAGGCCTGCTTTTTCTTCTCCTTCTCCTACTCCATCCTCCGTCTCCTCCTCAGCTGACTCCTCCTTTTCCACTGCTACTGCCTCTTCTGCTGCACCCCCAAGCTCCTCAGAACCTATTTGACGTCCCAGGTGAGATGTTGCCGTGCTGTGCTGAGGCTGTTGTGCCTGGAAGCCAAGAGCCACACCGCTCCTGCACTCCTTTCAGCTCTGCAGTCTCAGACCGATTAGTGGCTAACCCTGTTCAATTTGATAGTTGGTAAAGTAGTGTGCGACAATGGTGTCAATCTGCAGAGCATGTTGAAACAGGGCAAAATTACGCAAGTGCCATGCATGCCACACGTCCTGAACTTAGTTGTGCAGCAATTTGTTGCCAAATACTCTGGGGTCCAGGACCTCTTGCGACAGGCCAGGAAATTCTCTGGCCTCTTTAGAAGATCTTACACGGCCATGGCTCGCCTTGCTGAGTGGCAACTAGTGATGAGTGGCAGGGGCAATATTCGAATTTGCGATAATTATCAAATATTCGTTAGAATATTCATCATATATTCGAGAATTCAAGATTATTTTCTTGATTGCAAAATTGGCAATGCAGTATGCGGATAATGCACATGCGCGATACAGGTGTGGCCTAGTTTTGCTAGTTGTCATACTGCCAGAAGTTTCCTGAAACTGGAGAAGATGGTTGGCAGCAACTTTTGTGAATGTGAGGAAGAACTCCTGATCACTTTAAGTAATTTTACATTGCAGCACTGTTTGAACAATAGCTTTATATGCAGATAGAGTGCTCCAATATATTCGCGATTGTGCAAATCGGCATTAATGACGCGCAATCGAAATACATGCAACTTCTAATTTTATTAGGTCTAAGTAGATATTACTGATTGGTGCAAGTATTGTTGTGACATCACACTACTATGTCTGTAGCATGTATGTACAGTCGTGGCCAAAAGTTTTGAGAATTACATAAATATTGGAAATTGGAAAAGTTGCTGCTTAAGTTTTTATAATAGGAATTTGCATATACTCCAGAATGTTATGAATAGTGATCAGATGAATTGCATAGTCCTTCTTTGCCATGAAAATTTACTTAATCCCAAAAAAACCTTTCCACTGCATTTCATTGCTGTCATTAAAGGACCCGCTGAGATCATTTCAGTAATCGTCTTGTTAACTCAGGTGAGAATGTTGACGAGCACAAGGCTGGAGATCATTATGTCAGGCTGATTGGGTTAAAATGGCAGACTTGACCTGTTAAAAGGAGGGTGATGCTTGAAATCATTGTTCTTTCATTGTTAACCATGGTGACCTGCAAAGAAACGAGTGCAGCCATCATTGCGTTGCATAAAAATGGCTTCACAAGCAAGGATATTGTGACTACTAAGATTGCACCTCAATCAACAATTTATAGGATCATCAAGAACTTCAAGGAAAGAGGTTCAATTCTTGTTAAGAAGGCTTCAGGGCGTCCAAGAAAGTCCAGCAAGTGCCAGGATTGTCTCCTAAAGAGGATTCAGCTGTGGGATTGGAGTGCCACCAGTGCAGAGCTTGATCAGGAATGGCAGCAGGCAGGTGTGAGCGCATCTGCACGCACAGTGAGGGGAAGACTTTTGGAAGATGGCCTGGTATCAAGAAGGGCAGTAAAGAAGCCACTTCTCTCCAAAAAAAACATCAGGGACAGATTGATCTTCTGCAGAAAATATGGTGAATGGACTGCTGAGGACTGGGGCAAAGTCATATTTTCCGATGAAGCCTTTTTTCTGATTGTTTGGGGCATCAGGAAAAAGGCTTGTCCGGAGAAGAAAAGGTGAGCACTACCATCAGTCCTGTGTCATGCCAACAGTAAAGCATCCTGAGACCATTCATGTGCGGGGTTGCTTCTCATCCAAGGGAGTGGGCTCACTCACAATTTTGCCCAAAAACACAGCCATGAATAAAGAATGGTACCAAAACACCCTCCAACAGCAACTTCTTCCAACAATCCAACAACAATTTGGTGAAGAACAATGCATTTTACACCATGCCATAAGGCAAAAGTGATAACTAAGTGGCTCGGGGACCAAAACATTGACATTTTGGGTCCATGGCCTGGAAATTCCCCAGATCTTAATCCCATTGAGAACTTGTGGTCAATCCTCAAGAGGCGGGTGGACAAACAAAATCCCACTAATTCTGACAAACTCCAAGAAGTGATTAAGAAAAAATGGGTTGCTATCAGTCAGGAATTGGCCTAGAAGTTGATTGAGAGCATGCTCAGTCGAATTGCAGAGGTCCTGAAAAAGAAGGGCCAACACTGCAAATACTGACTCTTTGCATAAATGTCATGTAATTGTCGATAAAAGCCTTTGAAACATATGAAGTGCGTGTAATTATATTTCACTACATCACAGAAAGAACTGAAACAAAGATCTAAAAGCAGTTTAGCAGCAAACTTTGTGAAAACTAATATTTGTGTCATTCTCAAAACTTTTGGCCACAACTGTATAGACAGCAGAGAAATATCTCTCACATGCACAATGCACATCCATTTTCCTGCCACACAGTATATACCACACACACACAAACACACTAGGGTGGCGGGACAGTCCAGTTTTCCTGGTCCTCTGTCCGGCGCAAGGCCAGGACGGCCAGCCTGAAGTTCTCCTTTTTTTGTGGTTACACGGGTGTTGGCAGTTGGCACGGGTCAAGATGGCTTTACGTATCCCCATCACTGGGAGCAGGGCCTGGCAGCATGTCCGGGCCACACAGTGCGCTGTATGACGTCATCAGCGCTGCTGCGTGAATGGTACGTCTGACGTGTACCTTTAGTTCAGACGGGAGCGTCTGGGCCATGGAGGCAAATGACCCCTTTCAGACTTGAACCATAGTAATTAATAAAATAATGACATGGCACCTTGTGTTGGAATAAAAATGGCTGCGATGCTTAATTATTATTATTAATAAATAATTAAAACTTCAAATAGCGGTAAATAAATAACCATTAAAAATTCCAATAACTACCGAAATCCACTCAGCAATAGCTGAGTGATACAGCCAGTCTAATAAAGCAAAGAGACATAGGGAGGGAGTGCGGAGCGACGATCCGGTCTTGATAAAACTGGCCCAGAAGCGCTGGTCCAGGCCGTCCAATGCTTAAAGGGGTTGTCCGGGTTCAGAGCTAACCCGGACATACCCTTATTTTCACCCCGGCAGCAGTCCTGAGCCTAGCATCGTAGCATCTCATGCTCCGATGCGCTCCCGTGCGGTGCGCTAAATAGCGCAGGGCACAGGCTCCTTTGTTTTCAATAACATACTGCCGGGCGGTAACTTCCGTGGGGCTCTGAGGGACGGGCTTTAGCTCTGCCCTAGCCGTTTTACTGGCTAGGGCAGAGCTAAATCCCGCCCATCAGTGCCGGTGACGTCACCGGGGTTCCTGTCAGCCCCATGGAGAGCCCGGAACTCCTAAAAATGTATTTGCCCTGTGCAATTTAGCGCACGGCAAAGGAGAGCATCGGAGCATGAACTGCTCCGATTTCTCCCACTGCCCCAGGTACTTACAGGACTATATATCTGAGTATAAATTATATATGGACTAAGCTGGAATAACTTGAGAATCATCTGTATATTATTATAAATGTACAGCTGGTATAAATTATAATTATTTAATTAGATCATGCTGTTATAACCTGGGTATCTCCTGTGTATAATTATATATGTACAGCTGGTATACGTTATGCATCTTCTTATATATAGTAGTGATGAGCTGCAGGGGTCATATTCGAATTAATGATATTTCGCGAATATTTTGTAGAATAGTCGTCATATTTTCGTGAATTTGTATATTGTTATATTCTACTTTTTTTTTACGAGAAAATCAGCAAGGTAATGATGGTGTAATATGCGAATATTATGCGCTCAATACAGGTGTGGGTCAAAAACGATTATATAGCACTATAGAATATAGCGCTATATATTCGTTTTTAAGAATATTTGTCATTTTTTCCATCTGAACGCATGATTCCTCCCTGCTTCTTGCTTGTGGGCCAATGAGTCATGGGCCCACAAGCAACTTAAGCAGGGAGGAATCATGACTGCAGATGGAAAATAATGATGGATATTCTAAAAAACAAATATATAGCACTATATTCAATATAGTGCTATATATTAGTTTTTTTGAATATTCATCATTTTTTTCCATCTGAAGTGAACACATGATTCCTACCTGCTTCTTGCTTGTGGGCCAATGACGTCATTGGCCCGTAAGCAAGAAGCATGGAGGAATTATGTGCTCAGATGGAAAAAATTATGAATATTCGATATAACGAATGTATAGCACTATATTCTAAATATTCGCAAATTCTCAAAGTGCCGATATTCGCAATTAAAATTCGTTATTCGAATATTCACGCTCGACACTAATATACAGTAATATGGGCCATGCTGGTATTACCTGGGCATCTACTATGTAGTATCTAACTACTGTGCGCCACTGTCCCCCATACACTGTCCTCCTTTTTGGGTTCCCTAACACACACACACACACACACAGAGTCTATAGATTTGAGTTTGTGTCCTGTTAGTCAGGACTCAGGAGAAGTCTTCTTTGTCTGATCGCCAGTATTTGCCGGTTCATTTAGTGTTACCCAGGGTGCACCATAGGGAGGCGAACCAGCTGTACACCCCATACCGTACCGTCACTTCATTAGACAGGTATATCTCTGCTTTGCTGGCCAATATCCGATTGCTCAGACCCTACACAAATACAATTGCAATACAATCAGATCTTATAATATTAAATCTAATATTTCTCCTTCAAAGACTTTAAAAACTTTTAGCTGTGTTGTTGAGGTCATTATTTTCAATACTTTTAGTTAAAACATTTAGGATTATATGCTTGCATCTTTATCCTGCAGCGCATGTTGGAGTGGGGCTATGACCGGACCCGGGTCCAAGAAGAGAAAAAGCGAATTGTGAGGGAAATACAGAAGTTGCTAAAGAGGGAGTTTTAAGGGGAAGCACACTTTGATGGTGATCATCAAACATTGGTCGGATCTAAAGAGGAGGCACATAGGGTGGATCAGTGAGATCCGTGACAGGAAATGCCCAGATACTTTTGTATCTCTCGCCTACACTCTGTAATGTAAATATACAGTTATTAAAATAAGTATTTCATCCCTTTACAAATGATTACTTAGTACCTGGTGTGACATGTACCAAATCAGCTAGTTACATCATACATCTCGACCTCGCTGTGAGTGTATATATATATATATATTTATACACACATGGAGGTACAGATGTATGATGTAACCAGCTGATTTTGTACGTTTCACACACACATAGATCAATATACATATGTGTGTGTATATTGTGAGGCAGTGACAGACCTCACACAGGTTAGAGACAAGGAAGCGGTGGATAGTATGGTCCACACCCCTATTCCACCACAGTTGAGACCAGCTGGAGATACTCAGGCTGGGATAAAGCACCTCCCAGTGTGTCAGTCTGGGGGAAGTGTTGTCTTGGGACAGAGACTGTGACAGAGGCCTGGAGGCTCTGTGAGTGTGGTCTCAGCCGGGCAAGGATGAGGGGCCACGAGGCTGGTTGGTAGCCTGGAGTTGGGGGACGCAGCGACGCCTGGGAGGGTCGCAGAGCCTTAGTCAGGCGGACTACTGACTCTTAATCCCCCACAAGAGACATTGGACTTGAGACTGTGTGTGAACGGTGCTCTGTACAGCCAGAAGTCTGTGGGACATTGGCTGGGAAAGTCGCATCGGTTCACAGGGTGTGAACTGTACCTAATAGGTGAGTCAGGGATGTTAATGTATTAGTTAAAGCCTGGACAGGCGAGTGTTTATTGTTTTGTTGCTCCGTTTTTGCTGGTGTGCCACAATAAATGCACTGTTTGGACCTTAAACCTGGTGTCCTGAAGCCGTATCTGTGAGGATGGTTCCCTGAAAGAAAGTTACCGCTCACAATATATGCATAAACTGCAATCATCATTCTGTATTCCAGTAAAAAGACCCATCGATCATTACATTACATACATACCCCACTTAATCCACTTAATTTGGATTTTTATATGAGTTCTGAGTTGTTTGTTTAAATTCTGAACATTGTGTGACTACAGGTGTTCCCATTCCTGCCGTCCGCCGCAGGCCTTCCACAGAGGATCTGGAGGTAGTGGTGGTGTCCCGGAGGAGGAGGAGGGAGAGCAGGTGGGACCCTCCTAGGAGCAGGATGCGCCACCCCCACCTGATGTGGGCAAAGTGGTGGAGGTGGACGCTGAAGAAGCCGGACCCTCTCAGTTTCCCCCCCAGGTACTGATGAGGAGGAGGAGGAGGTCACCAGCCCCCGCCAGGTAACACAGTGAGGGATTGTGTCTGGCAAGGAAGGTATTTTCCTCCCAGCATGTGCGGCTGGGCTGGTTTCCAGCCAGATGAGGTAAAATACCGGACCGGAAGCACCTGGCTGTCCTTAAATAGGCAGCTTGGCTCAGCAGAGATGTCTCTGTTTTTGGGATATGAGGCTTTGTAACGTGCTGGAAGGCTGAGAGCCACACGCTAGGGAAGCAGGCCCTCTAAAGCCTGCTGTGTACTACTAGAGACAGAACTGCCAGCAAGGTGACTTGTGTTATATGAACTTTCCATTGTGTGTGAATTAACACCAAGACTGCAAAGTTACGTGCTGTTTTCTGCAATTGCCCCAAGTGTGAAAAAACACTGATGTTTTGAGTTAAGAACTTGTATTTTGCCTCTGTTCTGGGCCCGCTTACCCTATTTACCAGAACATGTATATTGAATTCTGTATCCATAACATGTATATTGAATATTTCAAGGTGTATAGTGAGAATTTTGACCAATCAGGCGTTTTCCAGAATTAGGAAACACTTGGCTGTCAAAATTAAAAATTAAAAATTAAAAAATTTTCCAGGAAAAGTGGCATTACAACAACATTTTTCACTTTCACAAGGGGTAACAGCACAAAATGCACCCCACATTTTGTTAACCATTTTCCCCCGAATACGTTTTTTGGGGGAATTTTTGCCAATGATCTCTCTCTGGTATGTCACTGTCCATGTTGTGGGACTATTTGTGCAATTCTAGTAAGTATTTGGTGGCTGCAAATATGACCTGAAGGTTTATCAGGTTCGCCTGCCAATAAAGTCAATGTGGCCTGCCGCGAATGCGCGTTCGCAAACCGTCCTGGCCGATGTTCGTCCATCACTACTGGGCAGGAACCACATTTACCCAGTGGGCCATAAAGGACATAAATTGTCCTTGACCATAGTTATACAGTAGCTACACACCAAGCTGCCGTGCACTTTGGCAGACACCAACAGGCTCAAGGACTGGCCCACCTTCTGTTCTACATACATGTGCAGGGCCGGTACTGCCTTTTTAGCAAAGAAATGACAGCTTGGGACTCTCCACCTCAACTCAGCACAAGCCATCAGTTCTCTAAAAGGTGCAGAGTCCACCACTTGGAAAGAGAGGGACTGCAGCACCAGCAACTTGGCCAGGAGCACGTTCAGCTTCTGTGCCGTTGGATGAGTGCGTGCATACTGTTGTCTCTTGCCAATCGCTTCGGTGATCGATTGCTGATGGAATGACTGACGAGGAGGAGGAGGAGGAACAGGAGCATCAGGACCAGCAGATGATGGGAAGGACAGACAGCTCCCTTCGGCTGAGGTGGTAGAGCCTTGACTGTATGAAATTGGGTGCGTGCCACTGGGTGGTGCAGCGGTTGCTGCGGCAGGCTGGACCACCACATCTGAGCCACGGTTCTCCCAGGCCACTTTATGGTGATGCTACATGTGTTGACACAGGGCCGTTATGCCAACATTGGCACCCTGGCCTTGCTTCACCTTCTGCCCACAAATCCGGCAAATGACCATGTTCACCTCCTCTGGCAGCCTAACCAAAAATTGCCACACCACCGAGTATGGCATTTTTCCAACAACACTCTGCTCTGACTGCCTGCTACTAGGGATGAGCGAACCCGCACTGTATAGTTCGGGTTCGTACCGAATTTTGGGGTGTCCGTGACACGGACCCGAACCCGGACATTTTCGTAAAAGTCCGGATTCGGGTTTGGTGTTCGTCGCTTTCTTGGCGCTTTTTGAAATCAACAAGCGTCATACTACTTGCCCCAAGAGGCCGTCACAGCCATGCCTACTATTGGCATGGCTGTGATTGGCCAGAGCACCATGTGACCCAGCCTCTATTTAAGCTGGAGTCACATAGTGCCGCCCGTCACTCTGCTCTGATCAGCATAGGGAGAGGTTGCAGCTGAGACGTTAGGGCGAGATTAGGCAGTGATTAACTGCTCCAAAAGACTTCATTCAGAGATAGATCTGCAGCTGTGGATGATTGAACTGCTGCTATTGAATTGCTCACTGTTTTTAGGCTGCCCAGAGCGTTTTTCAGTCACTTTTTTCTGGGGTGATCGGCGGCCATTTTGTGTCTTGTGGTGTGCCAGCACAAGCTGCCACCAAGTGCATTTAACCCTCAATGGTGTGGTTGTTTTTTGGCTAAATCCTACATCAGGGTCAAGCTGTCACACCAAGTGCATTTAACCAGCAATAGTGTGGTTATTTTTTGGCCATATACTACATCAGGGGCAAGCTGAGCCTGTCACCAAGTGCATTTAACCCTTAATAGTGTGGTTGTTTTTTGGCTAAATCCTACATCAGGGTCAAACTGTCACACCAAGTGCATTTAACCAGCAATAGTGTGGTTATTTTTTGGCCATATACTACATCAGGGGCAAGCTGAGCCTGTCACCAAGTGCATTTAACCCTCAATGGTGTGGTTGTTTTTGGCTAAATACTACATCAGGGTCAAGCTGTCACACCAAGTGCATTTAACCATCATTAGTCTGGTTATTTTTTGGCCATATACTATATCAGGGGCAAGCTGAGCCTGTCACCAAGTGCATTTAACCCTCAATAGTGTGGTTGGTCAAGCTGTCACACCAAGTGCATTTAACCATCAATAGTGTGGTTATTTTTTGCCCATATCGCAGTCTAATTCTGTCAGTAAACGTATACCTGTCACCCAGCGCCTAAATAATAGGCCTCAAATTTATATCCAGCTAAATCTGTCGTTACTGCTGTGGCTGGTCAAGTTATTTAGTGTCCGTCAAAGCACAGTTTTTGTTCTGGGTTGAAATACAAATCCCAATTTAGCAATTTCCTAATTTAGTGGTTTCTGCTGTATCAGAGCTATTTTAAATCTATCCCTAAAAGGGTATATAAGATTCAAGGTGCACATAGGGCCATTCTGAATAACTTCACACACACGCTACTGTGCATTTCCAAGTCTAATTCTGTCAGTAAACCTATACCTGTCACCCAGCGCCTAAATACTAGGCCTTTAAATTTATATCCAGCTAAATCTGTCGTTACTGCTGTGGCTGGTCAAGTTATTTAGTGTCCGTCAAAGCACAATTTTTGTTCTGGGTTGAAATACAATTCCCAATTTAGCAATTTCCTAATTTAGTGGTTTCTGCTGTATCAGAGCTATTTTAAATCTATCCCTAAAAGGGTATATAAGATTCAAGGTGCACATAGGGTCATTCTGAATAACTTCACACACACGCTACTGTGCATTTCCAAGTCTAATTCTGTCAGTAAATGTATACCTGTCACCCAGCGCCTAAATAATAGGCCTCAAATTTATATCCAGCTAAATCTGTCGTTACTGCTGTGGCTGGTCAAGTTATTTAGTGTCCGTCAAAGCACATTTTTTGTTCTGGGTTGAAATACAATTCTCAATTTAGCAATTTAGCAATTTCCTAATTTAGTGGTTTCTGCTGTATCAGAGCTATTTTAAATCTATCCCTAAAAGGGTATATAAGATTCAAGGTGCACATAGGGTCATTCTGAATAACTTCACACACACGCTACTGTGCATTTCCATGTCTAATTCTGTTAGTAAACCTATACCTGTCACCCAGCGCCTAAATAATCGGCCTCAAATTTATATCCAGCTAAATCTGTCATTACTGCTGTGCCTGTATTAGTGTAAAACGGTACTTAAATAGATAGCCAGATAGTGTTAGGTGTCTGTAAAAAAAGGCCTGAATTTGAATTCAATACATTGGGCCAAATAATATTTTTCTTATTGTGGTGAACGGTAACAATGAGGAAAACATCTAGTAAGGGACGCGGACGCGGACATGGTCGTGGTGGTGTTAGTGGACCCTCTGGTGCTGGGAGAGGACGTGGCCGTTCTGCAACAGCCATATGTCCTAGTGTACCAAATACCGCAGGTCCCAGTAGCCGCCATAATTTACAGCAATATTTGGTGGGGCCCAATGCCGTTCTAAGGATGGTAAGGCCTGAGCAGGTACAGGCATTAGTCAATTGGGTGGCCGACAGTGGATCCAGCACATTCACATTATCTCCCACCCAGTCTTCTGCAGAAAGCGCACAGATGGCGCCTGAAAACCAAGCCCATCAGTCTGTCACATCACCTCCATGCACACCAGGGAAACTGTCTGAGCTGCAAGTTATGCAGCAGTCTCTTATGCTGTTTGAAGACTCCGCTGGCAGGGTTTCCCAAGGGCATCCACCTAGCCCTTCCCCAGCGGTGGAAGACATAGAATGCACTGACGCACAACCACTTATGTTTCCTGATGATGAGGACATGGGAATACCACCTCAGCATGTCTCTGATGATGACGAAACACAGGTGCCAACTGCTGCGTCTTTCTGCAGTGTGCAGACTGAACAGGAGGTCAGGGATCAAGACTGGGTGGAAGACGATGCAGGGGACGATGAGGTCCTAGACCCCACATGGAATGAAGGTCGTGCCACTGACTTTCACAGTTCGGAGGAAGAGGCAGTGGTGAGACCGAGCCAACAGCGTAGCAAAAGAGGGAGCAGTGGGCAAAAGCAGAACACCCGCCGCTAAGAGACTCCGCCTGCTATTGACCGCCGCCATCTGGGACCGAGCACCCCAAAGGCAGCTTCAAGGAGTTCCCTGGCATGGCACTTCTTCAAACAATGTGCTGACGACAAGACCCGAGTGGTTTGCACGCTGTGCCATCAGAGCCTGAAGCGAGGCATTAATGTTGTGAACCTTAGCACAACCTGCATGACCAGGCACCTGCATGCAAAGCATGAACTGCAGTGGAGTAAACACCTTAAAAACAAGGAAGTCACTCAGGCTCCCCCTGCTACCTCTTCTGCTGCTGCCGCCTCGGCCTCTTCTGCTGCTGCTGCCTCGGCCTCTTCCTCCGCCTCTGGAGGAACGTTGGCACCTGCCGCCCAGCAAACAGGGGATGTACCACCAACACCACCACCTCCGTCACCAAGCATCTCAACCATGTCACACACCAGCGTTCAGCTCTCCATCTCACAAACATTTGAGAGAAAGCGTAAATTCCCACCTAGCCACCCTCGATCCCTGGCCCTGAATGCCAGCATTTCTAAACTACTGGCCTATGAAATGCTGTAATTTAGGCTGGTGGACACAGACAGCTTCAAACAGCTCATGTCGCTTGCTGTCCCACAGTATGTTGTTCCTAGCCGGCACTACTTCTCCAAGAGAGCCGTGCCTTCCCTGCACAACCAAGTATCCGATAAAATCAAGTGTGCACTGCCCAACGCCATCTGTGGCAAGGTCCACCTAGCCACAGATACGTGGACCAGTAAGCACGGCCAGGGACGCTATATCTCCCTAACTGCACACTGGGTAAATGTAGTGGCAGCTGGGCCCCAGGCGGAGAGCTGTTTGGCGCACGTCCTTCCGCCACCAAGGATCGCAGAGCAAGATTCTTTGCCTCCTGTTGCCACCTCCTCCTACTCAGCTTCCTCCTCCTCTTCTTCCACCTGCTCATCCAGTCAGCCACACACCTTCACCACCAACTTCAGCACAGCCCGGGGTAAACGTCAGCAGGCCATTCTGAAACTCATATGTTTGGGGGACAGGCCCCACACCGCACAGGAGTTGTGGCGGGGTATAGAACAACAGACCGACGAGTGGTTGCTGCCGGTGAGCCGGTTTGACACACATCCCTTGCTTGGCGCATGTGCTGAATTTGGTGGTGCAGAAGTTCATTCACAACTACCCCGACATGTCAGAACTGCTGCATAAAGTGCGGGCCGTCTGTTCGCGCTTCCGGCGTTCATATCCTGCCGCTGCTCGCCTGTCTGCGCTACAGCGTAACTTCGGCCTTCCCGCTCACCGCCTCATAAGCGACGTGCCCACCAGGTGGAACTCCACCTTGCACATGCTGGACAGACTGTGCGAGCAGCAGCAGGCCATAGTGGAGTTTCAGCTGCAGCACGCACGGGTCAGTCGCACTACGGAACAGCACCACTTCACCACCAATGACTGGGCCTCCATGCTAGACCTGTGTGCCCTGTTGCGCTGTTTCGAGTACTCCACCAACATGGCCAGTGGCGATGACGCCGTTATCAGCGTTACAATACCACTTCTATGTCTCCTTGAGAAAACACTTAGGACGATGATGGAAGAGGAGGTGGCCCAGGAGGAGGAGGAGGAGGAGGAAGAGGGGTCATTTTTAGCACTTTCAGGCCAGTCTCTTCGAAGTGACTCAGAGGGAGGTTTTTTGCAACAGCAGAGGCCAGGTACAAATGTGGCCAGCCAGGGCCCACTACTGGAGGACGAGGATGAGGAGGAGGTGGAGAAGGATGAGGATGAAGCATGGTCACAGCGGGGTGGCACCCAATGCAGCTCGGGCCCATCACTGGTGCGTGGCTGGGGGGAAAGGCAGGACGATGACGATACGCCTCCCACAGAGGACAGCTTGTCCTTACCCCTGGGCAGCCTGGCACACATGAGCGACTACATGCTGCAGTGCCTGCGCAACGACAGCAGAGTTGCCCACATTTTAACGTGTGCGGACTACTGGGTTGCCACCCTGCTGGATCTACGGTACAAAGACAATGTGCCCACCTTACTTCCTGCACTGGAGCGTGATAGGAAGATGTGCGAGTACAAGCGCACGTTGGTAGACGCGCTACTGAGAGCATTCCCAAATGTCACAGGGGAACAAGTGGAAGCCCAAGGCCAAGGCAGAGGAGGAGCAAGAGGTCGCCAAGGCAGCTGTGTCACGGCCAGCTCCTCTGAGGGCAGGGTTAGCATGGCAGAGATGTGGAAAAGTTTTGTCAACATGCCAAAGCTAACTGCACCACCACCTGATACGCAACGTGTTAGCAGGAGGCAACATTTCACTAACATGGTGGAACAGTACGTGTGCACACCCCACCACGTACTGACTGATGGTTCGGCCCCATTCAACTTCTGGGTCTCTAAATTGTCCACGTGGCCAGACCTAGCCTTCTATGCCTTGGAGGTGCTGGCCTGCCCGGCGGCCAGCGTTTTGTCTGAACGTGTATTCAGCACGGCAGGGGGCGTCATTACAGACAAATGCAGCCGCCTGTCTACAGCCAATGTGGACAAGCTGACGTTCATAAAAATGAACCAGGCATGGATCCCACAGGACCTGTCCATCCCTTGTGCAGATTATACATTAACTACCTCCCCATAACCATATATTATTGTACTCCAGGGCACTTCCTCATTCAATCCTATTTTTATTTTCATTTTACCATTATATTGCGAGGCTACCCAAAGTTGAATGAACCTCTCCTCTGTCTGGGTGCCGGGGCCTAAATATATGACAATGGACTGTTGCAGTGGTGGCTGACGTGAAGCCTGATTCTCTGCTATGACATGCAGACTGATTCTCTGCTGACCTGAAGCCAGATTCTCTGTTACGGGACCTCTCTCCTCTGCCTGGGTGCTGGGCCTAAATATATGACAATGGACTGTTGCAGTGGCGGGTGACGTGAAGCCTGATTCTCTGCTATGATATGAAGACTGATTCTCTGCTGACATGAAGCCAGATTCTCTGTTACGGGACCTCTCTCCTCTGCCTGGGTGCTGGGCCTAAATATATGACAATGAACTGTTGCAGTGGTGGCTGATGTGAAGCCTGATTCTCTGCTATGACATGCAGACTGATTCTCTGCTGACATGAAGCCAGATTCTCTGTTACAGGACCTCTCTCCTCTGCCTGGGTGCCTGGGCCTAAATATATGCCAATGGACTGTTGCAGTGGTGGCTGACGTGACGCCTGATTCTCTGCTATGGGACCACTCTCCAATTGATATTGGTTAATTTTTATTTATTTTATTTTTATTTTTATTCATTTCCCTATCCACATTTGTTTGCAGTGGATTTACCTACATGTTGCTGCCTTTTGCAGCATTCTAGCTCTTTCCTGGGCTGTTTTACAGCCTTTTTAGTGCCGAAAAGTTTGGGTCCCCATTGACTTCAATGGGGTTCGGGTTCGGGACGAAGTTCGGCCGAACTTCTCGAACCCGAACATCCAGGTGTCCGCTCAACTCTACCTGCTACTGCTGCCTTCGTGAACCCCTGCCCCGCTACTTTCTGGGCCGGTATGCTCCTGTGAAGCGGGTGGTCTACCATGGGCACGTTTGGTTACCAACCTCCCAAAGCTGCCACCCTGCAGACTCACAGCCACACTACCACCCTGCAGGCTCAGCCACTGCATAACACGCAAGCTGCCACTCTCTTCTCCTGATGATGATGATGATGCCCCTTCTTCACCCGGCTCCCAAGCACGATCTGCTACATCATCATCATCATCATCCGCTACTGTCTGCATGTCACTGATGTCCTTCTCAATGGTCTCAGGGCCAGGAACCTGACCGCTCGCAACACCTGCTCCAACATAACTCTCCTCATCACTACTTGCCCACCTACCGGAGGAAGCGGCAGATGTCTCCTCCACAACTTGGCTGATGTCCTTCCTTTAGTTGATGACTTTTCTCTAGTAACTTGTTCTCGCTGAAAAGTGGAGCCAAGCCTATGGCATGTAAGGGTACTTTCACACTTGTGACAGAGGATTCTGGCAAAACGTATGCAAACTGATGACAAATGCATTGAAATGCCGGATCTCTCTCTCCGGTGTCATCCAGAAAAACGTATCAGGTATAAAAAATGTTTGCATTTTTTTCGGTCCGCGCATGCGCAGTCCGGAAAGCCGGATCCGTTTTGCCGGAACGCTTAATGACGGATATGGCACTCATACACTTCAATGTAAATTAATGCCCGCATTCCGGCAAGTGTTCAGTCTTTTTGGGCGGAGAGAAGACTGCAGCGTGCTGCGGTATTTTCTCCGTCCTGAAATGGCAAAAAGACTGAACTGAAGACATCCTGATGCATCCTGAACAGATTGCTCTCCATTCAGAATGCATTAGAATAAAACTGATAGTTCTTTTCCGACTTTGAGCCCCTAGGACGGAACTCAATGCCAGAAAAGAATAACTTTAGTGTGAACGTACCCTCATACTTCTCACGCTGAGGGAACTGAAAATGACAGAGGAAGGTTCAGGACAAGTGGGGGCACAGGGCCTACTCCCGGGCCATGCCAACTAAGTGTAGTGTCAGAGAAACCCACCGACTCTTGGCTAGGGGTGGCTGATGTCACTTGCGACGAACTCAAAGACCGAGTCAACCATTCAAGCACCGCTGGGTTGCTGGTCAAGATATGACCACTAGATGACACTGGGAGCTCAGGCCTCTCGCTGCAACTCCTGCTGCCACCCCTTACTTCTTCTCCTGCCTATATTTATTTTGTTCAGATTTTTTAAAATTATATCTCACCTTTTCGGGCGATGCCATCTTCTCGAGTTCCAGCAGATCAGCTTTGACGAAGGAGATATACTCATCAGTTGGATCCATTGCCTTTTCCTTGGAAACTAGCCATATTAAGATTCCATTCCTCGATGTGCTACTTCAGGTAGAAAATAACTCTATGCTCTAAACCCACAGATAGAAAAAACTTGCTGTTATTTAATAGCTACCACCCACCTGGTCTGATTAAATCCCTCCCGCTATCGCAACTGATGAGGGTTAAGAGAATTGTATCCAACCCTAAAACAGACGAAACAAGGATACTACAAATGAATAAAAAATTCTCCGACCGGGGGTTCCCATCAGAGATATTGATGGAACACATGCACCTCATCAATAATACCAACAGGGACGACCTCCTCAAACCTAATGGGAATAAACAGAACATTAGGATCCCTTGCATTACCACCTACTCCACTTGGAGTCCCTCCATCAAAAAGATAATAAAACAGACACTGGCGGATTCTACAGAGAAGTGCCCCCAGTGACTTTCATTTCAGACCTCTTATGTCATACAAACTTCCCCACATCATTCGTGATCGTTTGGTGAGATCCGACTTCGGATCTGGGAAAAACGACCCACAACGATCTATCACCGGGTCTCCCAACTTGGGCACATACTCATGTTTGGGATGTGCCCAATGTGGCAATGTCACAAAAGATAACACTTTTACCCATCCGTAATCAGGTAAAAAATACTACATCAGAGGTCACTTCTCATGCACTATGTAGGAGAGTCCCAGGGATAATAATGAATGGACGATACGTGCCACGATAGGTCCTGGCCTCGGTGGAGTAAGAACCGGATCATTGCGGTTACAGAGGCGAATTCTGCTGGCGCAACGTGTCCAGGCCGGTTCTTACTGGGAACAGGTAAAGAGCAGGGTGGGTGCCTGTTCCCCACGGCCAGCCCAGGTTTTTGGTGGAGCTGGGCCTTTGAAGAACCCAACCTGCTGAAGATGGGAGTGGGGTGTGTCTTGCTGTGCTGGAGATTTTGACAGACAGAGTCGGTGCTGGTCAAGGAGAGACTGGGCGCAGCACAAACTGAAGGCTAGCCCTGGGACCTGTGGTGCCACTAGCCGAAGGGCCTCCGGCCTAAGGGAGACAAAGGCAGGTAGCCTAGAAGCCTGGTGTGGTCCATACAGAAACAAGGTGACTCAAACCTGCTGTTTGTTTGCTGTGGAAGGACTTTTTTTTCTATGCTCTATGTGAATACGCCCCTGTGTGGTCTGCACATTGCCTGTTATGCCTTTGGTGTGAATAAAGTCACGGTGCATCACAAATACTGTCTGTGATTGCCTTAATACTGCCGCCGCTACTGTAGCCTATCACGAGCACACCCTTACAACTACCAGTTTCGTCATCTACCTCATCAAATGTCCTCGAAAACTGGGGTATGTGGGCGAGACCACACAAAAAAAAATCAAAGATAGAATTAGTCAACACAAATCTAATATTCATACCAGTAAGAGGGAAACTCCATTAGTACAACATTTTCTGAAACTTTAACATACACCCAGCCAACTCCGTTTCCAAGTCATTGATTAGGTCCCGACCCCCCGTAGAGGGGGTAATCAAGAGGAAATGTGTCACGGCTGAGGATGGGGAAAACCCTCAGCCGTGCGATGCTCAGAAATGCCCAGTCGCTACTCGGTCAGGGCAACAGAATTAGGGAGCAGGTCACCTCCTATTGCGTCCCTAACGCTGACCCTGTCTCCTGTCCATATGAGCCGACCCTGGTGGTAGGAGGGCTCATACTCTGGAACCTAATAGTTCCTGCAAGCATTCAGGATGGCTCTGAAGTAAGGAGTAGGGTAAGACAACCTACTCCTCCTAGGCACGGAGGCGCAGGAGTCTCACTGGCCAAGCAGCATGAAAGAAGGGAAACATGAACAGAACTATGAACATGACAGGTGAACCCAAACAGTTCCACACAAACCTGCCACAGCCTTGCTGACTGGAACCTGTGCTCTGAAAACGCTGTCCACACAAACATAGACAAACAGCACACACATAAAAACACACAGGAACCAGGACGTCCATAGCTGCAATAAAACCAAAGGTAACGGACATAAACTAAACATCAGGGGTTAGGATTTTATGGCCCTTACTGGAAGATAGTATTCACAGGAGGCTGCTCCAGCTAAGCATGGCTGAAGCAACCCACTGAGCCATGCCAAACACAGAGGCTATATAGGCCTAAGAGGCCACACCCACACAGACACACCCAGTGTCTCACACACACAGAAAGGGAGTTAACCCTTCCATCACCAGGGAAGGGAAAACACCACTAAAAGGGGAAGTGCACACAATAACATAAAACCTAGTGCACACATACACACACATGAAGTCATGAAGTCAATGATCACATATATGCTACATTAAACACACAAAACCAGATGTGTCTTATTTAGATATTCCACATTATCCACCAGATACTGAGGAACACGCCAGAATGGCTGTGTAATTGACTGAAAATAATCTTCCTACCAGTCCTTAAGAAATAATCTGTAATTTGAAGATATTTACAGTGCTTAAGATGGCCGCTACAATTCTCGGTGAGACTGAGCATTTGCCTATTTCTTTCCAGTCATTACCGTATTTAATATGGTGCCACAAGCCCAGGGCGAATTAGGGCGCATGCGCCTGATGGCACACAGCCCTTTATATCATTACATCCAAACATTGCGACTCATTACACGCCTGCTGAGCCGGATGTCCCGCCCCACACTTGACCGGGCTGATTTCCTGATATAACCCCACGGCGTGCCTCCAATTTACTGCACGCCGTGGAATTCGTACGACCGGCCTTCTCAGGTAAGGCATCGCCGATGCCTCTATGACACTTTTGACCACTCAAAAGCAGTGCGCTTGGTTGGGTCGCACACTTTGCCGATTCTATAGCACTTTATTGCATTTGTAGTGTATATACACTGCACTACCATACTGGCCACATCTGGTTTAGTTGTGTGTGATTGGACACCGTCTGCATTGCACCTCTGACCTGCATGTAATATATTAACCCCTAAAATATAACATATCAACCCTAAAAGGTTATTCCAGCCTGTCAATTGCTTATTTCTTTCAGGATACCACTCAACTGACCTGGATCATGTCAATTGAATTTTTCTGTTTTCTATTCACTTAATCATGTATTTTCATCGTACTTACCCTTTGGCCAGTGTCACCCACACGGACATACTATGTTTTTCCCTTTATATGAAATATTGTACATTATAATTAATGAAAAATTTATATTATGGATGAAATATTGTACATTATGATTAATGAATTTTTTAAATATCTGTATTGATATATCCCTTGTGCTTACATTTATAGCTTGATAAAGGGCACCAAATTGAGCCCGAAACATCGCAATAAGCAATAAATGTTACTCTGAGATTGTACCACTGGTAAAATAAATATTGAAATGAAGGTATATGCCGTCCTTGGTGTGCTGTCTCCAAACCACTGATATAAGTCATTTATAGACACCTCGGGTGGAAGGGGTCTGAAAGGGGACGTGCACCCACAAAAGCTGCTGATAAGACGTGTGCTGAAGTCTTGCTGTGATTAGAATCTCTCCCTGGAATAAGTAATACTGAAAAATGGCAGAATCCCAAATGGCTGAGGCAATTTTTCAGACTGTGACCTCACAGGGGCTGGCTGGCTGCTGATTGGCTGCATGCATGGCATTGTGGGTTAACCCTCATTCCCAGAGTTCTTTGCGCCATGTCCTAACATGTGCAGCATCTATTTTAGGAAAAAATGTGATTCATTACCACGAAGCATGAGGAATTTCGGATTCGGTGCCATAACCATAACAACCCAGCCATTTTTCTTAACTGCTGTTGGTCAGCTTTAGGCTAGGGCTACAGGACGACAATACGTTGCATGACACATAGGGCACAACTATGCTGCTACATGCATCCATCTTAGATGCATTCTTTGCGACTGTCATGTCGGAGTCGCAGCATGTCGCATGTCGCAGTGCGACACCGTAGCCTATCATTGTAAAAGTTGTTAAGACAAAATGTCACGCGACACATGTTGTCGTGTAGCCCTAGCATTAAAGGGGCAAGGTGCTGTGGAGGTCACTGTTAAAAGGGGCAGACACTGTGGAGGTCACTATTAAAGGGGGCAGGCACTGTGGAGGTCACTGTTAAAGGGGCAGGCACTGTGGAGGTCACTGTTTAAGGGGCCCGTACTGTGGAAGTCACTGTTAAAGGGGCGGGCACTGTGGAGGTCACTGTTAAAAGGGGCGGACATTGAGGAGGTCACTGTTAAAGGGGCAGGCACTGTGGAGTTCACTGTTAAAGAGGCGGGCACTGTGGAGGTCACTGTTAAAGGGGCAGAAACTGTGGAGGTCACTGTTAAAGGGCGGACACTGTGGAGGTCACTGTTAAAGGGGCGGACACTGTGGAGGTCACTGTTAAAGGGGCTGGACTGTGGAGGTCATTGTTAAAGGGGCTGGCACTGTGGAGGTCACTGTTAAAGAGGAGGGCATTGTGGAAGTTACTGTTAAATGAGTTTCTGTCTGTCCCGACGTCTGTCTGTCTGTCTGCTCTTTATGCACGACTGGACCGATCTTCACCAAATTTGGCACACATGTACATCAGGTGTCTGGGAAGGTTTTAGACCAGGCCTCTGCTCTCTAGGACGTACCGTTCCTGAGATATTCCCCCAAAATTACCTGCATTAGCCAATGCAAGCCTGCAAGTCTTTCTCTTCAATTCCCAACTGCCATACACACTGTCACATGTCCCTTATCAGCCAGTAGAAGCTCGCAGGCCCTTAGTCTACACATGCACACAGTCATACACCAGGTTTCCATAACACCCCAGCCATTTTTATTCCCTGCTGTAGGTCAGCTTTAGGATAGGGCTACATGACAACATGTGTTGCATGACTACACTGTGACATTGATGTTGCACAACAATTTTTATAATGATAGTCTATGGTGTTGCACTGCGACATGCTGCGACTGTGATACGACAGTCACAGAAAAATCCATCTTGGATGGATTTTTTGCGAGTGTCATGTCGCAGCATGTCACAGCGCGACACCATAGCCTATCATTATAAAAATTGTTGCGTGACATTGGTGCGACAAAATGTGTCATGTATCCCTAGCCTTAAAGGGGCAGGGCGCTGTGGAGGTCACTGTTAAGGGGGCAGGGGCCACTATTAAAAGGGCAGCTGCTGTGGAGCTCACTGTTAAAGGGGCGTTCACTGTGAATGTAACTGTTAAGGGGGCAGGCCGCTGTGGAAGTCACTGTTGAAGGAGCAGGCACTGTGGAGGTCACTGTTAAGGGGCAGGGGCCACTATTAAAGGGGCATCTGCTGTGTAGGTGACTGTTAAGTCAGCAGGGTAATGTGAGGTCTCTGTTAAGGGAGCAGGGTACTGTGGAGGTCACTGTTAAGGGAACAGGGCACTGTAGAGGTCACTGTTAAGGGAACGGGGTACTTTGGCAGTTGCTGTTAAAGGGACGGGTGCTGTGGAGGTCTCTGTCAAGGGGGCAGAAAACAGTGGCGGACACAGATAAGGGGACAGTCTTCTATGGAGGTCAGTGTTAAGGGGCAGGGTACTATTTAGGTCACTGTTAAGGGCGCAGGCCCCTGAGGAGGTCAATTTCAAGGGAGTGGGGTGCTGTGAAACTCAATGTTAAAGGGGCGGGCTGCTGTGAAGGTCAAAGTTAAGGGGATGGGCGCTGTGGAGGTCCCATTTTAAGGAGGTGGGGCACTGTACGGGGGTCAGTGTTAAGGGGACGGGGTATTCTAGAGGTCACTGTTATGGGGGATACTGTCGATATCTTTTAACGACACACAGAAACGTTAAATGAAATATGCGAAGCCGGGTCCTTCTGCTAGTCCCTTATATATAAAAATGAGTTTCTGTCTGTCCGTCTGTCTGTTCTTTATGCTCGACCAAACGACTGGACCGATCTTCCAAAAATTTGGCACACAGGTACATCAGGTGTCTGGGAATCTTTTAGACCAGGTCTCAGCTCTAGAGGACATACCATTCCTGAGATATTCCCCCAAAATGACCAGCATTAGCCAATAGAAGCCTGAAAGTCTTTCACTCATATCTCAACTGCCATACACACAGTCACATGTCCCTTATCAGCCAACAGAAGCTTGCAGGCCCTTAGTCTCCACATACACACAGTTTTACTCCAGGTTTCCATAACAAACCAGCCATTTTTCTTCACTGCTGTAGGTCAGCTCAGCTTTAGGCTAGGGCTACACGACGACAATAAGTCGCACGGCACATAGGGCACAGCTACACTGCTATATGCATCAATCTCGGATGGATTTTTTCAATCTCGGACTGTCTTGTCGCAGTCAAAGCATGTCGCAGTGCGACACCATAGCATATCATTATAAAAATTGTTGCGCAACATTGGTACGAAAAAATGTCATCATGTAGCCCTAGCCTTAAAGGGGCAGGGTGCTGTAGAGGTCACTGTTAAGGGGGCAGGGACCAAAATTAAAGGGGAAGCTGCTGTGGATGTTACTGTTAAGGGGGCGAGCATTGTGGAGGTCACTGTTAAAGGGGCAGCTGCTGTGGATGTTACTGTTAGGTCCCTTTCACACGAGCGTGATTTCCGCGCGGGTGCAATGCGTGACGTGAACGCATAGCACCCGCACTGAATCCTGACCCATTCATTTCAATGGGGCTGTGTACATGAGCGTTTTTTTTCACGCATCACTTCTGCAATGCTTTGAAATCGCAGCATGTTCTATATTCTGCGTTTGTAATGCAGGACAGGCCCCATAGAAGTGAATGGGGCTGCGTGAAAAACGCATTGCATCCGCAAGCAAGTGCGGGTGCGATGCGTTTTTCACTGATGGTTGCTAAGAGACGTTGTTTGTAAACATTTAGTTTTTTATCACGCGCGTGAAAAACGCATCAAAGCGCATTGCACCCGCGAGGAAAAAACTGAACAACTAAACGCAATCGCAGACAAAACTGACTTGTTTTAGTGCCAAAATCGCAGCATTTTCACTGAACGCACCCTGAACGCATCCGGATCAAATCCGTCACGCCCGTGTGAAACCAGCCTTAAGGGGGCGAGCACTGTAGAGGTCACTGTTAAAGGGGCAGCTGCTGTGGAGGTCACTGTTAAGTCAGCAGAGTACTGTGAGGTCACTGCTAAGGGAGCGAGTGTCACGGTCCCACCTATGACAGGGACTAGAAGATCGAGGATACTGGCTTCTTGTGATTGACAGCCTCTTTGGTTTCCCCTTTCTGTGTTGTTGCTGGGGATGACCACACCTCTTGTCTCATGTGTAGCTTATAGGTGAAACTCAAAAAATTTGAATATCGTGCAAAAGTTCATTTATTTCAGTAATGCAACTTAAAAGGAGTTGCATTAATGCAGCTTAAAATTTGAAAGAATATTGTGAAAAGGTTCAATATTCTAGTCTCAAAGTATCACACTCTAGTCAGCTAATTAATCCATACCCCCTGAGCAAAGGGTGCCTGAGATTTAGACTTTGGGGTTTTCATAAGCTGTAAGCCATAATCATCCAAATAAAGGCTGGAAATATCTCTTTGCATGTAATGAGTCTATCTCATATATTAATTTCACCTTTTAAGTTGCATTACTGAAATAAATGAACTTTGCCCGCTATTCTTATTTTTTGAGTTTCACCTGTAAGTGGTCAATTCTTCTCCTCTATTTAGCCTGGCCTCACCCATCATGCTATGCAGTTGATAGCTCCTTGTTTGTGGAAGTCCTGGTGTTGGTTCTCTCTTTGTTCCTGCTTGTCCTCATACTTCTGGAACTTAAGTATATCTTATTTGTTGTTTGTTGTTTTCCCCTAACTCCTGATATTAGGCCTTCATCTGGGAAGGAATAGGCCATCCGTGTACTGACACTATTTGCAGGGCCCTATTAGTTGTACTTACCAGGCCTGTCCTAAGGTTACACTTCCGGACAGGTTTCCGGGGGGGAGTGACAACTTCATTCGGTTCAAAGAATGGTGTAAGTTGTACTTTAAGGTACGCCCACTCTCATCAGGGAATGAGAGTCAAAGAGTTGGTATTATTATTTCGCTGCTTAAAGGGGACGCTCAATCAGGCTTTTTCTCTGCCGACCGGATCACAGTCCCTCCGGTCGGTAGATTCATTTTTCAGAGCTCTAGGTTTCATCTACGATGACCCGGATCGGCTCTTTCTGGCTGAGACCAAGTTACGTGGTTTACGACAGGCAGAGCTTTCTGCGGAGATCTATTGCTCTGAATTTAGGAGATGAGTTACGGATACGGAGTGGAATGATCCAGCTCTCTGTAGCCAATTCTGTCAGAGGTCAAAGGCCCCTCACTCTCAGAACGAACTATCATAACGTGGTGGCTTCCTCTGACACCTTGGGAGGAGAGACTCCTGAGTTTATGCCTGGTGACAAACTCATGCAGTTAGGGGGAGCTTCCCCTGGGCCTACTTGCAAGTGTTCTAGTCATAAGAAGGGAGTATGTTTTTTCTATGGGAAAAGTTTTGTTAATTACATTTTGTTAATGCTTGTCTATACGTTCTGCGTCAAGGTAAAAACAAGAAGAAAACGTTTTCCCATCTGACTCTTGGTGGTGTGGAGAGTATACCGAGCACCCGAGTATAATGGAAGTCAATGGGAGAACCCGAGAATTAAACCAGGAACCCCCTGCTCTGAAGAGGGGAGAGTGCCTGGTTCATAGCAAAAGGTCAGAAATTGAAGGAAACACCACCGAAATGGTGACCCTCAAAAACATTTGGAGTAAGGGCCTGCTGATCTGACCATCTAAAACATTATGGGTAAGGGCCTGCTGCTGCTTTGGTGACTCTAGATAACCTGGGGCTGATCGCACGTCCCCGTGACGGTGACAATCCATTCGGATATCTGGCCTATCAACTTTCGATGTTATTATCAGCGCAAAACATGGTGACTATGGGTAAAAGGGAATCAGGGTTCGATTCCGGAGAGGGAGCCTGAGAAACAGCTATGGCTACCACATCCAAGCAAGGCAGCATGCACGCAAATTACCTATTAGGTATAACTAGTTGAGGGTTGCTGGTGAGCTGACCGTGTAAAAGATATTAGGTGCGGGCCTGCTGGTGAGCTGACCCTGTAAAAGATTTTAGGTGAGGGCCTGCTGGTGAGCTGACCCTGTAAAAGATTTTAGGTGTGGGCCGCCTGGTGAGCTGACTCTCTAAAAAGTTGTAGGTCAGAGCCTGCAGGTGAGGTGACACTCTAAAAAATTATATTCAAGGGCCTTCAGGTGAGCTGACCCTGTAAAAGATTGTAGGTGAAGGCCTGCTGTTGAGCTGACCTTGTAAAACATTATATGCGAGGGCCTGCTGGTGAGCTGACCCTCTAAAAAATGATATGCGAGGGCCAGCTGGTGAGATGACCCTGTAAAACATTATATGCGAGGGCCTGCTGGTGAGCTGACCCTCTAAAAAATGATATGCGAGGGCCTGCTGGTGAGCTGACCCTGTAAAACATTATATGCGAGGGCCTGCTGGTGAGTTGACCCTCTACAAAATTATATGCGAGGGCCTGCAGCTAAGCTGACCCTGTAAAACATTATATGCGAAGGACAAATAAGCGAGGGCATGATATGTGACAAATAAGCATGTGTTGATATGATGGAAGAGGAGAAGGAGGATGAGAAAAGGAAGATTCAACCATATACCCTTGTTTGTAGTGGAAGGGGTGCATGGGAATACAGTGTATTCAGTACATTACAAACAACACATTTAAAGTGCCTTTATGTTCATCAGCTTTCCTCTGGTGGAGTCGAGAAGTCATGGTCAATCCAGGCCTTGTTTATTTTTATAAGAGTCAGCATTTTCAGTTGACAGGCGTATACGCTTATCTGTTATAATGCCACCAGCATCTCTAAATACCCTCTCAGACAAAACGCTGGCAGCAGGGCAGGCCAGTACCTCCAAGGCGTAGAGCGCCAGTTCGTGCCATGTGTTCAGCTTGGACACCCAGTAGTTGTAAGGCACTGAGGAATCATTGAGGACACTGACACGGTCTGCTATGTACTCCTTCACCATCTTCCAAGATGTTTCTCTCCTTGTGACACTAGGCCGTGCATCAGGGTAAGGGTGCTGCCGGAGTGTCATGAAACTGTCCCAGGCTTTGTAGAGTGTTGCCCTGTATCTGTTGGAACTGCTGTGTGTTCCCCTTGTCTCCCCTCCTCGGTGGCCAAGGAACTACAGACTGCCACCAGCTGTGTCAGATGGAACTTTTTGGAGCAATTTTTCAATAAGGATCTTCTGGTATTGCACTGTTTTGCTCGTCCTCTCCACCAGAGGAACAAGAGATAAGAAGTTCTCTTTGTAGCAGGGGTCAAGAAGCGTGAACAACCAGTAATCCATGTTGTCTAAAATGCGTATAATGCGCGGGTCACGGGAAAGGCAGCCTAACATGAAGTCAGCCATGTGTGCCAGAGTACCAACAGGCAAGACTTCGCTGTCGTCATCAGAAGGATCACTCTCAATCTCCTCATCCTCTTCCTCCTCTTCTGGCCACCCACGCTGAACAGATGGAATTAAACTTCCATGGGTACTACCCTCGGTAACGGAGGCAACCGTCTCCTCCTCCTCATCATCCAATTCGTGCTGAGAAGACGAACTGAGGGTGGTCTGGCTATCAGCCAGTGTAATGTCTTCCCCAATTTCCACCTCTTCCACATGCAAAGCGTCATCCTTAATTGTGAGCAGCGAGCGTTTGAGTAGACACAAAAGTGGGATAATTACACTGATAATAGGGTTATCGCCGCTCACCATCTGTGTTGATTCCTCAAAGTTTGTGAATAGCGGAAGCTGCCCGGAAAGGCGATGACAATGTTGCAGCTGGTATTCCACCACCGCTCTCTGCTGCTCACAAAGCCTGGCCAACACGTGGAACGCGGATTTCCAGCGCGTGTTCACGTTGCACAACAGCCGGTGAGCTGGCAATTTCAAGCACTGCTGCAGCGTTGACAGAGTGGCTGAGGCTGACTTGCGGAACTCGACTCGATGACTTGCGGAAATGTGCAAACACGCGGCGCACCTTCACCAGCAGCTCATGAAAATTGGGGTAGGCTTTGAGAAACAGCTGAACCACAAGGTTAAACACGTGGGCTAGGCATGGGATGCGTCTGAGCTTGCCGAGCTCCAAAGCCGCCACCAAGTTACTGTCATTTTCAGACACAATAATGCCTTGTTGTACTGTAGGTTGAGTGCCGAGAGCCATAGCTCAGTCTGGTCTCTTATCCCTTGCCACAGCTCTGCGGCGGTGTGCTGTTCGTCCCTTAAGCATAGCAGCTTTAGCACGGCCTGTTGCCCCTTCTCCACTGCAGTGCTACACTGCTTCCAGCTACCGACTGATGACTGACTGGTGCTGCAGATAAATCGGAGGTGGAAGTGGAGGAGGAGGTGAAGGAGAAGTGGGGTTTGGAGCCACTAACGTAGGTGCTGGTGGATACCCTGATCGACGTAGGGCCCGCATTCCTTGGCGTCGATAGCAGCTGTGCCATTCCAGGGAAATGTAGAGTCCCCGGCCGAGTGCCGAATGCACTTGTCCATGTTTCCATGGTTAAGTGGACCTTCCCAGTAACTGCATTGGTCAGGGCACGTGTGATGTTACGGGAAACATGTTGGTGTAAGGCGGGCATGGCACACCTTAAAAAATAGTGGCGGTGTCACAAGGGTGTCAAGAGCCACGCCTGACTCCGTTGTACCCGGGGTCAGGAGGTCGCAGCGGTTGGCTGCACGCTCTATGTAAGATAGGGATGTTTCCTTATTGTAGCTTTCTGGGTTTGCTTTGCAAACCCTTTTGGCTCACTCAGGGATCCGTAGCTCCTTCTCTCAGCTGTTCCTTGTCCAGCACTCTCAATCCTCCTTATATTCCCCTCTCACACTTCTCTGGTTGCCAGATATAGAGCTTCCTGCCTGGACATCTATTCTGACCCACTGGAGCTGTGTTGCTGCGTTCTCTGATTGTTGCTTTAGAACGCTACCCTCCGGATCCCTGTTGGACCTTTGTGGACAGTTGTTGTCGTCCACCTGGGTGTTTGTGTTTGTCTGTGTTTGTCTGTCCTCTCCCTGGTGTTTCCCTCTTAGTGCAGTGGTGAGGACTAGCGATCCCACTGGCCCGTTCACTACCTAGGGCTCATTTCAGGGAAAGCCAGGGTTTAGGCACGTGATCGCCGCACGGGTGAGGAACCCGTCTAGGGACGTCAGGGCAGTCAGGTGCCAGCCGCAAGGAGAGTTAGGGGTCACCACCTTTCCCTCTCCCTTGGGCAGGACTTTCCCTTTTTCCTCCCTGTGCGTGTTGCCGGTCATTACAGGCGGATGGGGACTGCGTAACGTGGGACAGCCGCCGACACCAGGCTGCGGAAGGCCACAAGCCTAAATGGCAACAATTCCAGGGCCAGTAATTTGGAAAGCTGCGCATTTTGTGCTATGGCCTGTCGGTGGGTGGCTGAGTATTTTCGCTTGCAATCAAAAGGCCTGGGGTAAAGACATTTGGACGCTGCGCTAGGACATGGAAGTGGTCGCTGATGGTGCTTGCAAAGGTCCAGGTGCAGGGTGGGAGGCATCCAGGCCTGCGCCTTCGACAGGGGATTGGCCAGCACATAATATAGGGGAAGAGGAGGCAGTGGTGTGACCCGCAGACACAGATTGTGGACCCAGGCATTCGTCCCTTGCTTGGATGCCATGTGGCAGATCATGCTGGTGATGGTGAGGTTGCTAGTGTTCACGCCCCAGCTCATTTTCATATGGCACAGGTTGCAAACTACTATACTTTTGTCATCCACACTTTCCTAAAAAAAGTGCCATACTGCGCAACATCTACCCCTTGCCAAGGGAGATTTCTGCAAGGGGATGCTCAGTGGAACAGTTGTGGGCCTGTTTGGTGTGGCCCGCCTCCTCCCTTTTGCCCCCCCACTGCCTCTTCCAGCCTGTTGCGGTGCAGCAGATCCCTCCCCCTCTGTACTGCTGTCCTCGCTTCCCAGGTTTGGGTCAGTGACCTCATCGTCCACCACCTCCTCCTCCACTTCCTCACTCTGATCCTGATTTTTTTACCTAACCACAACCACAGTGATTGACAACTGTGTCTCATCCTCTTCATCATCCTCTTGAGACAGTAATTGTGGTTGACTCATTGGCAACTTTGTCTCATCATCATCCACCTCATTAAACACTATTTGCCATTCCCCACTGTCATTTTCTTGTGACTGTGGATGCTCAAGAGTTTGGAAATCAGGGCACAAGATCTCATGTCCCTCTTCAAGAGAGAGGACCAAATCAAGTAATGGTGATGAAAAGAGATCCTTAAAATATTCGAGTGTGGGATCACTTGTTTGGCCAGACTGTACATGGTGGGAGAAAGGAGGATCAGGGTGAGGATTGTGTTGACCAAACTCCTGGCTACTGAGACTGGACTTGGTGGAAGACAGTGTGGTACTTAACCGACTGGAAGCATTATCTGCTACAACCCAACTGACCACCTGGTTGCACTGGTCTGACTTCAAGAGTGGTGTCCTGCGCCCCCCTGCAAACTGGGACATGAAGCTAGGTATCGTGGATGATTGTTTTTCTTGGGCTCTGGCAGCAGGCACAGTTTCTCCGCGCCCAGGGCCACAGCCTCTGCGTACACCATCAGCATCACGGCCACTTCCCCATCCATTACTACTCGCCTTCTTCATTTTAAATGTGATATATACTTGAAAGTATGTCACACGTACAGTAGCGTAGGATTTGGAACTGTATGCGCAAAAAAATTTACAACGGTATTTGTGATTAGGAAGCGTACAGGACAGTTATCACAGTGTCTACGGAAAAAGGTACACTGTATGTCACTGATATTTTAGGGATGCACACACTTTAAACAGAAGATGTGGCGCCGATAATTTAACTGTCCGCAGCGGACACCGTCTACGGAAAGAGTGCACTGGATGTCACTGATATTTTAGGGATGCTGTAAGGATGTCTGCGGTTCCAGTTCCCTTGTGGGCAGATACGGTGGAGTGTCCGCATGGGTGCTGGAAGGGAGAACCGCGGGGATCCCGGAGGCAGACTTGCCGGGCTGATGGCAATACGTTGAGGCCGGTCCTGCCTCCGGTGTCTCCTGCAGGTTCCATTCCGACGTCCATGCTGGCGCAATCCCATGCCCATGCCGAGTCAATTGGGCATCTGCGTGCATGACCGAGGGGTGATTCGCAAATGAATGCGCGGGCGAGTGTGCGTGCATCCCATTTGCTACATCGGCCACTGGCAGGTAAAGCATCTGTGCACAAATTCAAAGTTGATTAGGGATTTGTTGCACAGGTGCTAATGAGTAGGATCATTGCATGACCTATGAGGTTCTGACAAGCAGCACTCTGTGATTGGTCAGCAGTAGAGTTGAGCGAACACCTGGATGTTCGGGTTCGAGAAGTTCGGCCGAACATCCCGGAAATGTTCGGGTTCGGGATCCGAACCCGATCCGAACTTCGTCCCGAACCCGAACCCCATTGAAGTCAATGGGGACCCGAACTTTTCGGCACTAAAAAGGCTGTAAAACAGCCCAGGAAAGAGCTAGAGGGCTGCAAAAGGCAGCAACATGTAGGTAAATCCCCTGCAAACAAATGTGGATAGGGAAATGAATTAAAATAAAAATTAAATAAATAAAAATTAACCAAAATCAATTGGAGAGAGGTTCCATAGCAGAGAATCTGGCTTCCCGTCACCCACCACTGGAACAGTCCATTCTCAGATATTTAGGCCCCGGCACCCAGGCAGAGGAGAGAGGTCCCGTAACAGAGAATCTGTCTTCATGTCAGCAGAGAATTAGTCTGCATGTCATAGCAGAGAATGAGGCTTCACGTCAGCCACCACTGCAACAGTCCATTGGCATATATTTAGGCCCAGCACACACACAGGCAGAGGAGAGAGGTCCCGTAACAGACAATCTGGCTTCATGTCAGCAGAGAATCAGTCTGCATGTCATAGCAGAGAATCAGGCTTCACGTCAGCCACCACTGCAACAGTCCATTGGCATATATTTAGGCCCAGCACACACACAGGCAGAGGAGAGAGGTCCCGTAACAGAGAATCTGGCTTCATGTCAGCAGAGAATCAGTCTGCATGTCATAGCAGAGAATGAGGCTTCACGTCACCCACCACTGCAACAGTCCATTGGCATATATTTAGGCCTAGCACACAGGCAGAGCAGAGAGGTCCCGTAACAGACAATCTGGCTTCATGTCAGCAGAGAATCAGTCTGCATGTCATAGCAGAGAATGAGGCTTCACGTCAGCCACCACTGCAACAGTCCATTGTCATAAATTTAGGCCCAGCACCCAGGCAGAGGAGAGAGGTCCCGTAACAGACAATCTGGCTTCATGTCAGCAGAGAATTAGTCTGCATGTCATAGCAGAGAATCAGGCTTCATGTCAGCCACCACTGCAACAGTCCATTGGCATATATTTAGGCCCAGCACCCAGGCAGAGGAGGGAGGTCCCGTAACAGAGAATCTGTCTTCATGTCAGCAGAGAATCAGTCTGCATGTCATAGCAGAGAATGAGGCTTCACGTCAGCCACCACTGCAACAGTCCATTGGCATATATTTAGGCCTAGCACACAGGCAGAGCAGAGAGGTCCCGTAACAGACAATCTGGCTTCATGTCAGCAGAGAATCAGTCTGCATGTCATAGCAGAGAATCAGGCTTCACGTCAGCCACCACTGCAACAGTCCATTGGCATATATTTAGGCCTAGCACACAGGCAGAGCAGAGAGGTCCCGTAACAGACAATCTGGCTTCATGTCAGCAGAGAATCAGTCTGCATGTCATAGCAGAGAATGAGGCTTCACGTCAGCCACCACTGCAACAGTCCATTGGCATATATTTAGGCCTAGCACACAGGCAGAGCAGAGAGGTCCCGTAACAGACAATCTGGCTTCATGTCAGCAGAGAATCAGTCTGCATGTCATAGCAGAGAATCAGGCTTCACGTCAGCCACCACTGCAACAGTCCATTGTCATAAATTTAGGCCCAGCACCCAGGCAGAGGATAGAGGTCCCGTAACAGACAATCTGGCTTCATGTCAGCAGAGAATTAGTCTGCATGTCATAGCAGAGAATCAGGCTTCATGTCAGCCACCACTGCAACAGTCCATTGGCATATATTTAGGCCCAGCACCCAGGCAGAGGAGGGAGGTCCCGTAACAGAGAATCTGTCTTCATGTCAGCAGAGAATCAGTCTGCATGTCATAGCAGAGAATGAGGCTTCACGTCAGCCACCACTGCAACAGTCCATTGGCATATATTTAGGCCTAGCACACAGGCAGAGGAGAGGTTCATTCAACTTTGGGTAGCCTCGCAATATAATGGTAAAATGAAAATAAAAATAGGATTGAATGAGGAAGTGCCCTGGAGTCCAATAATATATGGTTATGGGGAGGTAGTTAATGTCTAATCTGGACAAGGGACGGACAGGTCCTGTGGGATCCATGCCTGGTTCATTTTTATGAACGTCAGCTTGTCCACATTGGCTGTAGACAGGCGGCTGCGTTTGTCTGTAATGACGCCCCCTGCCGTGCTGAATACACGTTCAGACAAAACGCTGGCTGCCGGGCAGGCCAGCACCTCCAAGGCATAAAAGGCTAGCTCTGGCCACGTGGACAATTTAGAGACCCAGAAGTTGAATGGGGCCGAACCATCAGTCAGTACGTGGAGGGGTGTGCACACGTACTGTTCCACCATGTTAGTGAAATGTTGCCTCCTGCTAACACGTTGCGTATCAGGTGGTGGTGCAGTTAGCTGTGGCGTGTTGACAAAAGTTTTCCACATCTCTGCCATGCTAACCCTGCCCTCAGAGGAGCTGGCCGTGACACAGCTGCCTTGGCGACCTCTTGCTCCTCCTCTGCCTTGGCCTTGGGCTTCCACTTGTTCCCCTGTGACATTTGGGAATGCTCTCAGTAGCGCGTCTACCAACGTGCGCTTGTACTCGCGCATCTTCCTATCACGCTCCAGTGCAGGAAGTAAGGTGGGCACATTGTCTTTGTAGCGTGGATCCAGCAGGGTGGCAACCCAGTAGTCCGCACAGGTTAAAATGTGGGCAACTCTGCTGTCGTTGCGCAGGCACTGCAGCATGTAGTCGCTCATGTGTGCCAGGCTGCCCAGGGGTAAGGACAAGCTGTCCTCTGTGGGAGGCGTATCGTCATCGTCCTGCCTTTCCCCCCAGCCACGCACCAGTGATGGACCCGAGCTGCGTTGGGTGCCACCCCGCTGTGACCATGCTTCATCCTCATCCTCCTCCACCTCCTCCTCATCCTCGTCCTCCTCGTCCTCCAGTAGTGGGCCCTGGCTGGCCACATTTGTACCTGGCCTCTGCTGTTGCCAAAAACCTCCCTCTGAGTCACTTCGAAGAGACTGGCCTGAAAGTGCTAAAAATGACCCCTCTTCCTCCTCCTCCTCCTCCTCCTCCTGGGCCACCTCCTCTTCCATCATCGCCCTAAGTGTTTTCTCAAGGAGACATAGAAGTGGTATTGTAACGCTGATAACGGTGTCATCGCCACTGGCCATGTTGGTGGAGTACTCGAAACAGCGCAACAGGGCACACAGGTCTCGCATGGAGGCCCAGTCATTGGTGGTGAAGTGGTGCTGTTCTGTAGTGCGACTGACCCGTGCGTGCTGCAGCTGAAACTCCACTATGGCCTGCTGCTGCTCGCACAGTCTGTCCAGCATGTGCAAGGTGGAGTTCCACCTGGTGGGCACGTCGCATATGAGGCGGTGAGCGGGAAGGCCGAAGTTACGCTGTAGCGCAGACAGGCGAGCAGCAGCAGGATGTGAACGCCGGAAGCGCGAACAGACGGCCCGCACTTTATGCAGCAGCTCTGACATGTCGGGGTAGTTGTGAATGAACTTCTGCACCACCAAATTCAGCACATGCGCCAAGCAAGGGATGTGCGTCAAATTGGCTAGTCCCAGAGCTGCAACGAGATTTCGCCCATTATCACACACCACCAGGCCGGGCTTGAGGCTCACCGGCAGCAACCACTCGTCGGTCTGTTGTTCTATACCCCGCCACAACTCCTGTGCGGTGTGGGGCCTGTCCCCCAAACATATGAGTTTCAGAATGGCCTGCTGACGTTTACCCCGGGCTGTGCTGAAGTTGGTGGTGAAGGTGTGTGGCTGACTGGATGAGCAGGTGGAAGAAGAGGAGGAGGAAGCCGAGAAGGAGGAGGTGGCAACAGGAGGCAAAGAATGTTGCCCTGCGATCCTTGGCGGCGGAAGGACGTGCGCCAAACAGCTCTCCGCCTGGGGCCCAGCTGCCACTACATTTACCCAGTGTGCAGTTAGGGAGATATAGCGTCCCTGGCCGTGCTTACTGGTCCACGTATCTGTGGTTAGGTGGACCTTGCCACAGATGGCGTTGCGCAGTGCACACTTGATTTTATCGGATACTTGGTTGTGCAGGGAAGGCACGGCTCTCTTGGAGAAGTAGTGCCGGCTGGGAACAACATACTGTGGGACAGCAAGCGACATGAGCTGTTTGAAGCTGTCTGTGTCCACCAGCCTAAATGACAGCATTTCATAGGCCAGTAGTTTAGAAATGCTGGCATTCAGGGCCAGGGATCGAGGGTGGCTAGGTGGGAATTTACGCTTTCTATCAAATGTTTGTGAGATGGAGAGCTGAACGCTGGCGTGTGACATGGTTGAGACGCTTGGTGACGGAGGTGGTGGTGGTGGTGTTGGTGGTACATCCCCTGTTTGCTGGGCGGCAGGTGCCAACGTTCCTCCAGAGGCGGAGGAAGAGGCCGAGGCGGCAGCAGCAGAATAGGCCGAGGCGGCAGCAGCAGAAGAGGTAGCAGGGGGAGCCTGAGTGACTTCCTTGGTTTTAAGGTGTTTACTCCACTGCAGTTCATGCTTTGCATGCAGGTGCCTGGTCATGCAGGTTGTGCTCAGGTTCAGAACGTTAATGCCTCGCTTCAGGCTCTGATGGCACAGCGTGCAAACCACTCGGGTCTTGTCGTCAGCACATTGTTTGAAGAAGTGCCATGCCAGGGAACTCCTTGAAGCTGCCTTTGGGGTGCTCGGTCCCAGATGGCGGCGGTCAGTAGCAGGCGGAGTCTCTTGGCGGCGGGTGTTCTGCTTTTGCCCACTGCTCCCTCTTTTGCTACGCTGTTGGCTCGGTCTCACCACTGCCTCTTCCTCCGAACTGTGAAAGTCAGTGGCACGACCTTCATTCCATGTGGGGTCTAGGACCTCATCGTCCCCTGCATCGTCTTCCACCCAGTCTTGATCCCTGACCTCCTGTTCAGTCTGCACACTGCAGAAAGACGCAGCAGTTGGCACCTGTGTTTCGTCATCATCAGAGACATGCTGAGGTGGTATTCCCATGTCCTCATCATCAGGAAACATAAGTGGTTGTGCGTCAGTGCATTCTATGTCTTTCACCGCTGGGGAAGGGCTAGGTGGATGCCCTTGGGAAACCCTGCCAGCGGAGTCTTCAAACAGCATAAGAGACTGCTGCATAACTTGAGGCTGAGACAGTTTCCCTGGTATGCATGGGGGTGATGTGACAGACTGATGGGGTTGGTTTTCAGGCGCCATCTGTGCGCTTTCTGCAGAAGACTGGGTGGGAGATAATGTGAACGTGCTGGATCCACTGTCGGCCACCCAATTGACTAATGCCTGTACCTGCTCAGGCCTTACCATCCTTAGAACGGCATTGGGCCCCACCATATATCGCTGTAAATTCTGGCGGCTACTGGGACCTGAGGTAGTTGGTACACTAGGACGTGTGGATGTGGCAGAACGGCCACGTCCTCTCCCAGCACCAGAGGGTCCACTAACACCACCACGACCATGTCCACGTCCGCGTCCCTTACTAGATGTTTTTCTCATTGTTATGGTTCACCACAACAACAAATATATTATTTGGCCCAATGTATTGTATTCAAATTCAGCGGGATATAAATTTGAGGCCTAGTATTTAGGCGCTGGGTGACCGGTATGGATTTAGTGACAGAATTAGACTTGGAAATGCACAGAAGCGTGTGTGTGAAGTTATTCTGAATGACCCTATGTGCACCTTCAATATGATCTACCCTTTTAGGGATAGATTTCAAATAGCTCTGATATAGCAGAAACGACTAAATTATGAAATTGCTAAATTGGGAATTGTATTTCAACCCAGAACAAAAAATGTGCTTTGACGGACACTAAATAACTTTCCCAGCCACAACAGGACAGCGGTAACGAGAGATTTAGCGGGATATAAATTTGAGGCCTAGTATTTAGGCGCTGGGTGACAGGTATGGGTTTAGTGACAGAATTAGATTTGGAAATGCACAGTAGCGGGTGTGTGAAGTTATTCTGAATGACCCTATGTGCACCTTGAATATTATATACCCTTTTAGGGATAGATTTCAAATAGCTCTGATATAGCAGAAACCACTAAATTATGAAATTGCTAAATTGGGAATTGTATTTCAACCCAGAACAAGAAATGTGCTTGAACGGACACTAAATAACTCGCCCAGCTACAGCACTAAGGACAGATTTAGCGGGATATAAATTTGAGGCCTAGTATTTAGGCGCTGGGTGACAGGTATGGGTTTAGTGCCAGAATTAGACTTGGAAATACACAGTAGCGGGTGTGTGTGAAGTTATTCTGAATGACCCAATGTGCACCTTGAATATTATATACCCTTTTAGGGATAGATTTCAAATAGCTCTGATATAGCAGAAACCACTAAATTATGAAATTGCTAAATTGGGAATTGTATTTCAACCCAGAACAAGAAATGTGCTTGAACGGACACTAAATAACTCGCCCAGCTACAGCACTAAGGACAGATTTAGCGGGATATAAATTTGAGGCCTAGTATTTAGGCGCTGGGTGACAGGTATGGGTTTAGTGCCAGAATTAGACTTGGAAATACACAGTAGCGGGTGTGTGTGAAGTTATTCTGAATGACCCAATGTGCACCTTGAATATTATATACCCTTTTAGGGATAGATTTCAAATAGCTCTGATATAGCAGAAACCACTAAATTATGAAATTGCTAAATTGGGAATTGTATTTCAACCCAGAACAAGAAATGTGCTTGAACGGACACTAAATAACTCGCCCAGCTACAGCACTAAGGACAGATTTAGCGGGATATAAATTTGAGGCCTAGTATTTAGGCGCTGGGTGACAGGTATGGGTTTAGTGCCAGAATTAGACTTGGAAATACACAGTAGCGGGTGTGTGTGAAGTTATTCTGAATGACCCAATGTGCACCTTGAATATTATATACCCTTTTAGGGATAGATTTCAAATAGCTCTGATATAGCAGAAACCACTAAATTATGAAATTGCTAAATTGGGAATTGTATTTCAACCCAGAACAAGAAATGTGCTTGAACGGACACTAAATAACTCGCCCAGCTACAGCACTAAGGACAGATTTAGCGGGATATAAATTTGAGGCCTAGTATTTAGGCGCTGGGTGACAGGTATGGGTTTAGTGCCAGAATTAGACTTGGAAATACACAGTAGCGGGTGTGTGTGAAGTTATTCTGAATGACCCAATGTGCACCTTGAATATTATATACCCTTTTAGGGATAGATTTCAAATAGCTCTGATATAGCAGAAACCACTAAATTATGAAATTGCTAAATTGGGAATTGTATTTCAACCCAGAACAAGAAATGTGCTTGAACGGACACTAAATAACTCGCCCAGCTACAGCACTAAGGACAGATTTAGCGGGATATAAATTTGAGGCCTAGTATTTAGGCGCTGGGTGACAGGTATGGGTTTAGTGCCAGAATTAGACTTGGAAATACACAGTAGCGGGTGTGTGTGAAGTTATTCTGAATGACCCAATGTGCACCTTGAATATTATATACCCTTTTAGGGATAGATTTCAAATAGCTCTGATATAGCAGAAACCACTAAATTATGAAATTGCTAAATTGGGAATTGTATTTCAACCCAGAACAAGAAATGTGCTTGAACGGACACTAAATAACTCGCCCAGCTACAGCACTAAGGACAGATTTAGCGGGATATAAATTTGAGGCCTAGTATTTAGGCGCTGGGTGACAGGTATGGGTTTAGTGCCAGAATTAGACTTGGAAATACACAGTAGCGGGTGTGTGTGAAGTTATTCTGAATGACCCAATGTGCACCTTGAATATTATATACCCTTTTAGGGATAGATTTCAAATAGCTCTGATATAGCAGAAACCACTAAATTATGAAATTGCTAAATTGGGAATTGTATTTCAACCCAGAACAAGAAATGTGCTTGAACGGACACTAAATAACTCGCCCAGCTACAGCACTAAGGACAGATTTAGCGGGATATAAATTTGAGGCCTAGTATTTAGGCGCTGGGTGACAGGTATGGGTTTAGTGCCAGAATTAGACTTGGAAATACACAGTAGCGGGTGTGTGTGAAGTTATTCTGAATGACCCAATGTGCACCTTGAATATTATATACCCTTTTAGGGATAGATTTCAAATAGCTCTGATATAGCAGAAACCACTAAATTATGAAATTGCTAAATTGGGAATTGTATTTCAACCCAGAACAAGAAATGTGCTTGAACGGACACTAAATAACTCGCCCAGCTACAGCACTAAGGACAGATTTAGCGGGATATAAATTTGAGGCCTAGTATTTAGGCGCTGGGTGACAGGTATGGGTTTAGTGCCAGAATTAGACTTGGAAATACACAGTAGCGGGTGTGTGTGAAGTTATTCTGAATGACCCAATGTGCACCTTGAATATTATATACCCTTTTAGGGATAGATTTCAAATAGCTCTGATATAGCAGAAACCACTAAATTATGAAATTGCTAAATTGGGAATTGTATTTCAACCCAGAACAAGAAATGTGCTTGAACGGACACTAAATAACTCGCCCAGCTACAGCACTAAGGACAGATTTAGCGGGATATAAATTTGAGGCCTAGTATTTAGGCGCTGGGTGACAGGTATGGGTTTAGTGCCAGAATTAGACTTGGAAATACACAGTAGCGGGTGTGTGTGAAGTTATTCTGAATGACCCAATGTGCACCTTGAATATTATATACCCTTTTAGGGATAGATTTCAAATAGCTCTGATATAGCAGAAACCACTAAATTATGAAATTGCTAAATTGGGAATTGTATTTCAACCCAGAACAAGAAATGTGCTTGAACGGACACTAAATAACTCGCCCAGCTACAGCACTAAGGACAGATTTAGCGGGATATAAATTTGAGGCCTAGTATTTAGGCGCTGGGTGACAGGTATGGGTTTAGTGCCAGAATTAGACTTGGAAATACACAGTAGCGGGTGTGTGTGAAGTTATTCTGAATGACCCAATGTGCACCTTGAATATTATATACCCTTTTAGGGATAGATTTCAAATAGCTCTGATATAGCAGAAACCACTAAATTATGAAATTGCTAAATTGGGAATTGTATTTCAACCCAGAACAAGAAATGTGCTTGAACGGACACTAAATAACTCGCCCAGCTACAGCACTAAGGACAGATTTAGCGGGATATAAATTTGAGGCCTAGTATTTAGGCGCTGGGTGACAGGTATGGGTTTAGTGCCAGAATTAGACTTGGAAATACACAGTAGCGGGTGTGTGTGAAGTTATTCTGAATGACCCAATGTGCACCTTGAATATTATATACCCTTTTAGGGATAGATTTCAAATAGCTCTGATATAGCAGAAACCACTAAATTATGAAATTGCTAAATTGGGAATTGTATTTCAACCCAGAACAAGAAATGTGCTTGAACGGACACTAAATAACTCGCCCAGCTACAGCACTAAGGACAGATTTAGCGGGATATAAATTTGAGGCCTAGTATTTAGGCGCTGGGTGACAGGTATGGGTTTAGTGCCAGAATTAGACTTGGAAATACACAGTAGCGGGTGTGTGTGAAGTTATTCTGAATGACCCAATGTGCACCTTGAATATTATATACCCTTTTAGGGATAGATTTCAAATAGCTCTGATATAGCAGAAACCACTAAATTATGAAATTGCTAAATTGGGAATTGTATTTCAACCCAGAACAAGAAATGTGCTTGAACGGACACTAAATAACTCGCCCAGCTACAGCACTAAGGACAGATTTAGCGGGATATAAATTTGAGGCCTAGTATTTAGGCGCTGGGTGACAGGTATGGGTTTAGTGCCAGAATTAGACTTGGAAATACACAGTAGCGGGTGTGTGTGAAGTTATTCTGAATGACCCAATGTGCACCTTGAATATTATATACCCTTTTAGGGATAGATTTCAAATAGCTCTGATATAGCAGAAACCACTAAATTATGAAATTGCTAAATTGGGAATTGTATTTCAACCCAGAACAAGAAATGTGCTTGAACGGACACTAAATAACTCGCCCAGCTACAGCACTAAGGACAGATTTAGCGGGATATAAATTTGAGGCCTAGTATTTAGGCGCTGGGTGACAGGTATGGGTTTAGTGCCAGAATTAGACTTGGAAATACACAGTAGCGGGTGTGTGTGAAGTTATTCTGAATGACCCAATGTGCACCTTGAATATTATATACCCTTTTAGGGATAGATTTCAAATAGCTCTGATATAGCAGAAACCACTAAATTATGAAATTGCTAAATTGGGAATTGTATTTCAACCCAGAACAAGAAATGTGCTTGAACGGACACTAAATAACTCGCCCAGCTACAGCACTAAGGACAGATTTAGCGGGATATAAATTTGAGGCCTAGTATTTAGGCGCTGGGTGACAGGTATGGGTTTAGTGCCAGAATTAGACTTGGAAATACACAGTAGCGGGTGTGTGTGAAGTTATTCTGAATGACCCAATGTGCACCTTGAATATTATATACCCTTTTAGGGATAGATTTCAAATAGCTCTGATATAGCAGAAACCACTAAATTATGAAATTGCTAAATTGGGAATTGTATTTCAACCCAGAACAAGAAATGTGCTTGAACGGACACTAAATAACTCGCCCAGCTACAGCACTAGGGACAGATTTAGCGGGATATAAATTTGAGGCCTAGTATTTAGGCGCTGGGTGACAGGTATGGGTTTAGTGCCAGAATTAGACTTGGAAATACACAGTAGCGGGTGTGTGTGAAGTTATTCTGAATGACCCAATGTGCACCTTGAATATTATATACCCTTTTAGGGATAGATTTCAAATAGCTCTGATATAGCAGAAACCACTAAATTATGAAATTGCTAAATTGGGAATTGTATTTCAACCCAGAACAAGAAATGTGCTTGAACGGACACTAAATAACTCGCCCAGCTACAGCACTAAGGACAGATTTAGCGGGATATAAATTTGAGGCCTAGTATTTAGGCGCTGGGTGACCGGTATGGATTTAGTGACAGAATTAGACTGGGATATGGCCAAAAAATAAACAGACTATTGCTGGTTAAATGCACTTGGTGTGACAGCTTCACCCTGATGTAGGCTTTAGCCAAAAAACAACCACACCATTGAGGGTTAAATGCACTTGGTGACAGGCGCAGCTTGCCCCTGATTTAGTATATGGCCAAAAAATGAACAGACTATTGCTGGTTAAATGCACTTGGTGTGACAGCTTCACCCTGATGTAGGCTTTAGCCAAAAAACAACCACACCATTGAGGGTTAAATGCACTTGGTGACAGGCGCAGCTTGCCCCTGATTTTGTATATGGCCAAAAAATGAACAGACTATTGCTGGTTAAATGCACTTGGTGTGACAGCTTCACCCTGATGTAGGCTTTAGCCAAAAAACAACCACACCATTGAGGGTTAAATGCACTTGGTCGCAGCTTGTGCTGGCGCACCACAAGACACAAAATGGCCGCCGATCACCCCAGAAAAATGTGACTGACAAACGGTCTGGGCAGCCTAAAAACAGTGAGCAATTGAGGATCAGCAGCTCAATGATCCACAGCTGCAGATCGATCAGTTAATCAAGTCCTTTGGAGGAGTTAATCTGCCTAATCTCGCCCTACTGTCGCAGCCGCAACCTCTCCCTACGCTAATCAGAGCAGAGTGACGGGCGGCGCTATGTGACTCCAGCTTAAATAGAGGCTGGGTCACATGGTGCTCTGGCCAATCACAGCCATGCCAATAGTAGGCATGGCTGTGATGGCCTCTTGGGGCAAGTAGTATGACGCTTGTTGATTGGCTGCTTTGCAGCCTTTCAAAAAGCGCCAAGAAAGCGTCACAAAAGCGCGAAGAAAGCGACGAACACCGAACCCGAACCCGGACTTTTACGAAAATGTCCGGGTTCGGGTCCGTGTCACGGACACCCCAAAATTCGGTACGAACCCGAACTATACAGTTCGAGTTCGCTCATCCCTAGTCAGCAGGTGTTTAAAAGGTGATCTCCCTGGCTGATCAATGCTCACTGTTGTCTCTACAACCTGGGAGTATGCTGGTTCATATTCACTAAGTTTGATCCATGCATGAACTCTGTGTGTCTTCATCTAGTAAATGCCTCTGGAAACCTCATCTCTACTCTACAGTTGCACCGTGTGTGGCCTTGGATCGGACCCTGGATACTTCACTGTCTCATCCTTAGGTACCTGGTTTCACGGACTCTTCTGTATGAACTTTAGCCTGGTCTGGCTTTTCTCTGACGTTTTCCCACAGAGGTTATTATTTGGACTGTTATTTCTTTATGATTTTTGGCTTGGACTTTACTGCTGTGTTTTCAATAAATCCACGTTTGTTCAAATCTTTGCCTGGTTGCTTGGGGTTCTGCAGAATTACAGATGTGAAGACTTTAAACAGGAGATATGGCGCGGATAATTTAACTGTCCGCAGCGGACACCATCTACGGAGAGAGTGCACTGGATGTCACTGATATTTTAGGGATGCGAAGACTTTAAACAGGAGATGTGCTGCGGACACAGTCTACCAAAAAAGGTACACTGGATGTCACTGATATTTTAGGAATTACACAAGTATAAAGACAGCACTCCGGGATAATGATAGAAAATACGTGGTAATTTAATTTCAGCCGGACACAGTGGAACACAAATTGCAACGTTTCGGGCTAATCAGGCATTAACAGGACCACATTTAAAGTATAGCCGACTTTGAATGTGGTCCTGTTAATGCCTGATGAAGGGCCTATGTTAGCCCAAAACGTTGCAATTTGTGTACCAATGTGTCTGGCTGAAATGAAATAAATTACCAAGTATTTTTCATCATTATCCCAGAGTGCTGTCTACATACTTGTGTGATTTCTATAGTTCTTGAGGTGGAGCCTACGAACATAATCCAGACGTGCACCCAACTTTGCCAGTATCTGATATTTTAGGGATGTGCACACTTTAAACAGGAGATGTGGCGCAAATAATTTAACTGTCCGCAGCAGCCTCTTACATGGTTTTTAGCGCAGGATGTGCTAAAAATATATATTGCTGTTGTCACACACAATAGTCCTGACAAGCACTTTTGGGTCTCTGAAACGTTTTGGTGCCAAAAAAAAATTAAATTACACTCTCTGTCCCTTCCTATGCTCAGCTCTCCCTGACTACAAATGAGCCGAACCTGCATCATCAGGTGCTAGCACCCGATGACACAATCCGTACAGCCAATCACTGTCAGGGCAGTGATTAAATGCACATTTATTGGCTGCGTAGCAGCCCAGAAACTTGCGGGGAGGAGACTCGAGCATGGAGCTCGAGTACATGTGGTACTCGGCTGAGTACCGCCATGTGCCGAGCAACGAGATGCTCAAACCAAACATGTGTTCGGCCGAGCATGCTTGATCATCACTATTGACAACAAGTGCATTAGTGAAAAATATTTCGGTGTTCGCAATAGACTCCGCACCACTTACTCAGAAATGTTTGTCACAGGTGGTGCAAGACATCAGTTTACGAGTGGGTGATTTTCATCAGGAATCCATTTCGTGTTTTGTGCTGGAGGGTCTGCCTGCTCCATTTGTTCTGGGTTTACCATGGTTGAGTAAATATATTCCTACCATTGACTGGCAAGCGAGACAGATTTTCTAATACATGTTCTGAGAGTGGTTGCCAGGGGTTACCCCACATCGGGAATATGATTGTCCTATCAATCTTATTCCCGGAGCGAAGTTGCCCAAATCTAGGTTATATGACCTCTCTGAACCCGAAAGAACTGCCCTGCGAGAGTATATTGCCGAGAGTTTAGCTAAGGGACATATTAGACCTTCTAAGTCCCCAGTGGCGGCAGGGTTTTTCTTTGTAAAGAAGAAAGATGGAACCCTTAGGCCATGCCTGGACTTCCGTGAGCTCAATTGTATTACGGTCCGTGATCTGTACCCCCTTCCTTTGATTCCTGACTTGTTTAATCAGATTGTGGGTGCCAAAGTGTTCTCCAAGTTGGACCTTAGGGGGGCATATAATCTGGTCAGGATCAAGGAAGGAGATGAATGGAAGATGGTGTTTAATACCCCAGAGGATCATTTTAAGAGTCTGGTCATGTGATTTGGATTAACTGATGCTCCCGCTGTTTTTCAGCATTTTGTTATTGATCTTTCATCATCTGGTGGGGAGGTTTGTTGTTGTGTATCTGGATGACATATTAATTTATTCTCCAGATATGAAAACTCATCAGGATCACGTGAGACAGGTGTTACAGATCCTAAGAGAGAATAAATTGTATGCTGAGATGGAGAAGTGTGTATTTGCAGTTCAGGAAGTGCAATTCCTGGGTTACCTACTCTCATCTTCAGATTTTCGTATGGATCCTGAGAAGTTCTGTGCTGTGTTAGACTGGGATCGACCCGAAAATCTGAAAGCGCTTATGCGTTTTTTGGGATTCACCAACTATTACCGTAAATTTATTTTGAACTACCCGACTGTGGTCAAACCTTTGACGGACATGACTAAGAAAGGTTTGGATTTCTCAGTCTGAGTGTTTTGTTCTGCTCCTATACTGGTGCAACCTGATAAGTCACAACCATTCATTGTGGAAGTTGACGCATCCGAGGTGGGGGCAGGAGCAGTTTTGTTCAAGGGTCCTTTACCTGGTGAATGTCGCCAATGTGCTTTCTTCTCTAAGAAACTCTCAGCTGCATGGAGGAATTATGACGTGGGTAATAGAGAGTCTCTGGCCATTAAGTTGGCTTTTGAAGAATGGCATCATTGGTTGGAAGGAACTATTCATCCTATTACTGTGCTTACTGACCACACAAATCTGGCTTATCTGGAGTCGGCTAAATGACTGAACCCTAGGCAGGCCAGATGGTTGTTGTTTTTCACCAGATTTAATTTCATTTTCACCTATCGCCCTGGGGTTAAGAACGTCAAGGCTGATGCTTTGCTGCGTAGCTTCCTGGGTGGAGGGGGGGTTGATTCGGAAGATCCTGGTCCAATATTGTGTGAAGGGGTAGTCATATATGTCCTATATCCCGACCTTGAGGCAGAGGTATTAAAGGCCCGGGGAGATGCACCGGATTCTTGTCCTCCGAGGAAGTTGTTTGTTCCTTCTGATTTACCGTCACAAGGTGTTTGAGGAACATCACTGTACGGTTCTCAAAGGACACCCTGGGAGCAGATCCACTGTCAATCTCATTTATCATAGATTCTGGTTGCTCAGGTTGCGTAAGAGTGTTGTGGACTATGTGTCTTCTTGTAGTACTTGTGCACGTGCTAAGGTGACACATACTCGGCCTTCTGGATCTTTACTTCCATTGCCCATCCCGTCCAGACCTTGGACTCAATTATCCATGGATTTTATTACAGATTTGCCTAATTCTTCAGGAAAAACTGTGATTTTGGTGGTTGTTGATCACTTTAGCAAGATGGTGCACTTGATAGCATTGCCAGGTCTACCTAATGCTAAAACTCTTGCACAAGTGTTTGTCGATAACATTGTAAAATTACATGGTATTCCTTCTGATGTGGTGTCTGATAGGGGGACTCAGTTTGTTTCCAAATTCTGGAATGCGTTCTGTACTCGTCTGGGGGTACAATTGTCCTTCTCTTCAGCCTTTCATCCTCAGTCGAACGGACAGACTGAATGCACTAACCAGAATCTGGAGTCTTATTTGAGATTTTTGTCTCAGAGAACAAGGAGGAGTGGTCTTCATTTTTGTCTTTAGCTGAATTTCCTATAAATAACCGTAGACAGGAGTTCACGAATAAGTTGGCATTTTTTGGGGCATATGGGTTCCACCTGCAATTTGGCACATTTTCTGGTACGGAAACTTCTGGTATACCGGAAAAGAAACAATTTTCCTCTTCTTTGTCATCTATTTGGCGGAAGATTCAAAATAATCTAAAAATAATGGGCAATAAGTATAAACATATGAATGACAAGAGACGTATGAATGATCCGGTCCTGAGAGTGGATGATTCTGTGTGGCTGTCCACAAGAAACATTAAGTTAAAAGTACCCTCTTGGAAGTTGGGTCCAATGTTTATTGGTCCATATAAAATCATTGCCATTATTAACCCGATTGCCTTTCGTCTTGAATTCCCTCAGGCTTTGAAGATTCATAATGTGTTCCATAAGTCGTTGTTGAAGAGATATCTGGAACCGTCCTCCTTGCCTCCCCATCCTGTTCATGGTGGACGGTAATCTAGAATTCCAAATAGCCAGGATAGTGGACTCACAAATTTTCCATAGATCCCTCCAGTATCTCGTCCACTGGAAGGGTTACGGACCAGAGGAGAGGATGTGGGTTCCGGCAGCCAACGTTAATGCTAGTTATCTTGTGAAAGCTTTACACAGGGATTATCTGGAAAAAGACGGTCCTGGGTGTCTGGAGGCCACCCGTAGAAGGGAAGTACTGTCACGGGCCTGCCTGTGACAGGGACTAGAAGATCGAGGAGACTGGCTGCACGTGATTGACAGCCTCTTTGGTTTCACATTTCTGTGTTGTTGCTGGGGATGACCACACCTCTTGTCTCAGGTGTAGATTAAGTGGTCATTCATTCTCCTCTATTTAGTCTGGCCTCACCCATCATGCTATGCGGTTGATAGCTCCTTGTTTGTGGAAGTCCTGGTGTTGGTTCTCTCTGAGTTCCTGCTTCTCTGCAAACTTCTGGAAGTTAAGTGTATCTTCTTTGTTGTTTGTTGTTTTCCCCTACCTCCTATTACTTCATCTGGGAAGAATTAGGCCATCCGTGTCCTGACACTATCTGCAAGGCCCTGTTAGGGTAAGATTGGGCTTAGGTTCCTGCGTGTGAACATTACTACCATCAAGGTCTGTTCATACTGATAGCAGTCAGGATTCGGCCTAGGGACTCACTAGGTGTGACTATTTCCATTTCCCTAGGTTCCAGGCCTAATACCTTTTCCCTTCCGTTCTGTGCTCGGTGTGGAGTGTATTTACAACACTGCGCCATGACAGTGAGGTACTGTGGAGGTCACTGTTAAAGTAACGGGGTACTGTGGCAGTCACTGTTAAAGGGACGGGTGCTGTGGAGGTCTCTGTTAAGCGGCAGGGAACAGTGGAGGTCACAGATATCGGAACGGTCCCCTATGGAGGTCAGTGTTAAGGGCCAGGGTGATGTATAGGTCACTGTTAAGGGGGTGGGCCCCTGAGGAGGTCAATGTCAAGGGAGTGGGGTGCTGTGAAGGGCAATGTTAAGGGATGGGCTGCTGTGAAGGTCCTATTTTAAGGAGGCTGGGCACTGTGGTGGGGGTCAGTGTTAAGGGGTGAGGGGGCTGTGGAGTTCACTGTTAAGGGGTGGGGTACTGTAGAGGGGGATGGGGGATACTGTCGATATATTTTAACGACACAAACATTAAATTAAATAGATGTAATATACCCGTGCAAAGCCAGGTCTTTCTGCTAGCAAATAATAACTGTGCTACCATGGCTTGCAGCATCTCCAGACTTGTCTCCCATCGAGCACATCTGGGACATCATTGCTACATCAGTAAGGCAGGACATTCCTCAGACAACCTTTAATAACTATTTTGAATAATTTGAAATGTTTTGAATATTTTGTTTCAATTTTCAATGTTTCAAAAATCATTAACATGACTATTGAGCCTATGATTTCTATAATTTCATGACTACCTTCTTGGTGTCGAAGTTTCAGTGTTGAGGAGTGTATTTTTGTGCACAGTTTTTTTTACAATAATTAATGGAATAAAAGTAATAATGATCCTTGTGCAAGTGAAAGGCAAATCATTTGTGGCATCATGTACAATTTATGGGACAAACAAATAGTAGGCAACAAGAAGAACCACTGAGGAAGGAGGAAACTAGTAATGGTAAAATTCTAAATTCATGATGCCCAATTACTGCAAGTGTCGAATAAAAACAGATTTTCTCAGTGTTCTCCCTGATGCTGCATATAAGCATTAAGATTCTTGTACAATGTAAAACTCTAGGAGAGCTCTATTCATAGCCTAGATGGATTCTCACAGCCATCAGAATGCACTGTGCTAATTTAAAGCCTACATACACCTTTCACAATGTCTCTAAAATGAGAAATGAAGCAACTTTGCAAATAGCCTTCATTAAAATGTTCTACTAATTTATGTCTAAAATTCCTATGCAAACATATGCATCCCCATAGTAAAAACTTATTGCTGTCTAATGTTACAGTTATACTCCCTCTGTCCTATACTTCGGCCTCATGCACGTGACCATATCCATTTTGTGCTCTGCAAATTACATATCTGCCAAATACGGATGCAGTCTATGTGCCTTCCGCATTGTATTGCTGACCCTTTCACTCCAATGGGTCCATGGACTGCATTTTCCGTATAAGAATTGGACATGTTTTATAATTTTAAGAATGGACATATATGCTGATATTTCATGGATTTTGCAGATATGTGGTTTGTAAACTGGAAAACGGCACGGTCATGTGCATCAGGCCTTATTGCTAACCTACAAAACCAAAAGTGTGTTAAGAATAATTAGGGGACTGATGGAAGGGAGTATAATTGTTGGATTTCATACACAGGGTTTGTTTGTAGTCTGTTAAGATGGAGATGCATAGGTCTGCATTAGGGTTAAGCAAACTGTCAGTAAAAGTTCAGGTTCGGTATTCGGCGATTTAATGGCACTTTTTCAAAGGCTGCAGAGCAGCCAATCAACAAGCGTTTAACTTGTGTGCCCTTAGAAGCCATCACATCCATGCCTACTAATGACATGGCTGTGATTGGCCAGTGCAGCATGTGACCCATCCTCTATATAAGCTGGAGTCACGTAGCGCTGCACGTCACTCTGCTCTGATTAGTGTAGGGATGGGATGCTGCTGCTGTGAGGGAGAGAATAGGAAAGAATCTTTAATCATAAGTGCTTGTTAACTCAGCGATCTACCTAGATTTAGTTTTGTGGGTGCAGTGCACAATCTTTTTACCCTGCCCTGAGCCCAGTGACAAAGAAAAATAACTTTTATACGTCTGTTAGTTAGGTGGGCGGCGGCCATTTTATGCATGTTCAGTGCACCAGCACTGCATATGTGCATTTGTGACAGTCAAATACAAGCTTGAAATACTGCAATTATTATATTCTGGGTTTAACAAAAATCACCCATTTTTTGCAAGACCCTACATCTGTGGCCTTTGCAGCATTTGTCAGTGTGAAATACAATCTTGAAAGACTGCAATAATATTCTGGGTTTTAAAAAAAACACCCTTTTTGGGCAAAATACAAAATTTGCAGCCTTTGCTGCATCTGTCAGTGTGAAATACCAAAATTCCCTAATGGACCCTAGCAGGGTATGGGCAAATGTATATTATTAACACTGAAAGCCAAAGAAGGCTAATTACCCAAACTTGACTCTGAAATAAAGTGTACAGTCGTGGCCAAAAGTTTTGAGAATGACACAAATATTCGTTTTCACAAAGTTTGCTGCTAAACTGCTTTTAGATCTTTGTTTCAGTTGTTTCTGTGATGTAGTGAAAAATATAATTACACGCACTTCATACGTTTCAAAGGCTTTTATCGACAATTAAATGACATTTAAGCAAAGAGTCAGTATTTGCAGTGTTGGCCTTTCTTTTTCAGGACCTCTGCAATTCGACTGGGCATGCTCTCAATCAACTTCTGGGCCAATTCCTGACTGATAGCAACCCATTCTTTCTTGATCACTTCTTGGAGTTTGTCAGAATTAGTGGGTTTTTGTTTGTCCACCCGCCTCTTAAGATCTGGGGAGTTTCCAGGCCATGGACCCAAAATGTCAACATTTTGGTCCCCGAGCCACTTAGTTATCACTTTTTCCTTATGGCACGGTGCTCCATCGTGCTGGAAAATGCATTATTCTTCACCAAACTGTTGTTGGATTCTTGGAAGAAGTTGCTGTTGGAGGGTGTTTTGGTACCATTTTTTATTCATGGCTGTGTTTTTGGGCAAAATTGTGAGTGAGCCCACTCCCTTGGATGAGAAGCAACCCCACACATGAATGATCTCAGGATGCTTTACTGTTGGCATGACACAGGACTGATGGTAGCGCTCACCTTTTCTTCTCCAGACAAGCCTTTTTCCTGATGCTCCAAACAATCGGAAAGAGGCTTCATCGGAGAATATGACTTTGCCCCAGTCCTCAGCAGTCCATTCACCATATTTTCTGCAGAAGATCAATCTGCCCCTGATGGTTTTTTTTGGATAGAAGTGGCTTCTTTGCTGCCCTTCTTGACACCAGGCCATCTTCCAAAAGTCTTCGCCTCACTGTGCGTGCAGATGCGCTCACACCTGCCTGCTGCCATTCCTGAGCAAGCTCTGCCCTAGTGGCACTCCGATCCCGCAGCTGAATCCTCTTTAGGAGACGATCCTGGCGCTTGCTGGACTTTCTTGGACGCCCTGAATCCTTCTTAACAAGAATTGAACCTCTTTCCTTGAAGTTCTTGATGATCCTATAAATTGTTGGTGCAATCTTAGTAGCCACAATATCCTTGCCTGTGAAGCCATTTTTATGCAACGCAATGATGGCTGCACGCGTTTCTTTGCAGGTTACCATGGTTAACAATGGAAGAACAATGATTTCAAGCATCACCCTCCTTTTAACAGGTCAAGCTTGCCATTTTAACCCAATCAGCCTGACATAATGATCTCCAGCCTTGTGCTCATCAACATTCTCACCTGAGTTAACAAGACTTTTGGCCATGACTGTATATAAAATGTAACTTTTATTCGTGCTGGTTTAAAAGAACTCTTGTGAGCCAACAAAAATTAATATTAGCTGCATCCAGTGACTATGCTATTAGAAATCATGCACTATACAGATGGTAGTCTGCAGGGGACGTGCACTATCCCCCCAATGCTAAATGTCTGTGAAATGCAAAAGTTAAACTGTGCAAGGATCACCAGTTACTTCACTGGGAATTAGACACCCTTATGGATAATGCAACACCATACACTGGTTACATATTCACTGAGGCTTTTAGCTATGCTATACTGGATGCAGACACCTAAAAACTTCTAACTGCCCCCCAACATGTTTCACCAACAAAATGGCTTCATCAGGGGCACGGGTAGCAATGAGGCTGGGTGTTGCCATGGGGGTATAAAAAGGCTATCCAGTCAGAATGACAGCTTTGTCATCCAATAGAAATGCAATTGCCAGACCTGTGTATTGAAAGACAGGTGTCTGGACCTATAGTACCAAACCTAGAGGAAAGATTACCCATTTGTTTGCAACCAATACTGATTCATTATGGAAGTGTCTGAGTTGAGGAGGAGAAAAAAAAAAGACACGATTGAAAGCATTGGCAAGTATGCTCAAGGATGTATTACATATTTATACATTGTCATAGTGCCAAGGAGAACCAGAGGATAGACCAGATGTGTAATAAATCTGGTATGATATTTTATTTCCATGATAACGCCACCTAGTATATGTTACAGGGTAAATAGACCCCCTACTAAACAGCAATATTGTACAAATGAACACCCATGTCATCTGACCAACCCGAACACTGACAATCCGAACAGACGGCATTAGACACTTTATGAATGCAAATGGTACCAACATAACAGCAACTAAAAAAACTTTTTAAAAAAAGGATGTCCTACAAAAAGAAGAGAAATATTGATATCCATTAGCCAAAACAGAAAGGTGCAAATCTCATGGCTGGCAACCCCATCAATGCTCACTTATCGTATACAATAATTTTACCATAATTAATGGAGAAAACTCCACTGCAGTGTTTATAAAAATGATGTATATGCCAAGCCCTGATTGAGGACTTTTGGGCTTAGTCTATCCAGCCTATAAATCCACCTGGTCTCTTCTTGTAACAAAAGTTTATCCAGGTTTCCTTTTTCTTACCCCAAGAAATGTTTTCCATACGCCCCAGAATTTCAGACAATTGGGATTGCCCTCATGGAAATGTCTCACATGTCTGGAAATAGCTGTGTCTGCTTTTGTATTGATGCTACTAATATGCTGACACATACGGCGCCACAACTCCTGTGTTGTTTTGCCCACATACATTTTTGGACAGGGACACTGAATGATGTAAATAATGCCACAGGATCTCTGTGGACTCTAGTGGCCACGTCTCAACTAAGGTCTATTGCAAACCTACGTCTACGAACAGTTTGTTACACTGGCAAAGAGTTGCAAGAAGGAGCGCCGGGCGGCCACAGCACATGTAAGTATAATGCTGCTGACTATCTGGCCATGGCAGACAGGACTTCAGTAGTGTCCTGGCTGCCATGGTAACCAATCGGAGCCCCAGCATTACACTGCTGGGACTCCGATCGGAACTGCTGCTGCCACCAACGATGAGGAGGGAGGGGGAGGGCGCACTGCCCACCAATGATTTTAATCCTGGGGATGGGGAAGAGGGCACACTGTCCACCAATGATTTTAATACTGGTGATGGAGGGTGGAGGGCGCACTGCCCACCAATGATTTTAATACTGGGGATGGAGGGGGGCGCACTGCCCCCAATGATATTAATACTGACAATGGGGGGGAAGGCACACTGCCCACCAATGATATTAATACCGGGGATAGGGGGTGTCTGCTCAACTCTACTGTTATAATCTGTTATTTAAAAAAACACCCATTTTGGGCAAAATACTACATTTGCAGAGTTTGCTGCATCTGTCAGTGGTAAATACAAGCTTGAAATACTGCAATCATTTTCTGGGTTTAAAAAAGCACCAATTTTTGGCAATACCCTACATCTGGGGCCTATGCTGCATTTGTCAGTGTGAAATATAAGCTTGAAATACTGCAATAATTTTCTGGGTTTTTCAAAACACCCTTTTTGGGCAAAATACTAAATTTGCAGCCTTTGCTGCATCTGTCAGTGTGAAATACACGCGTTAGATACTGCTGTTATATTCTGCTATTAAAAAAACACCCATTTTGGGCAAAATACAAAATTTGAGGGGAATGAGGAGTGTGTCGAATAAGGGACGTGGCCCTGGTCGTGGTGCTGCTGGTGGAGCTCCTGTTGCAGGGAGAGGACGTAGTCGATCTGCGTCAGATACATGCACAAGTGAAACACCTTCCTCAGGTGCAAGTAGGCGACAGAACCTTCAGCGTTATTTGGTCGGGTCAAATGCGGCTCTACGAATGGTGAGGCCAGAACAAGTACAGATGATAGTAGATTGGGTTGCTGACAGTGCCTCCAGTTCCTTCACATTGTCTCCCACCCATTCTCCTGCTGAAAGATCAGAGTTAGCAGCTGCAGCCGATGTCCATCAGTATTTAACATCACCCCCTTGCAAATCAGCCAAGCAGTCTGAGCCCCAAGTCATGCAGCAGTCTCTTCTGCTTTTTGATGACTGTGCTAGCAGGGTTTCCCAGGGCCATCCACATAGCCCTGCCCCAGAAGTGGAAGATATTGAGTGCACTGATGCCCAACCACTTATGTTTCAAGATGAGTACATGGGAGGACCACCACAGCACGCAGCACGTCTCGGGTGATGATGAAACACAGGTGCCAACTGCTGGGGCTTTCTGCAGTGTGCAGACCGACAAGGAGGGCAGGGGTAAAGACTGGGTAGAAGATCATGTGGAGGACGATGAGGTCCTCGACCCCACATGGAATCAAGGTCATGTGAGTGACCTTTGTAGTTCGGATGAAGAGGGAGCAGGGTGCAAATGCGGAGCGGCCGTCCCCTAGACAGTACGCCTGCTACTGCCCAATGCAGCAAGGGACCGAGCACACCAAAGCCAGCTCCAAGGAGTTCCCTGGCGTGGCAGTTCTTTAGATAAATGTGCTGATGACAAGACACAAGTCGTTTGCACGCTGTGCAATCAGAGTCGGAAGCGAGGCATAAACGTTTTCAACCTGAGCACAACCTGCATGACTAGACATCTAAGTGCAAAGCATGAGCTGCAGTGGAGTAGACACCTCAAAAACAAAGAAAGGTCTCTGGCTACTCCTGCTTCCTCTTCTGCTGCAGTCTCGGCCTCTTCATCCACCTATAAGTGACAGTGGCACCTGCCACCCTGCAAACAGAGGATCTGCCAGAAACACCACCACCTGGGTCACCAAGCATCTCCACAATGTCCCACGGAAGCGTTCAGCTCTCCATCTCCCAAACAGTGGAGCGGAAGTACCCCCCTACCCACCCGCGATCCATGGCCCTGAATGCCAGCATTTCTAAGTTACTGGCCTTTGAAATGCTGTCATTCCGTCTGGTGGAGACGGAGAGTTTTAAAAGCCTTATGGCTGTGGCTGTCCCACAGTACATCGTGCCCAGCCATCACTTCCCTGCACAACCAGGTGGCGGACCAAATCAGGTGTGCACTGCGCAACGCCATCTGTGGCAAGGTCCACCTAACTACGGGTACGTGGACCAGTAAGCATGGTCAGGGACGTTATATCTCCCTAACAGCACACTGGGTAAACGCAGTGGCGGCTGGGTCTGAGGTGGATAGCAGTTTGGCACATATCCTTCTACCACCGAGGATTGTAGGGCGCTTCCTTTTGCCTCCTGTTGCTTCCTCCTCCTACTCCGCTTCCTCATCCTCTACCGCCTCCTCATCTGGTCAGCAAAACACCTTCAGCACAGCCAGGGGTAAACGACAGCAGGCAGTTTTAAAACGTATCTGTTTGGGGGACAAACCCCACACCGCGCAGGAGCTGTGGAGGGGAACGAAACAGCATACCGATGAGTGGTTGGTGCCAGTGAGCCTCAAGCCCGGCCTGGTGGTGTGCGATAATGGGCGAAATCTCGTAGCAGCTCTGGGACTAGCTGGTTTGACGTACATCCCTTGTCTGGCACATGTGCAGATTTTGGTGGTGCAGAGGTTCCTTAAAAATTACCTCGATATGTCAGAGCTGCTGCAGAAAGTGCGGGCCGTCTGTGCGTGCTTTTCAGCGTTCTCACCCTGCTGCTGCTTGCCTGTCAGCGCTGCAGCATAACTTCGGCCTTCCCGCTCACCGCCTTATATGCAACGTTCCCACAAGGTGGAACTCCACCTTGCACATGCTGTGCGAGCAGCAACCGATAGTGGAGTTTCAGCTGCAGCACGCACAGGTGAGTCGCTCAGCAGAACAGCACGACTTAACCACCAATGACTGGACCTCCATGTGAGACCTGTGTTCCTTGTTGCGCTGTTTTGAATATTCCGCCAACATGGCCAGTGCCGATAACGCTGTTCTCAGCGTTACTATCCCACTTCTATGCCTCCTTGAAAAAAAACACTTCTGGCGATGATGGAAGAGGATGTGGCCCTGCCCCAGAAGTGGAAGAGATTGAGTGCACTGATACCCAACCACTTATTTTTCAAGATGAGTACATGGGAGGACCACCGCAGCACGTCTCGTATGATGACGAAACACAGGTGCCAACTGCTGTGGCTTTCTGCAGTGTTCGGGTCCCCAAGTTTGGGTCCCGAACTCAAATTTTTTTGTGAAGTTCGGCCGAACCCGAACATCCAGGTGTTCGCTCAACTCTAGTCTGCATAGGTTTTACTAGCTGCAAACTTGCTTACTCTTTTCGCTTTAGATGTATTGGAGAAAAAAATGCCTGTAAAGGCCTTTACTTTTGTAATTTAGGAGACCTAAGCTCTCCAAAAAAAATAAAGACATGGGGACAAATGTGTTAGTCTTGTCTAATATGTAGACAGTGTAAACTTTACCTAGGCAGCCTAAAGATATGCCATATTTATCACAATGGTCCATTTGCATCTTTTAACACTTTAACTTCACACCACCTTTTTGTTGGCTTACTTTGGGTCAAAATGTTGTTGCCATTTTGGCATATATTGTCCCTTCATAACTTTCAAAGTAAGCCACATTCCATTCCTGCATAGCCATTCCCACTTGTCATGAGAGGTGCTAAAGCAACTAAAGCACATAATAAGTGTGGTGGAAAGCAGGTAGGACAGTTTTTGGTACAAATGAATCCAGAATTCAGGTGTATTTTTCCCTCTATTTACTTAGATAAAAGCATGGCAAAATATAATTAAAGTAAAGGCCTGCTTCTGACATGAGGCGAGGTGGCGGCCAAGCTGCCTCTGGGGACTCTATGGAGGGAGATTATTATATATCCTACAGAGGGGGGTTTACATATACTACAGAGGGGAACATTATATACACTACAGAGCTACATAGGGACCATTATTAATAGTATCAATACAGAGGGGTTTATTATATATATATCTTACAGAGGGGGGGCATTATACATAGTACCAATACATGAAGACCATTATATATACCATCAATACAGGAGGGACAGAATATATACAACAATAGAGAGGAACCATTATATATACTACCAATACAGAGGTAGTATTAAAATACTGAGGCCACTACAGGAAGAAGGGGGGAGGGAGAGCATTATATAGGCTACTACTAAAAAGGGACATTATCCTATAGGTGGCATTACAGAGGGCATTAAAATACAATGGCATTATAAATAGGGGGACAACAGGGGTACATTATATGTAATAGCAAACTGTGGACATTGTAATACAAGGGGCACTACAGGGGGTCATTATAACTACGGAGGGTGCTGCAGTAAGGCTCAGTAAATACTACTGCTACTACCACTACTCCATTACTACTGGGGGTATAAAGAGTTGCCTTATAACGGGGCCTTATTTCTACTGGGGGCAATATAGAGGGGCATTATGTCTACTAGGGGCCCTGTGGGGGCATTATTAATATAGGGGGTACTGCTGGGAACATTACTATTGGGCATTACTACTAATGGGATTACTATTAGGGGTACTGTAGGGGCACTATTACTATTAAGGTCAATCTAGGAGCACTGGGGGGACTATCTGTATGACACTATTATTTCGGCAGTATATTATTTGGGGCATTGGGAAACACAAAAGTAGCAGCAGGATGACAATGTTGGGACACCAGAAGGGGGATGATGACCGAAAAGTGAGAAATCTAAGGAATCTAATCTATTTGTCAAACTCCGCAGAGACAAGACATGACTGAAAGACTTGTCTCTGGATGTATGTATTTCTGTATTACCCCATATGTGCAAGTCCATCCAAATATGTATTTAATGGTATGGTTGGGGAAGGGGTTGGATTGAGAATTTGGTAAAGGGTGGGTGTCATATGTAACTGTGTTCTAGATATTTCATGGTATCATAGTCTGAAAATCCATATTTTAATAAAACTGATGCAGATATTGTTCATGTGGGAGAAAAAAACATTCATATTTTTTTACATCAGTCCTCTAGCGATAGAGGAAAAAGTCCTAGTATAGATGAGAGAACACTTGTAAATGTGCTAGACATTGAATTGCACTTTGAATTAGCAGAAATCTACAATTTACAGGAACACAAGGTATACCCCAGATTTTTTAGAACTGCAACAGTTCTTCCAGGAGCTGCTCTTTCACATACTTCAAGCTAAATTTCTAATTAACAGTGAATACACGATTATCTAAAGCATAGATGGTGTTAATGTCCCGAGCGAGAAACTCATCCTCACCTTTTTTAAATAGTGCTTAAACTTTAGAGGTTTACTTTTAGTTAAAGCAGAAGCAACTAAAACTTTCTAATTTCCCTTCATGAGTATGTCCAAGTAGGTAGATAATGAAATCAAATATACAGGAACTGCCCTTACTGGGGCTCTTTCAGCTCAGTATACCAGCTACATGAAGATCTTCTGCTCCTTACTGGTTTAGTTGGCTGTGGTCTATAAATATTATTTTCTTATTGAAGATTGGACTTAATCCCTGGATTGTTCAATGGATATGCTGTTTAGTGCTGAATAGACATCATAGAGGTGTCATTAATGATGTGCATTCTAAGGAGAGACAAGTTATAAGTGGTGTATCTCGGGGGTCTGTCCTGGGTACTATTCTTTTTAATATTTTTGTAGGCGACATAGAAGGTTTGCTAGGAAAAGTTTGTTTGTTTGATGATGGCACAAAAGTAATAGGGTTGATATTCTTGGAGAGATTAGTAACGTGGAAAAAAAAAATCACAATGCTAATTTGCATAGCTTTGGGTTTCCGGAAAAGTTATTCAAGGTAATTTTCTCTTGACACCCAGTACTCTTTTCCTTTAGGAAGGAGAACTGGATTGCATTTCTCATTTACAGTGGAGTGTAATACTAGGACATCAAATACTAGTCTTGTCCATTTGGAAATAGAACAGGAGTGTAGATCGTGTCCTTTTGGAAGAAGAACTTGATTGCATGTCTTATTTCCAGTGGAATATTACATGCCTCTCATGCCCAAAACAAATTACCAAAAATGTGGGATGAATTCCAAATTATTAGAATCATTTTGCTTATCAGATCAGACACCCCACATCTGACCTCAGATCAGACCACCATGTCAGACCTCATATCAGACCGCATATTAGATCAGACCCCCATTAGAGCTCATATCAGACCACCTATTAGCTCCAACCCCCCCATGTCAGACCTCAGATCAGATGTCAATCAGAGATAAAATAAATAAATTCACTTACCTCTCCTGCTCCTTCACTACTCTCCCGGTCCAGTGGTTTCTGCTGCAGTCATGCTCCCTGGTCTTCCCTGGGCCCGCACTGTACTGCCACCGGACTGCATCAGGTCATAGAGCATGCACTACGTCATCACACTGTATGCAGTCAGGACAGTGCAGTGCCCAGAGAAGATCATGCAGGGAGAGGTGAGTGCCAACAGCATTTCACTCCCCGCAATTCCTGCATACTAGTGAGCGCTTCGTTTTATAAGACGCACTGCCATTTTGCCTCAACCTTAGGCGGGGGGGTCGGGGGAGCGCATCTTAAAAAGCGAAAAATAAAGTATGTACTAGTAAGCCCTGAATCTTTACAAAATGGGAAGCAGGTGAAATTTATCAAAAAAGTTCAAATGTTCACCAATTATGCTTTTGTTAATCTAGCTAAACCATCTGCCCATTTTATGATAGAAATGGGTGGATTTACAAATATTTTCTAAAACTTAAACAGTTAAAATTTTGCCAATCTTAAACTGCACCAGATTTATTATAGTGGCTGATGCTGGATGATACTCCAGAATTTTTTTGGGTGCACAGAGGCACATTTAAGCCATGCCCCCTGTTCAGCTAAGCCACAGCCTCAGGGGTGGCTCTAAGGTGGCCCTTAGAGTGCAATTAACTCCAATTATTCATATATGTGTTTCTATTACTGTGCGGAGGCAGGATAGCTGCTCATCATTTCTTACTAATATTCATTTGTCTATGATCAGGGACCAGAAAACCTGAGTGACAGATACCATAGACTTCATTTATAACAGCTGCTCATAATGTTTGACGTTGGGCTGTTACTGAGAGCACTATCCTGGCAGTCCCCTTGTTTTCACCCTTTAAATCTTGAACAGAAATGTAGTCTTTGTTTTAGGGCAGCCACCAGACTGCTATCCCTTGGAATAGTCCCGGTGTGGTTGGCAGCTGACCCACAGGGGTGAGAGACACTGGTGCAAAGCACTAAGTAATCAGTTAATGCACATAGTCAGAACCAGGCTCAGTTCAGACAGGCTGAGTACATAAGAATGCCAGAAACAGTCCCAGGGTCAGGGCAGGCGGCACAGGATCAGTATCCAGGCAACAAGTAGAACAGGATCACAGGCAGACAAACAGACCAGGATAACAGGCACAGGTCAGGTCAGATAGCAGACAGACAGAAAGAAGTCAGGAAGAACACAGTCCACAAACAAAAGGATTATAGCTCCCTCACAGGATTCAGCAGACTAGAAAGGCCAGACAGAACCTACTGCTCAGGCAAGGGGTGAAACATAGAACAGAGAATGTATAGTAGGGATGGTTAGCCCTTTAGTCAAGCAGGTGCACAAAGAAAACAAGGAGCATTAACCCTTGCAGTACTGTAGAGAATAACAGAATACAGAAACAAAGGAAGGATGAACCCTAGCAAGAGTGGCCACAGACCATCAATATAACAGCTTTCCTATATTTTTTCTTTCTTTAATTTCCCTTCTACATGGCAGTCAATTATATACTGTTCTATTTGCGGTCACAAACCCTTGCCTGTTCATTAATCCTACATTGCACTCTATTAGGTCGTGCCAAATTGCCTATTTTAATCTGCAAAATCTGAAGAGTGTTTTCCATAGTGATGCCTTCAGGGACAGTGATGGTTGGTGGTGTTTAGTTTGAGGGTTAGTATCCAGGGATAAATCTAGGGAAAACGTAATGGAAAGTTAGGTCAGGGTCAATTTTTGTCTGTTATCCTTGGCTATCTTCATCCGTTTGCTTCATCACCCATCATCGTCATCTGTCTGCTTGATTACCTAACTGACAGCTCTTTTATTTGTGGCATCATCCATTTGCCATCATTATGTCCTGTCATCTATCAGGGAGATTCACTTCTGAATATTTGTAACTTGCTAGTGTGGACACATGCTTCATAATGTTATTCTTGTCTGACTGTTATGTTGGCCCTACTTTATTATATGGGAGTATGTGAATACCAGGAGACACTTGTAGTACCTTGTAAGTGTCTGACTGTTATGTCGGCCATACTTTAATATCTGGAGGTATCTGAATATCAGGGGACATCGTTAGTACCCTGGAAAGGTGACCACTATAGATAAAGACCAGTTCTGCAGTCTTCTGAACAACCAAGATCATTACAAAGACATGATTTGTATTGTGGGGCTCATTTATAACGACTTGGACAAGTTTTCTCCCTTGCACTACCAGTATACATAACTGTTAGCTTTATTCTGATTGGGTCCTATGGACAACACGTATACTTTTCCTTCAGTTTTCATAAATGAAACCCACTGTGCTTTGCTGCTTTCTGCACATACTCAGCTTTGATTCTGCTTCTAGGTCAAGGGCTCTCCCTTTGGCAGCATGCCAGCTCAATCCACGACTCCCATAATCCTCTGGAATAATCTAGTTTCCACTGAAATGTTTTGCCAGCTTCATTTGAGGATGAAATGTGCACCCTACTGCAGGGCCGGCTCCAGGTTCATGTGGGCCCTTGGGCGATAAAGCCTCAGTGGGCCCCCCTGTGCTAAGGCCCCTTGCAGACAAGCGTTCCTCCCGCAGCGAGTCCGCATCGCAGCACCCGGCCTGACCTCCCAGCACTGATGGGATTCACATAGCATTATATTGATTTATGATGCTATGTAACCCTTATAGTCCTGGAATGTATTAGATGACACTAACAGCATTATGCCAGTTATCCAATACATTCCAGAACTTTAAGGGTTAGATCAATCAATATAATGCTATGTGACCTCCGGCAGCGCTGGGAGGTTGGGCCGGGTGCTGCGATGTGGACTTGCTGCGGGAGGAACGCTAGTCTGCAAGGGGCATAAGGGCTCTTTCATACGAGCGGATGCCGTGCGGGTAATCCGCTGCGTGAAAGAGTGCCAAGCCCCGTCCAGGACAGCAGAGACACGGAGCAGTAACATGATTGATAATGCTCTTTGCCTCTCTGTGATAATTTTACTACAAAATCACAGTGACAACTGTATCTCACTGTCATTTTGTAGTAAAAATGTCAGAGAGAGGCAAAGAGCATTATCAATCATGTTACTGCTCCGTGTCTCTGCTGTCCTGGACGAGGCTTGGCACTCTTTCACGCAGCGGATTACCCGCACGGCATCCGCTCGTATGAAAGAGCCCTTAGGCCTCATGCACACGGCCGTTGTGCATCCGTTGCGGTCCCCAATGCACGGGCAACGTCCATGCAGTGGCCGGGACGAATCCGGACCCATTCAACTTGAATGGGTCCGTTAACCGTCCGCCCCCCGCAAAAAAATTGAATAAGTTCTATTTTATTGGGGTGCGGAGGCACGGCCAGAAATACCACGGAAGCACTCCATAGTGCTTCCATGGGGTTCCAATCCATGCGTTCGTTCTGCATCTCTGTGATTGCGGACCCATTCAAGTGAATGGGTCCGCATCTGTGATGCGGAGTGCACATGGGCCGGTGCCCGTGTATTGCGTTGCGGACCTGCTGTATGCGGGCCGCAATACAGCCATGGGCACACAACGGCCGTGTGAATGAGGCTTAAAACAAACTCCTATAAGAAAATGATAATCAATAATACACTTTATTGTCAAAAATTCATAAGAGGAAAATTTCCTCTTATGAAGTTTTGCCAATAAACTGTATAATTGATTTCATGTGTTCTGGTATTTTCTTATAGGAGTTTATATTGTGTTTTAGGCCGAATGCACACGTCCGCGTTCCACGGCTGTGAGCGGTCCGTGGTATCCCGGCCTGGCATCCTGCTGAGAGCAGGAGCGCACGGCGTCATTGGTTTCTGCTATGACGCCGTGCGCTTCATGCCGCCGCTGCACTACAGTAATACACTCGTATGATCTATATGAGTGTATTACTGTAGTGCAGCGGCGGCATGAAGCGCACGGCGTCATAGCAGAAACCAATGACGCCGTGCGCTCCTGCTCTCAGCAGGATGCCAGACCGGGATACCACGGACCGCTCACAGCCGTGGAATGCGGACGTGTGCATTCGGCCTAAAACACAATATAAACTCCTATAAGAAAATACCAGAACACATGAAATCAATTATACAGTTTATTGGCAAAAATTCATGAACTGGTCTTGGTATGTGACTGTTACTAGTTCACCTTAATTCTAAATGTAAAACGAGTCCAGCAGCAGCATTCAGCTCCTCCAGGTTTCCTCTGGGCTGGGCGCCAGGTTTCCTCTGGGCTCGGCTATCAGGCCTGCTGCTGGCTGGGGGCGGGCTTACAGTGAGTCAGACTCAAATGAGGATCATCGCTGGATTCGTTGATCTGTGCGGCGTGCGGTGCCTGGACTCGGAATCAGAAGAGAAGAGGATCACGTGAGAGAGGGGGCGGGCGCTGCGCTGCGCAACATGAATAATTATGGCTCGGACGGCGAGCAGGCGCTGCGCTGCGCTGCGCAAATATTTCTGACAAACATTTTAAAGGGGCCGCCGCGGAGACGAGTGGGCCCCCTAACTTACAGTGGGCCCCGGCACTTGCCCGGGTTTGCCGGGTTCTGACGCCGGCCCTGCCCTACTGTATGATGGCCTTGTGTTCATTTTGCAGGAGGCAAAAAATGCAAACCTAATGAAATACCATAATACTGCCATCAGCCCACAAAGTCAGAGTAGTTAAACTTCCTAGGCTCCAAAATGAAATAAGTAGTAAGAGATCTCTTTAACCTTCTGCATGTGCCCTATGTTCTAATTAGTGTGATTACGTTTTACAAGATAAAAACGCAAGCATATATTACTGTTAAGTGATGGCCCAGCTATAATTAAACTTGCTTTAGCATAAATCTCACAAAGGCCTGGCTTGTGTTGATTATGTGACCTCAGCTCATCGTAGTCACATCACTTGATCTCACATGACTGACATCATAGAACAAGCAATGATTAACCCCTTAAGGAACTTGCCATTTTTTATCTTAAGGACCAGGCCATTTTTTACAAATCTGACATGTCTCTTTATGTGGAAATAACTTTAAAACGCTTTTACTTATCCAGGCCATTCTGAGATTGTTTTATCGTCACATATTGTACTTTATGTGATAGACCAGTTCAGGTCTGAAGTCAATTTTTGAGGCCTACATAATAGAAACCACCTATTTTAGAAACTACACCCCTCAAGGTATTCAAAACTGATTTTTACAAACTTTGTTAACCCTTTAGGTGTTCCACAAGAATTCATGGAAAATGGATATGAAATAAATTTTTGGGCAAGGGTTAACTGCCAAACAAAACTCAATATTTATCAGAATATTTACAGAAACACCCCATATGTGGTCATAAACGGCTGTACGGGCACACGGCAGGGCGCAGAAGGAAAGGAATGCCATAGGGTTTTTGGAAGGCAGATTTCGCTGGGATAATTTTAAGCTGCCATGTCACATTTGAAGAACAAAAAGTGACCCCATTTTGGAAACTACAGTATAAGGTGGCAGTTTTGTTGGTACTATTTTAGGGTACATATGATTTTTAGTTGCACTATATTACACTTTTTGTACGGCAAGGTAACAAAAAATAGCTGCTTTGGCAACCTTTTTTTTATTTTTTTTATTTACAGTGTTCATCTAACAGGTTAGATCAGTGCTTCTCAAGTAGTGGGGCGCGCCCCCCAGGGGGGGCGCCAGGCTCCGTAAAGGGGGGCTCGTTCAGGGCCGGCCTTTGGGGCGTGCAGGCTGGGCGCCGGGCGGCCGACAGCTCGCAGTGTAATATGCAGCAAGGAGATGAGCGCTTCCATTGTGGAAGCGCTCATCTCCCTTCCTCTGATCAGAGGCCGGCGCAGGCGCTGGACGCGATGTATGGAGCGGGGGCCGGGGGAGGGACTGGGAGGAGGAGCTGGGGGCCGGCAATAGCGGTGGGGCGGTGCGGTCACTGTACTTTAGCCCCGCCCCACCGCTCCCTCCGGTATACTAATATAAAAAATGTATTATTGAATTAAAAGTTATTAAACATGCCCCCCTCACTCCTAATAGTACCGTATATCCGAATTTCTTCTGTATAATGCCGGCAGGCAGGCCGGGCGGCCGGCGCGTCCCACAGTGATGTCACGTGCCTGCGCCGCCTGCTTTATGAATGAAGCAGGCGGCGCAGACAAGTGACGTCACTGAGGGATGCGCCGGCCGCCCAGCCCGCCTGCCGGCATTATACAGAAGAAATTCGGATATACGGTACTATTAGGAGTGAGGGGGGCATGTTTAATAACTTTAAACGGCGGCGGCGGGCACACGGAATCTGTGGATGGCACAGTTAAGGGGTGGGGGTCTGTGGATGGCACTGTTATGGGCTGGGGGGCAATGTGGATGGCACTGTTATGGGGTGGGGGGTCTGTGGAGGGCACATATATAACAGTGCCAGCCACAGATCCCCCTGTAACAGTGCTAGCCACAGATCCCCCCCATAAGTGTCCGTCATCCACAGATCCCACCATACTATTTACAGTTGCGTGGGGGGCGCAAAATGTTTTCTTCTTCCTAGGGGGGGCATGACAGAAAATAATTGAGAAGCACTGGGTTAGATCATGTGGTATTTTTATAGAGCAGATTGTAACGGATGCGAAAATACCAAATATGACTTGGGTTGTTTGATTCAGTTTTACATAATAAAGTGTGTCTCCATATTCTGAAAGCCATAGTTTTCATATTTTATTTTGGGCGACTGTCTTATGTAGGTGCTAATTTTTTTCAGTATGAGATGACGGTTTGACTGGTACTATTTAAGGGTGCATATGACTTTTTGTTCGCTTGGTATTACACTTTTTGTGATGTAAGGTGACAAAAAATGGCTTTTTTGACACACTTATTTAAATATGTGTCCACACTAAAATCATATTTTAGTGTTTCCATATTCTGAAAGCCATAGTTTTTAACTTTTTTGGGCGACTGTCTTAGGTAGGGTATCATTTTTTGCGGGATGAGATGATGTTTTTATTGGCACTATCTTGGAGTGCATATGACTTTTTGATCACTTGTGATTACACTTTTTGTGATGTAAGGTGCCAAAAAATGGCTTTTGACCGTTTTATTTTTATTTTTTTACGGTTTTCACCTGAGGGCTTAAGTCACATGATATTTTTATAGAGCAGCTTGTTATGGATGCAGCGATACCTAATATGTATACTTTTTTAAATATATTTAAGTTTTACACAATAATATCATTTTTGAAACAAAAAAAATGGCTTTTTTGACACACTTATTTAAACATTTTTTTTACAGTGTCCACCCTAAAATCATATTTTTGTGTATCCATAGTCTGAGAACCATAGTTTTTTTTATTTTTTGGGCGATTGTCTTAGGTAGGATATCATTTTGTGCGGAATAAGATGACAGTTTTATTGGCACTACCTTGGGGTGCATATGACTTTTTGATCACTTGCTATTACACTTTTTGTGATGTAAGGTGGCAAAAAATGGCTTTTGACACGTTTTTATTAAAAGAAATTGTGTTCACTTGAGGTTAGGTCATGTGATATTTATATAGAGCAGGTTGTTATGGACGCGGTGATAACTAATATGTCTACTTTTTTTTTTTTTTTTTTACATTTAACACAGTAAAAGCATTTTTGAAACAAAAAAAACATATTTAGTGTCCAATCTCCATAGTCTGAGAGCCATAGTTTTTATTAAATTTTTTGGACAGTGTTTATCTGAGGGGTTATGTCATGTGATATTTTTATAGAGCTGGTCTATACGGATGCGGCGATACCTAATATGTCTCCTTTATTTTTTTCCTTACTTTTAAAAAAAAAAATCCTTTATTTTGGGAAAAGGACACTTTTTTTTTACTTGAAACTTTAAAAAAAAATTGCAAAACTTTTTTTTTTTTAACTTTATTATTTGTCCCACTCTGGGACTTCAACATTACAGGGTCTGATCCCTGTTTCAATGCAGCACAATACATCTGTATTGTGCTGTATTGAACTGTTAGTGTCTTTCACTGTAAGACGCTAATAGTTGCCTAGGAGATCCAGCCTGGGGGCTGGTCCTCTTAGGCCCCCGTACATGCCGTGCCCCAAGCCATGCTGACCGCAGCATATGAGGGGGTTAATCCACTGGCATCAGCTTTATCACCGATGCTGGTGGATGCAGCAGGGATCCGGCTGCTGTCAGTAACAGCCAGATCTCTACCGCTGATTGTGGCACCACACACGGGAAAGGGGGAATGCTCGTCCACGGGCACTAAGTACCGGCCCTTTAGGATGAGCATTCTTGTCCTGGGTTCTTAACGTGTTAAGTTCTTAGTCTATAATTGAACAGCTTGAAGACCTAATTTCTTCCATTGTTGGACTGCACAAGAAGCATTAATATAGTAAACCCCGGTATTTTATCATGTATCCATAAACAGATTGTACTTCTAAATTTAGTTTGCACAGTGGGAGCTATGTTGTCGCTGGCCACCTCAAGCATATACTGCACCAACTGCGATCTTTGCTGAGGCGAGTAAATGGATACAGTGGTTACATGCTGGTATGGCACCAACAATGTTAACAGAGACCTGCAGGAGACCAGCTTAGCACTGGTACTGTTGTGGTGGTGGAACGGCCGAGGAGGCCTCTCCTGGCATTTCCTGCGAGTCAAGCCTAGACAGAAGGTGTGGAGCAGTGGAAAATTGAGCAGCAATGGGGTTGCATCAGCATGGGATAGGTGGAGGTGAGTAAAGCATCTTTGCTTTTTATTTTTAACCCTTTATGACCATTTTTAAACAAAATGATCTGCCAAGAACACTGCTTGAGTTCTGTTTAAATTTGAGTTTAGAACATGGCATTTAGTTTTTTTCCTCCCATATTCCAAGAGTAGAGATGGCCTTGCGGTTTGCCTGGCGGTCGTTTTGCGGCGAACTTTGCGTGTTTGCGATTCGTCGAACATGCAAACATATGGAGATATTCGCGCCAGCCATATTATTTTACATTGTGAAGAACTTTGACCAATGACACATCAATCAGGTGGTACAGGACAGCCAATTGAGACTTTTTAGCACATGGACATACCCCTTACCTTATAAATAAACCTGATCTGGCTGCCATTTTACATTCAGTGTTTTGCCAGTGTAGGGATAGGTTGCTGTGTGGACCAAGGGCAGGCTGTTAAGGACACCAAACGCTAGCTAATAGGGTCACAAAAGTCATTTTAAGGACTAGTATAGGTGTGCTATCGATAGGTGTGATACACAGAGGGGTACGATATACTTTTAATATACTTTTATAATGAGTCAAAAACACATAGTTCTATATAGTGATCACCTGGAAGTCAGGGGCCTAAGGGCTAGGGCCTTACTAGGGCCATTTTTATATAGGGTAAGGTTCTGGATGGGGTCGCTCTTATCAGGGCGGGTGGTCTGTGGTTAGGCTATCAAGGCCAGAATAGCACCCCCCTATAGGGCAATATCAGGGACAGTTCTTGGCCCACCCTGTCCTTCAATACCACATCATCATCTAGCCCAGGAATAGATGTTTTTTGCTTTCCCTCCGGGATTCATGGATGTGCACTGGAACCTCCCAGATTGTGGTAGGACACATATGATTTCTGATTTGGTGCCGCCGAGCACCTGATTTAGTGCCGCCGAGCACTTGTTATTGCCTACCACATCTATGATTTTTGCTCAACTTTAATAATTTATTTTCATTTTGAGGGATATCTTTTCCATTCACACGTCTGCAAAATGGGTCCGCCTCTGTTCAGCAATTTTGCGGAATGAGTGCAGCCCCATTCATTTTCAATTGGGCCAGAATGTGCTGTCCGCAACCACATTTGCTTATCCGCATCCGCATTTTTGCAAAAAAATAGAACATGTCCTATTCTTGTCCGCAATTGCAGACAAGATTAGGCATTTTCTATTATAGTGCCGGCGATGAGCGGTCCGCAAATTGCGGAATACACATTGCCGGTGTCCGTGTTTTGCGGATCTGAAAAACACTTACGGATATGTGAATGGACCCTCATAGTAACATTAATAAAGGTTACATTTTATCTTTATGTATATTCTAATGGATTGCCTTCCTTGTACAATGTTATAATATACTTTCTATGTTAGAAAGTATATTATAGTGCATTTGTATTGTGCAGCAATTGTGTGCGGTTCTGCTGCGATACTGCAGGTATAAAGAGGGAGAAGCGTTATTGGAACAAATAATATCTACTGGTATGATATACCAGTCGCCCCCCAAAAAAACTGATTGAAGCTGGGTGTTGTCTATCACATATACAAATATACTTTCTTTATAGTGCCATTGGGTACTGTATAGTGCATTTGCGCATGCGCGTACGCAAAAATGATATTGCCGATATTTTGCATTGAAAAAAATAATGAATGGAGATCGCAAATTCGAATAATGCATCTGGTATGTCACTGTCCATGTTGTGGGACTATTTGTGCACTTCTAATAAATATTTCTTGGCTGCAAATATGAGGTGAAGGTTTTCCAAGTTCGCCTGCCATTAAAATGAATGGGACCCGCCGCGAACTTGCAGTTCGCAAATTTTGATTGCATTCGCAAACCGTCCCGCCAGATGTTCGTCCAGCACTATCCAAGAGTCATACATTTTTAAAATCTTCCATTCACAAACAGTGCCTTCAAAAATAATTCATCCCCTTTGAACTTTTCCATATTTTTTCATGTTAAACCCACAAACTTGAATGTATTTTATAGAAATTTTATGTGATAGACAACGCAAACTAGCAAGTATCTGTGAATGGAAAATAAAATGATACATTTGTGTTTAGCCTGCTTGAGTCAATATTTTCTAGGACCACCTTTCACTACAATTACAGTTGCCAGCCATTTGGGGTATGTCTCTACCAGCTTTGCACATCTAGACGCTGACATTTTTGCCCATTCTTCTTTGCAAAATAGCTCAAGCTCAGTCAGATTGGATGGAGAACGTCTGTGAACAACAATTTTCAAGTCTGGCCACAGATTCTAAAAGGGATATAGTTCTGGACTTTGACTAGGCCATTCACACATAATTATGCTTTGATCTAATCCATTCCAATTATCGGTGGACACAGACAGCAGAGGTCCCCTGTGCAAAGAATGTGTGTCAGCCCCCCCCCCCCCCCCCTTCTCTCAGTGTTTTGTGGTAAGGGGTAGCCTTTCTGCTGCCAGAGGCAAAAATTGAAATGGTGGCCCCCATGCCAAATTATCAACCTAACCTTCCCTCCAGCCCTACTGTTAAATACATATTTGGAAACCATTACATACAGAGCTATAAAACATAAAGGAGAATACAGCACACATAATTTTGCATCCAGTGACGTCTCCTCTGATGTAGACATTTTCTTTCTTATCTTCTCTCTTCAGAGCAAACCGCCATGATAACTTTTTTCAGCCATCTCTTGTCTCTGAAGAGTTAAACAAAAAGACGCTACATAAAGAAAATAACAACAACAAACTAACAAAATAAAAATGACTGTGCCAAGGAAATAGTATTTCTGACACTAATAGTGTATTCTAGTGTTGAGCGAGCATGCTCGGCCAAACTGCTGTTCGACTCAAGCATCACTATGCTCAGCACATTGCAGTGGTCGCCCGAATACTGTGGGAGCTCGAGTACAATTTAATACAATGAAAGTCAATGGGAGACCCGAGTATCAAACCAGGCACCCCCTGCTCTGAAGAAGAGAGGGTGTCTGGTTCACAAAAAAAGGTTAGAAATTGATGGAAACCCCATCAAAATGGTTTGGAAACAGCATTAAAAGGATAGCTGGATGCATCTTGGACTCCTATTAACTTGCAGGATAACAGGCTGAACTGGATGGACAAATGTCTTTTTTTGGCCTTATGTACTATGTTATTATGTTACTATGACATACAACAGATAACCACACAAAGGCTATATGCCAAAAGCCAGGTATGTGGAAGCCAACAATCTATCCATGAGACAGATAACAGTCAGCATACCTTACAATGGCAGCCTTGTGCACTATGAGACATTCCAAACCAGCTATCAGGACTCAAACCAGGAACCTTCGGCGTTCCAGGTGGGAGCTCTGCTGATTGACCTACCCATCATTGTGGACAGCTCCATTTCTGTAGACCTTGGTGTTCTACCTCAGACCCTAGTTCCCACTGCAATCAGTTCAACTAGCCTCAGCCGTGCACTCCCTATTAAAAGCCAACAACATCACTTCCTCCTTGCCTGATTATTGTGCTCTCAGCCATAGTCAAGCTCTGCCTCCTCCCAACTGCTTGAACTACAATCCTGTGAACTGACCGCTGCCTGCTTACCGACCACGTTTTTGTCTCATCCTTCATTGCTTGAACTACGATACTGTATACCGACCACCGCCTCCTCTTGACCAAGCTTCAGCCTTCAAGCCCACTCTGGGACTTGCTGGTCTCCCTCCTGTTCCCAGTCCAGCACTCCAGATCCACTGTTATATATTGCATCCATCCCTGCACCTCGTTTCTAGCAGTGTCACTGCCATTGGACTCCTTCCTCTCCCTGTGCGATACACCACTCCTCGCCAGCAAGGGGCTACAGTATCGTATACCCCTAACACCAGCTCTCATCTGACTGACAAGACTCTGAATCCAATAGATGACGATGTTCATGAGTAGTGTAGAGCGTGAATTTTCCATGCAAATGGTTTTTCAGCTGATTCTGCTCATTTGCATGTCTTTCCCATATGCCCATGTTAATGCAAATGAGTTTTCACATGACACAACTGTATAGAAAGGTTATTGAATATTATGTTAGGAAAATCAGAAAACTTTTTGTCACCCTAATGATATTGATCTAGGTGCGCAGGTCCACCCAAGCCATCCAACAGATGTGAAGCAACTTTGAGGCTTATTGGCTCTCAGTCAGATGAGATCTGGTTTTGATTTTTTTTTATAGTGCATAAGGCTGCCATTGCAAGGTATGCTGGTGTTATCTGTCTCATGGATAGATTGCTGGCCTCCACATACCTGGCTTTTGGCATATAGCTTTTGTGTGGTTGTCTATTGTATGTCATAGATAATAGGAGTCCAAGACGCATCTAGGCATCCTATTAATGCTGTTTCCAAACCATTTTGATGGGGTTTCCATCAATTTCTAACCTTTTTTTTGTGAACAAGACACCCTCTTCTCTTCCAAGCAGGGGGTGCCTGGGGTTCTCCCATTGACTTCCATTATGCTCGGGTGCTCGGTAGAGCACTCGAGCATACCGATGTGTTCTGCCAGAGCACATGAGCACTTTGGTGCTCGATCAATACTAGTGTATTCATAATGTTCCCCAAAAATAATTGTGCTAAGCTGATACTGTGCCATGGTGCCCCCCACAGTAATAGTGATCACCAAA